>NC_140973.1:61265625-61448125 GCF_056783735.1 Eptatretus burgeri
TTTTTCGACATCAAACCTCATAATTTAATTTACATCATCCACCTCGACCAGTCAAAGGTCAAATGGTGGTCTGAGAAAAGGTTTTTTTTTTGTTGCCATATTGCGTAATCTCAAAGACCACTTGGCCTTCCAATGTTTGCATAGTAATGGTGGACATGGGCTGAAATTGTGCATCTGAGAGTCCTTGGAACATTTTTCCTCAGATTGTGACTGAACGAAAAACACTTTGATCACTGAAATCTTCCTCGAATTTTAATGGAGGTTTATAATCGTCCTCAAGTGCCCCATCGACATTCTTCATTTACCCTCCATCCCGAAAGGTTGGTCCAAAAATATGGCCATCGTCCTGTCATTCTTTGGGAGCCCAACTGTGTCTGCGGACGTCCTCCTGCAGTTGAGTTAATTCTTATGAGGAGGTTGGTGGCAGGATTTGCACTCTGGCCACCGGAAAACTGTTCATTCCACAAAACATTCCAGAAGCTTGAAAAAAAGAATCTGAAAACACGCTGTGGGAGTACCTCCTGTGTTGCCTCCCTTTGCAGGGCAGCTCACCGGATGATGGGATTGGGGAAAAACCTTCGGGACCTCCAATCTTTAATGATAGGAGGGAAACCACGGGATAACATTCCCGGGTCAGATTGGTGCTGAGGTGTCGTCCACCAGACGGCGATCTCCTTGGGTTAACCTGAGGCGGTCCCTTCAGGGGGGAGGGGGGTGGGGTGACTGGAATGTCCGAGCCAAAAAAGCTGTAGCTGTGTCCAATAAGCTGACCCCAATGATAATTGAGGTAACACCGGTCAACGAGCGTATAAGACTAAGGATTCGTCACTCCTTCGGTGTCATTTCCCTGGTCTCCGTTTATGCTCCGACTGAGGCGAGTGATCTCACCGTGAAGGACGCATTCTACGCCACACTTGAGTCTGTGGTTGATCAGTGCCCCAGACGAGATACACCTTGAGTCTTGGGGGATTTCAATGCATCAACTGACACTGATCGCGATGATTATGAGACACGCATTGCTCCCCCATGAGTCTGGAACTGTGAACCAGAATAGCACCAAGTTCCTTGACTTTGGGTGGCTGATTCATAATTTCAGCACCAACAAGCTCACCATGAGACTTGGTATTCCAACGCTGGCAGTGTGGCAAAGGAGATTGACCATGTGCCCGTTGACTGGCAGTGGAGGATGATCCAGAACTGTAGGCTCGACTGGAGTGCTCAGTTCCTCAATACTGACCACCGGCTTGTGTTGTAGCAACGAAGATGCACCTCAAATCCAGGAGAATGGTATCATCCCAGCCAAGGCTGGATGTTGGCAAGCTCAAGAATGAGTGGGTTGCTGAGGAGTTGGCAAACAGGCTAAATGGAGATCCTGAATAGTTGTGCAGTGCCTTCACGACCACCGTCCTTGATGTTGCCGGTGGATATTGTTGTGGTTACCAAATTCGCAAACCACCATTCAGGTCCCTGAGGTGAGGTATCTCGGTAAGTACATGTGTAGTTAGGCCCAAACCCGTTGTCTAGTGGGAATACATGTCATTTATGCGTGCTGCGACTCTTCAGGATAGCCGTTTTTCTTTTACTATCTTTAATTTGGACCAATCGCCATTGTTACCACCACCAGTCACAACATCAACCACCAACCACAACGCCGCTTCACCACAACCGCCACGACCTTCCCGTCACACCTCGCAACCGTCGCATCGCCACCGTTCTTGCGCCGCTTGTGGGTACCGGTGTTGGACTCGTGCAGGGCGCGCGCCGAACAGCGTGTACAAAATCACGGATTTTGTGCTTCAAAAACGGATCAAAAACGACACACGCCCACTTTTTGCCGTCCAATCGGTGAGCGAGGGGCGAATTGGCCCCGCCCCCAGGGCGTTGGAGGGCGATCGATATATGCAAATTTATGGATCAAAAAGCATTCACGCCCACTTTTTCTCGGGCCAATGGGGAGCGAGGTGAAAGGTCGAAGGGAGGGGGTCAAAGATGAGAGGGCGAAGCCACGGGGCTGATATAAGCGACCGTGTTCGTCAGTCCAGTGAGTAGGAGAGAAAGAGAAGAGTACAGAGAGTTAAGACTTCGCGGGCGGTGGAGTTGGCAAGAAGGAGCTGGTCGTCGTGTGCGTTGGAGTCGGAGCGGAGGGGACGGAGCTGTGGAGAGGCGGCGAGGGCAGACGAGGGGGTGCTCGCGTCGTGCAGGGAGCTGCACCCCAGGGAGGCCGACAGCGCGACCTGGCCGAGGTGGAGACGCTCGTCGCGGGACAATAAAAATCCTCTATACCCCGAGCATCAGCAACCCCCTCCTGTTTCCCCCCGCGCTGAGATAGTGCGACCAAGGGGGCCCCTTTCCCACCCCCTACCAGACACTGCCCGCGAGGCCCGCGGAGTTGAGGCACCATCGCCGCTCCGCGTCTCATCACCAGACGGGTAGGCCCGACCCGGTCTCGGCCTCAGGCCCGCCTCATCCTTGAGGGTATTCTTTTCCTTGGTTTTGGGTATGTGTTGTCGGCGCCGTCTGTGAAGTAAAATTGTATAAGTGTTGCCGTGTGCTCGGTAGTCGGATAGCTCTGCATTGTGTTTCTCTTTTATATTTGCTTTTTGTGTAAATTGCATTGTGTTTTTCTTTTCTGTGTGCATTTGGTGGAATTGTATATGTGCGCTTTCCGTTCATCGTGAATAAATGTGCTTTGTGTTGAACTGTTTCCCGCTTCGCTTCGTCATTTCTTTCATTGAATCCTCATCTTGCTTCACGTAAAGGGTTGGTAGTGGGCTGAATACGCCCGATAATTAATCGAACCGTCGAGGTCGACGAATAACACCGCTCGGTTATCCCGATAGTACGGAACGGGTCGCTTAAGTGGCCCGTGTCCGAAGTCGACCTGCGGCGAGGTGCGATCGCCCGGTCTACCCTCCGCGTGGGTACTTAGGTAGGTCGAATTTGGCGAGCAACCCTATCCCACGCGGGGGCTGATTGGCTCGATCGCGGTGAGACCGAAAGGTCCACCCGTGACTGGTTCCCGGCGTTAGTCCGAGAGGGTCACGACTGGATTGTCCGTCCGGTGGGCGACGGGCCGCGATTCGAGTTACGTGGCTGTCAGCACGCCGGCGGGCGTGAATCCGTAACAATATCTTAGAACTCACCCAAGGGCGAAGAAGAATTGTCTGTCAAGGGACACTGGATGCCATTGACCAGAGTCACAGGGCCAGGCTGAATGGCAGAGCTGAGCTGTTCAGGGAGCTGAGGCGTAAAACTGTACGTGTGCTTAGGGTGGACAAGGAGACCTATGTGCGAGGAATCTGTGAGGGGAGTAGAGCATCACCTGTGGTCAAGGGATTCTAGTCCTGCTTACAGGGGAATTCGCATATTGCGTTCATCCAAGCCCATCCCTCGGTGTACTGCAGTTAGAGCAGAGGGTGGTAGGCTCGACAGAGGAGTCCAAAGTGAAGGCCCGCTTACTTTGAGCAGTTGTACCAGGCTGCTCCACCAGCTGTCGAGTTGGACGTCAGGGGTTTACAATCACTGTTGCTGACCCTACAAACAACTGTGGTCCATCTTCGTTTGTGAAAACAGGCTGCGGTGAACCGGTCAAAATGGGGTAAAGCTCCAGGGATCTGTGGCATCCATGCTAAATTTCTCAAAGCTGGTGGAAATGCTGCAATCGTAGCATTGCATGGAGTTCTGTTCTCTGCCTGGAACACAGGCATCATCCCAACTGACTGGAAAAAGGAACCTTGTTGTCCCTCTCTGGAAAGGGAAGGGTGATCACCAAGACTGCAACAACTACTGATGGGTGACGCTGCTCTCAGTGCCAGGTAAGGTCTTTGCTCGTATAATTCTTGATAGGGTTCGCCACCATCTGCTTGAGCACCAGCGTCCAGAGCAGTCAGGCTTTACACAAAAGAGGTCAATGATTGACCGTATCCTTGCTCTTCGGGTCCTCACCGAATGCAGATGAGAATTGTGCCAGGTGCTGCTCGCAGCCAATGTTGATCCCTGTAAAGTATTTGATTCAGTGAATCGGGATACCCTCTGGATGTTTTTGTCTTCGGGGGGTGCCACCAAAACCGATCGATCCGACGACTGAACTCTACTCTGGTACTGAGATTGCTGTGAGATGTGGTGGTACCATCTGACTTATTTGCCGTTGTTACTGGAGTTTGTCAGGGGTGTATACTGGCCCCCACACTTTTCAGCACTTATATGGACTGGATGTCAGAGAGATCAAGCTGCGTTGCATCATTTTGGAATGTCAAGATCTCTGACCTTGATATTGCAGATGGAGTCATGTTTGCAGAGACTTTAGATATCCTTTTGGGGGCCCTCGTGGTGCTGAATGAAGAGTCAGAGCTGCTGGGATTATGGGTTTATAGGTTTAAAACTAAGATCCAGGCTTTCAATGACATCTTGGATGCTGCTGACCTGTCTGTGGTGAGGATGTTAATATCATGTAGATTCACACTTACCTTGGCAGTGATGTTCATATCTCTGCCAGCTGTGAGCTGACATCTGGGTCAACAGACATCTGGGTCAGGCCTGGGGTGCCATGTATTCTCTGGATCATGGGGTGTGGCACTGCCGGTACCTGTGTGGGAGGATGAAAGTCCGAGTCTTCAGGTCCTTCCAATCTTGCTCTATGGATGTGAGACTTGGACTCTGACCAGGGATCCGAGACAGACTTGATTCCTTTGCTACCAGGTCTCTTCGGAGAATCCTTTGGGATCGCTGGTCGGACTGTGTCCAATGAGTAGTTTGAGACTCAAATGAGATTTGTTGCCTACACAGTCTGTGAGCAGCAGCTGCCACTGTATGGACATGTGGCTCGCTTTCCTGACATTGATCCTGCTCACCAGATTCTCTCAGCAAGGAAGTCTCGTGAGTGGAGGAGGCCAATGGGCCGACCACGTGCCTCATGGTTGCAGCAGGTTGATCAGCATCTCAAGGAGATGGGTGTGGGCCAGGCATCTTCCTGGGGGATAGCCGGATGGAGGCCGCTGGAGTACCGGCAAAAAGTGGACGCAGTGATGTGCTGCTCTGGCACATGCTCCCTTACCTGACCTGGCCTTGGTGGCAGCAGAGGTCACTGCAGTGCAAACACATCCCAGCAACAATCACGTGTACAGGAATTGGACTTGCTGCATCAGGATGTGAACATTATGGAGGTATAGTGGATGAAAGAACTAACTTTCCAACTTTTAAGATTCCCAAGTTTACAATTTGTCTTCCATTGAATGGCCAAATCAGGATACAAGATAAGATAACATAGCAAGGTTGATAGGCCAAACACCTTGTCCCTTCCACTTTACTGGAATTGTGATTCAAAAATTGGTGCAACAAGGACAGGTAAGTGATATTACATATTTTGCATAAAGTTAAATCTCAAAATTGAAAAAGTTTGCATTAAACACACGTAATTGAAATGTTGAGTTAAAAGATTTCCACTTTTACCCAACTTACCCTCTTCTTTCTTTCCCCACCACCCCTTCCTGACATTCCATTAGAGGCTATTTGGTTAAGAATGACGTTTGTCAAATTTATAAGCTTCATGAAAGCCACCATGGGCCAAGTTCACCCAACTTAATGGTCCAGGGGATGATGCACCCCATCACAATCCCACAGTTTACTCAGGATGAGAATAAAACGCAGGAGACAGGTGCACCAGCTCCACCATTTATAATAAAAAAAAATTTAGATCAATTACTATCCTTTCAAATTTAGTGGATTTCAGGTGCCATAATGATTAAGGTCTAGTGTCCAATCAAAACCTCATCAATCCTTTTCATGCCATTTAAAAAGTGACATACACATGGTATTGAAAAAGAAATTTATTGGAGACATTTAGATAATAAGTGCTTCAACTTCAGCAAAACGTGGCTGAATCTTTAAACAAAGCTCCAATTCTAACATCCTATTAAAAAAAATCTAACCAGGACTTGCAAAACATTCCAGGCTGGGCTTGACTAAAGCCCCACACAACGGGTGACTGTCAAATATTTCACATCAGGCAGCACTTAAGATTGGAAATAAAAGCACTTCTAAAAATATAAAAATTTAACCCATTACAAAGCATGGCTAAAAGTGCCTCAATAAAATATCACATTGCTGCTCAATCTTCAACAAATTCGGGTTAAAATTTGGGAGCAATTAGGTTTGTTCCGAGGGTCAACACAGAGGTGGCAGCTGTGATACAGACAAGAACCTGCAAACAAAAAAGAGTGGGCGGGGGGGGGGGGGAGAAAACGGGTTGAAGGATTCAAGAGGTAAAGGGGAAATCAGGGTCCACAACCAAGAATGGGTGAAAAAAAAAAAAAAAGTGATGAAAAATACAAAGTGGCATCATTTAAATAGTGACAGACTTGATGTAACGGTTAAAGCATCCACTTCGAGTCTGGGAGGTCGGCAGTTATACCAAAGACTAAATGGTACGTGCAGCTTCCTTGCTTGACACTCAGCATTAAAAGATAGACCATGGACACCATACGTTGACAAACATTGCACAGGCTTGATGGACCCTTATGTCCTTGTGTGTTGAAGTTCCTCGTAAGGGAACTTTCAAGACGACATTGCAGACATCACCAAAAGTGTTTCACAGCACGACTTGGACTATAAACTGTACCAACTACATGGAATCGACACTTACTTTGGTGTGCTGTACTTCTTGTAGAGTGCCTTGAAAGTATCGAGTCCAGCAGCACGATGAGAGTTCACAAGGTCATGTAAACATCCCTCCAGGTCACTAGTCTGGTACATGGTCAACTTGGACAGGACAGGCGGCTGTATGTGTGCGGCAAGTCAACACACAAACGCTCACTGTGAAGGATCCAATTCTAAAGCAACATTCTGTTCAAATGTGAACACAGGTTTCCGAAAGACGTACCCAGCTCTCCCTCGATGTCATGCAGTTTGAGAGACAATAAGCGGCTGCAGCAATGACTGATGGTAGGTAGGCAAGGTAACATTCACCATCCAGTAAAGTCAAATCCAGCAAGTACTGTGGATACATTGCATCGTTGCTCAAGCTGCTAGTGACCAAAAAAACAGCAATGCGAGGATCGCAAAAGCAACGAGAAACGTCAACGGAACCAGTACGCACCATAGCCAGATAGCGAGCCTTGTTGGACAGTGGATGCCACTGCATGTACAGCTCCAAGAAGCACAGGCCAGTGGGTACAGCCAAATAGAATCTTAGGGCATAGAGCAGGTGGTGCTCCATCCGCAGCACCTGTTTCACAGTGTACGTGTCGTCCGTCACGTACACAAACTCCTTCACATCTGGTGGGTACAGCTCTTCAAATTTCCTAAACACAAGGTGACGCCACAATTTTTTGTCAGAGGTAGATTTTGTGCATCATTGGATTTCACATGGCCTCTTGGAAGAGACCGGGAAATACACAAACGCCACACACACACACCACCAAGCCGAAGTTTGAATCCTGACCCAGCTATAAACCGTCATCCTGGTGCTTCATATATGCATGTGCTGTCCCTCAGATGAACGTTGAAAAAAATACAGACATTAAAGACTTCAAGGTGTTCTTCATCAAGAGTAGGTGAGCCATCTCCAGCACCTTAAAACATTAAAAAAAAAACCGGCCCTAACCAGCAGAGAGCATTTGGGTCACACCTTCAGCCAACGATGCTACCCTACAGCCTTGTGCTGCAAGCAAGAGAACGCCACAACATGCTAGTACCACGATTAACGTGACAAGTTCACTACATTATTAGAAACATTCGCTTCAACATTGTAAAGTTCAACAAGTTACGAATTATTACATTAATCTAGAGTAGCTCTGCTCACCATGGTTTGTGTCATATTGAAAATAAATTTAAACAAGTGGTATGGAGGAAATTTCTGATAGACTTTGACCATGTTCCACGTAGGGGGTTTGTTCAGAAATTACAAACAGGGATGACAATAGAGATTGGGGTTTGTTTTTTTTTTTAATTACGAGAGGTATTACACAAATTGCAAGGACAATGGACAAACATTGTATACAGGATTTGAACCTGGGTTCCTTGGAGCAATTGTACAGATAAACATTGCAGCAGATATTCCCATCCACTTTCTGAGCCTACCATCCTTCTCTCAGCTTGTACTTGACCTCACCACACATTCTACTGGACAATCACCTATTCCAGAACCATACGTGATACAAGCTTCCCTGTCTATTCAACCAACCTCACACTACCTTAAATACTGATGCCAATCCAGTCTGTCCCATTACACCCTAACCCTCCCAATCAAGGTTGAAGACTTGCGACCAACTCACAACTACCAAGTACTTAATCTGTCACCATACCATGGGCATTCCGCTTTGCCATAATCCTCAGAAACCACATGTTTGTACCCAAGCTGCTTACAGTGAGTCTAGCATAAATCATACAGCCAAGTTTGACACACAGTACACCACACCACCTTGGAGATACTCACGCAGCCACATAGAGTGCGGACGTGCCGAGCAACTGAAGCTTTTTGCGAGGTAAATTGGTGCACGATAAGAAACGGTCTACGTAACCGACCGCGAGGTGCAAGGTCTCAGGCTCCAGCTTGTATTCCAGTGTGACATCCACCATCCAGTCAAAGAGAAGGGTACGCATGGCGTGGTTCAAGTCTTGCTGCTTGCGCATGTACAGCGGCTTCGCGCGGAGCCGCACCTACCGGAGGCAAACGTGGGTTTAGAAACTCCAAGACAAATCAAAATCATGCAAACATCACATGAAATAAATAAAATAAATATCAGTGGACAGTATGTAGTGAGCAAAGCGCAATGGGCGAGTGGACCCCACCTCTGCCTCTCGGAGATACAAACAAATCTCATCAGAGTAGTCAGAAAGACCGAGTGGGTCCGAAAGATGACTTTCATCCATACCCCAAGACATTTCCATATTGATGGGAGAACCTGAAACAAACAAAAACTGCTTCATGACTGCAGAGATAATTCGGGGTTGGGGGGTCTTCAGATAATTATTTACTTAGAGAGAGAGTGTGTGGGGGTGGGCAGATAGAGGGGTCTACAATTAAGGTGGTTTGCAAACTCGTAAAGAAAACCTTTCCAAAGACAAGCGTACGCACTTCCCGTGTTAGACAACGAGACGGAATGAAAACTCAACATCAACGAGTTGAGATCATCAGGTGTGGTCGATTGGGCAGGTAAAACACAGAACCGATCGTTCTCTGGACTGGGCTCTTGAGAAGAGTCATAATCACAATCCGGGTCAGGCTGCGAATGTAATGGGGCCAAAGGGACCTGCAAACAAAAAAAAAATAAACCAATGTCACCCGCAGGGTGACCCGTATCTTGCCAAAAGGTGAGCACATGTGACTTCTTTAAGGTCACACTGAGGTGAACAGAGCTGCTATCCACCAGGAGCGACTCCTTGAGGAATATCTGCCTACGAGAGATTCCGATGAGAATCGTTCTGCAGAGTAACCATGAAAAATATGCGTTTGCCTCATAATGTCACTAAATGACGTCATAATGTCTCAAGCTTGACATATCTAGAAAGCACTCATCGAGGTGTTCAATTTGAGGTACGACACGATATGGTTCCTAAAACTTGAAAATTTGACCTTGGGGTCAAATATGTTTGACCTCAGGCGCTAACCATGAAGGTCAAGGCCAATCGCCAGACCATATACTACATTCCCATAAAGTTTGGAGACCATTAGATTAAAATTACTCAAAAAATAAGGGTTTCGTCGACTCCCCTGATTTGCGACAAAGTGACCTTGACCTTTGACCTTGACCTTCAAAATTTTATGCACCGAAAGGGACCTCTATAGGCCTCTGATATGCGAAGTTACAAAAATTTCCAATGATAACTGTGCTCTGCAGAATTTTTTATGCGTGATTACACAAACACACAAACACACAAACACACAAACACACAAACACACACCTTTCCCATCGCAGGTTGCACATTATTCGCGCTTGCTGTAATGGAGCGCAGACAAGGTCGGCCATCCAGGTGAATGGTCGGGCGCCCAAACCGTGGTCTGCCGACATTCTCCGCATCGTTCATGGTGGTTTCAACACGTCGTTTGTTCATGGTGGCTCTCATTCCTTGGAGCACCAGGTGATGCACCCTCTGGGGAAGTTTTATTTGCTGATTGATCAGTGGGACCGAGCACCTTATCCCAGTCCAGGATTGGCTGCACCTGTGAATCACCTTGCGTCTTGCTCCAAACTTCCTGTTAAAACGTCGAGCCACGGGTATCATGAACCATCAACAGAAGAAAGGTAAAACATTTTATTACGCAGTTCGACGTCACAATGACGAAACAAAATATAAACGTTCCCGCGGTTGAGCGAGCTGATTTGATTCAGGGTTCTGATGATCCGATCCCACCAGACACGAGGTTCATGTCACTATAAAATACCGTTCTGGTGTGCCAGCGGGGAGCGCCGCATCTGTGAGCACGTCGTCCTTCGAACGGGACGGAAAAGCCGGCTGTCTCATCTGCAATCACGTCGTCGTTTCCCCCCCCCCGAATGAAACAATTTTACTGAAAGTTTATATTTGACGTCATCCGTCATCGTCACGACCGATGACGTTGCGGTCAACTTGAGTCCAGAGGAAGGTTTTTGATGGTTGAGCATCGACCATTTTGTTGGAGGCGAGCGCTCTCACAGCTGATTGGTAACGGAACACACCTTTCTTGTATGTGATCAGGTGAGGAAGTGGTGTATCATGGTGATCACATTATTCGATTCAAGTTCGCCCCGAGATACCCAAACTGGGTTAAATTCTTTCATTAATCTAAAGTCTAAACTAAAAAAGTGAATTTGTACATTTGTTTGTTTGTTTGTTTGTTTAAATGTTTCACAAAATAAAAAATAAAATACTGAACCAAATCCAACCAAATTTTTCATGTTTCCGAAGGGTGCCCCAACTCTGGTTTCTGTCTGGTTAGCATATCTAGGGGAGAGGGTTCAGGGTTGGGGGAAGACCCCAAACTCTCTCCAGGTAAATGTGTACCGTATAGTGAGTGCCACCTGGTGGTAGCCAGTATTACACATCTTCTTATGTAAGGAAAGTTTAAACAATTTAGCAACAAGCATTACGGTGATGTTGAAATCTGAGTGATAATAATTTGAAATTTTCAAATCGTTTCATTTCACTCATTTTAAGTGGAGGTTCAAACCAAAGCATCCAACACTGAGATTCGCAGTGAAGCGGAAGTGATGTTTGCTCCCTCCATAGATAAGCAGCAAGGTTGGTTGATGAAGGTGGTGTTGGCTAACCTCCAAGAAGATGGAAGATGCTCTCGGGCAAATGATAGTGAATAGAGCAGAATGTTTGTGAAGTACAACATTTCGGCTTTTGATTAGCTATTTTGACTAAATTTATGTCATTTTTAAAAATTAAATCCATCACCAAAGCGATGGGTACTTTTGATAGTTACCTCTGCCACCGAAGGTTGGTGGAGGGTATGTTTTCACCCCTGTCTGTCTGGGTTGTCTGTGAGCAGGATGTCTTAAAAAAGTTGTGCACAGATTTTGACGAAACTTGGTGGACAGGTTCAGTGTGTGGCAAGGACAAATTGATTCGATTTTAGTGAAGATCCTGATCCAGATACAAGAAGTGATCCTTCACCATTGAGGGATGGGGCCAAAACGATATATAGCATGACATCATAAAACGTTATGGACGAATTTTGACAAAACTTGGTGTACGAGTTGGTTCGGTGACAAGAAGCCGATTACAATTTTGGCTTAGGACCGGATGCAGATCCAGCCAATCAGGGTGATATAAAATGTAAACTGTTCATCCTGGCTGAAGTATGCGCTACATATCTTTGCTGATGACTTCACCCTCTGCCGTACCATCTGTCATCCCTCAGACCGGCATGCCGCAGACTCTTCGCTCTCTGCAGATCTGGATAAAATCACAAACTGGTCCAACACGTGGAACATGTCTTTCAATCCGGACAAATCTCACACTCTCACTTTGTCTCTCCGAAAGGACTGTTTAGAACCCCCCCACCCCCCATCAACGTTATCAACAATCCTCTGAAAGAAGTCCTTTCATTCAAGCTTCTGGATCTCACTATCTGCCATGATCTTTCCTGGGAAAGCCACATTTCCAACCTGGCATCCAAAGCCAGTCACCGACTGGGAATCCTCCGTCGTGCAAAGTCCTTCCTCGGACCACCTGAGCTCCTGACCACTTACAAAGCTTTCGTCTGCAGCCTGATGGAATACTGCTCTCCCTTCTGGGCTGGTGCTCCTGCCTCTCATCTTTCTCAGTTTCACGCTGTGGAAACCAAGGCATTTCGAATCATTGATATCTCCCACGATGAGGCTGAGCCTTTGGGCCTCTCACTCTCTCACCGCAGGCAGGTCGGTGGTCTTTCTGTCTTCTACCATCTCCTCTCTGGTCTCGCCCCTCCTGCTCTGTCTGCGATTTGTCCCCACCATATTTACACAGGGCACTCAAGGTTCACCAGCAACCCCCTTTTGGTAAAACTACAAAAATCACGAATCACTGCTCACCTTCACTCTTTCATTCTCTTCTTCCCCACCTTTGGAATAAAGTCTCACAATCTCTTCAATCCCATTCTTCCCTCCATGCCTTCAAAACAGCAGTTCACCACCACCTCTTTTCCTCCATCCAAAACCACGATCTTTTCTACCCCCATTAATCCACCTAAAAACCACCTCCTTCAAATTCCCTGCTTTCCTTGCTGAAAGTCCCTGTAATGCCCATCTTGTATACCCCGTATTCCCCGCCTCATCGCTCTCCCTTCCACAGATCTCCTCATGTCTCTGCTCCCCATTGTTTTGTCCTTCCCTCTCCCACCCCTCTTGTTTTATGCCCCCCCCTTAGCTGTGTGCTGTGTGTTAGCTCTCATACGAGCATCGACAAGGTAGACAAAGAAACAATAAAAATAGAGCCGTTCTTGCAGTACACCTGCTCGTATTAAATAAGGCAAGTGTGCGTGCGTGCGTGCGTGCGTGCGTGTGCATTGGTTGTTATCTCCATATGTGGGTTTCAGAAGATGGAATGGTGTCATCCTGGGGCTCGAAGTATCCACTCCTTTGTCGGTGAGGAGGATCACGATTCATGGACCAATTTGTGACGTTTTCTGTTCTCAAAGTTTTGTTCCAAGAGCTCTTTTGAGGATCGTCACTGAGCCCCGGACAGCTTCCAACTGAAGTTCGTTTGTAGTAATATTCCCAGGGATGGTTTTAAGATGTCCATTAGGTTCTTTATCATTCCCATTGCTCCAATGACCACTGGTACAATTTTGGTGCTCTTCAGATTCCCGGATCTTTTCACTTCATTTTTGAGGTCCTCCTGGTATTTTGTCATTTTCTTGATTTCTGTGTTCTTTTGGCCAAAATTACTGGGTACTGAAACCTCAATTACCATTGCCTTCTTTTTGTAGCTCAGTACTATATCTCATTGCAACGCTTTGTTTTCTATGTTCATGCTTGATGGGATCATTCGGTCGTATGTGAGCATTACTTCCTTGATCTCAATTATCGCTTTTGGTTCGTGTTTCACTTTATTTCATATATTTCACTTTATAACCGCTTGTCGGATTGAGACTAAATTTTCACCAGAAGTGCGACTACTCATGAAGAATGTTTTAAACATAAGGATGTCTTCAGTCACGTGGTGTGGCAGCCATGTTGGAAAAAGAAAAAATTTGGACCTCTGTATCTCTGAAACCACACCAAGGAAAAAATTAAAACTTGGCACATGGCAAGTACTCCTCATGGGGAATGTGTGGTTTTTTTGATGACATCATAGGTGTCTTTGTTATGTCATAATTGCAAATGTAGAACACTACATCTGATCAGTATGAACATTTTTGAGGATCCTCGAGGCATAAAATGATCCACAGGAAAAATTTTTTTGATATCATCGATCATGTGATTCGGCAGCCATATTGGTTTTTTTTGAAAATCCTTCAAAAGTCTTCTTCTCTGAAATGGCAAAACAGATCAAGGTGAAACTTCACACGTATGACCACCTCTCCATGAGAAACAAGAGGTTCACACATTCAGAGACATGACAGAAGTAAATAGACACCATGATTTTTAAAGAATTCATTGATTTAACATTTGAAGAACATTTGATCCATTTTAATACGTACACTAGTATTTGGGAGACTTCCTATTTACAGATTTCAATGCTTTTCCTCTTTTCGGCATAGAACTAACGAGTTCTGAAATTTTCTCTTGTGGGATTTCTGCCCAGGCTTCACACAAAAGGTTTAGCAATTCTGCCCGTGATGTTGGTTTCCTGGACTTTTTCCACACAGCTCAATCCAATATGGTTCAGAGGTGTTCAATGGGATCCATGTCAAGAGACTGACTTGGTCATGGAAGTCGCTTGATCCCATTTCTGTCCTGCCACTCTTTGGTATTTTTGCAGTGTGGCCTGGAGCTCCATCTTCCATGAACAGTGTCACTTTTGACCATCTGACCAGTGGAGATGACAGGGAGACGTCCATCCTCAAGGATAGAAATGTATATCGTAGAGTTGATGTTGCCAACACACTCCACAAGCTCTGAACAACCAGCGCTCCAGATTACTACCCACACCATCATTGAAAAACCACCGTGTTTGACAGCTGGCTGCAATCGGTTCAAAGAGAATTATTAACTGGGAAGTCTCCAGATCCGTATACGTCCACTGTCAGAAAATTGAGCAAATTGGAACTCATCTGAAAAAATGACAGTTTGCCAAAACTCCAAGGGACTGTTGGCCATCTCGTCAGCCCACTTCTTCCTCCGTTGAATGTTGGCTGGTCTATGAAGAGGTTTTCTCCTAGCTATTCTCCCATAGTAGCCCAGTTGATGAAGGTACCACATGGCAGTTCTTGAGCTAACTTGGACCTCATCTGCAACATCTGCTGCCTTGTATCGGGAACTTTTCTCAATGGACCGCTTCACAGCTCGAAGACACCTTTCTGAGGGCCCAGATCGACCAGAACGGGAAACTGTGGATTCCTTGCCTTCGCTGGTGAATTGCACAATTACCCGAATGACCATAGAAAGCGGAATGCCAAAGTTCTGAGCTACCTGATGCTGGCTGACTCCACCTTCCGAATGGTCAACAATTCGTCCTCTTTGAAAATCGGAAAGGTCGTGTGCTCCCTGGGTTTGAGGCACAGTTAATTGTCGTGCAAGACCCAGGAACTCGTTTCTGCAAATAAATAGTTGAATATTAATACAAATCACTGAGTAAAACTTGCTTTAAATAGATTAAATGAAGAAATTTAAAGTGTCTATTTACTTGTCATGTCTCTATTGTACTGTATGATGTCATAGGTCACATGGTTTGGCAGCTCCATTGTATTGAAGAAAAATATTAAATAATGTGCTCTCTCTGGAACCGCTTAATCATTCAACGTGAAACTTCACATTTATGATCTCGTGGTGATGTGAAATGCATAGCACGTCTTAAATTTCAACTTGATTGAGTGTATGGTCTGGCATCCAGAATTATTTAATATTTAGCTATGGGTTCTCTGTTTTTTTGGAAGAAGGCTCACAAGGCAGTGCCTGGATGGGTTTTAGGGTGGAGGAGTCGCAGATGAAATGCGAATCCCATCTCGATTCCTCCTGGTGACTTCATCTTTGCTTTTAGCTTGTTCGGGTTCCTTCTGATTCCTCCAATGCATTTAATCTGCCATTCGACTTGAATTGAATTTATGTTCATCCCATTCTAAATTCAATTGAATAACGACGAATACTAAAAAAAAACGTCACGGGTCAGGATCAGCTGTCCGATCAAAGCGGGGATGCATCAAAGCAGGACGTCTTGGTATTCGGTCATCACTGCCAGCAGTTATAAACTGGCAGTTCGAATTATGTCTCATTAATTACGTAACACACCAGGACACAAACACACGACACAAAACAAGTCCTGCCATCTACTAGCTCCGATTGCTCTTTTTCCTCTTGGGGCTGCCTTCGTTGCTGCTTCGGTTCCATGCATAACATCTTCCATTCACACCTGTCTTTTGTTATTTTTTTTCACAATGAGTAAGTGAGAGATATCTTTTCTGGTTTGTTGTGTTCATGCTTGCAAACAAATTGGATTCTGTAATTTGTTGAACTTTTCATGAACTCAGCCAATTCTATTGTTGTCATGCCGTGTACTTGGTCGAGTTCAATGAGGCGACAACCTCCTCCTCATCTCAGCAGGTACATTCTCAGGATTTACTGATTTTTGTAGAACATTTCGTGGGTAGTGAGGATATTTCCTTGTTTTGATATCTAGTCTAGTTATTGATTTCAGCTTGGAGCCAGTTTATTACTCCACAGCTGCATTGCAACACTGGTACTGTGAGTTGGTTTTTGACTATGACTGTTTCTTGGGGTGAGACGTGTTTTCAGGATCAATCTCACTCTATGCAAGTATTCTTTGGTAATTGTTTTGTGAATTTGTTTGAGACATATTTGGTGGCCCTCTTCTCCTTCAAGGTATGTGTATGATGCTTCGTTCTCTCGAGCCTGTTTTGCTGTATGCAAGTCGGTTTTTATGATTTGTCCGTTTTTGTTGATAACCTTTCGCAGAATGCGAAGGTAATGTTTTGGTCGGCGTGTATTTATTTATTTATTTATTTATTTGTAATCTTGTGATTCGTATAACTCAAAAAGTATTAAACCGAATTGCATGAAATTTGGTGGGATGATTGGTTATTAGCCAGGAAGCATTCGATTAGATTTTGGGATCGTTCGGGTCAAAGGTCAAGGTCACGAAAAGGTCAAAATCGTCTTTTTACGATAACACGGTCAATTTTTATTCAATTTGCATGCAACTTACGCCAAAATGTTCAGAATTCAACGCCTCATCTTGTGATATGCAATATGACACAATGACGCCCATGCTCTTGTTACCGGTTAGGGGTCAAAGGTCAGGGGAGTCACGACCTTGAAAAATATGCGGTTTTTGTCATAACGCGGTCAATTCTTGTCCGCTTTACATGAACCCAGCACCAAAATGTTCAGAATTTAATGCCCAATCTTGTGAAACAATGACGTCATAACACATGTCACCGGTTGGGGTAAAATGTCGGGGGGGGTCACGCCCTTGAAAAATATGCGGTTTTCGGCATAACTCAGTCAATTCTTATTCGATTTGCATGAAACCAGCATCAAGCGAGATTACCTTCTCTTGTTGAAAGGTTGTATTCACCGAGCTTGCGAGTGAAGACTCGCCAAAACGACGTGAGTTGATTGTTGTTTATTCCGTATCCCCCGAAAGTCGGGGGGGGGGGTCATGACATTATAGATATGTGGTTTGTGTCATAAGACCATTCATATGAAACCAGTTCCCCACACTCATACCAAGAACAAAAAAAAGTAGTGGCGGCGAAGGTATGCGCTCTATGAGTGGCCGTTCTAGTTTAACCTGTATGAATGTACACTTGGCATACTTATCTCGATCAAATTCCATTTGAATGTTGTCAGAATACTGCTTCACTAATTTTAGTTGTTCTACCGAGAATTTATCGTTTGGTGTAAAGAGTTTTTCAGATTGTCCATGTACAGTGGACGTGTCTCCTTCCTTGTCTCTTTAAAAGTTCTCTTCTTGGACATGAGGGTGCATCCATGTCCTTGCTCATTAATGAGGTTGATCAGTGGGTCCAGGGCCGGGAAAAACAGGAGGGGTGAAAGGCCATCACTCTGGAAGATACTACGTCGTATCTTCACTCCTGGTATTTCGATCTCTCCTTCCCAGTGCTGCAAGATTAGTGTGGTATTCTATAGATCCATTGCTTTCTCAATCAGTTTGATCGTTTTGGTGTTTATCTTGTACAATTGGATACAATTGATTGGAAGAGGGGCCTTGTTGTTCCTCTCTGGAAAGGGAAGGGTGATCGCCAAGACTGCAACAACTACCGAGGGGTGACGCTGCTCTCAGTGCCGGGCAAGGTCTTTGCTCAGATAATTCTCGATAGGGTTCGCCACCATCTGCTTGAGCACCAGCGTCCGGAGCAGTCAGGCTTTACACCAAAGAGGTCAACGATTGACCGTATCCTTGCTCTTCGTGTCCTCACCGAACGCAGACGAGAGTTTCGGCAGGGGCTGCTTGCAGCCTATGTTGATCTCTGTAAAGCGTTCGATTCAGTGAATCGGGATGTCCTCTGGAGGATTCTTGGTCTTCGTGGGGTGCCACCGAAACTGATCGATCTGATGTCTGAACTCTACTCTGGTACCGAGAGTGCTGTGAAGTATGGTGGTACCATCTCTGACTTATTTCCAGTTGTTACTGGAGTTCGTCAGGGGTGTGTACTGGCCCCCACACTTTTCAGCACTTGTATGGACTGGATTTTAGGGAGGATGTCAGAGAGATCAAGCTGCGGTGCATCGTTTGGGAATGTCAAGATCTCGGACCTTGATTTTGCAGATGATGCAGTCATCGTTGTGGAGACTTTAGACATCCTCTTGGGGGCCCTCGAGGTGCTGAATGAGGAGTCGGAGCCGCTGGGATTACGGGTTTCTTGGATTAAAACTAAGATCCAGGCTTTCGGTGACATCTTGGATGCTGCTGTCCTGTCTGTGTCTGTTTGTGGTGAGGATGTTGAGGTCATGGAGAGATTCACTTACCTTGGCAGTGATATTCATGTCTCTGCTGGCTGTGAGCCAGAGGTCAATAGACGTCTGGGTCGGGCCTGGGGAGTCATGGATTCACTGGATCATGGGGTGTGGTGCTGCCGGTACCTGTGCGGGAGGACGAAAGTCCGAGTCTTCAGGTCCTTGGTATTTCCAGTCTTGCTCTATGGATGCGAGACTTGGACTCTGACCAAGGATCTGAGACGGAGACTTAATTCCTTTGGTACCAGGTCTCTTCAGAGCATCCTTGGCTATCGCTGGTCGGATTTTGTGTCCAACGAGCGGTTGCTGAGAGAGACTCGGATGAGATTTGTTTCCTGCATAGTCCGTGAGCATCAGTTGCGGCTGTATGGACATGTGGCTCGTTTTCCTGACGCTGATCCTGCTCACCAGATTCTCTCAGAGAGGGAGTCTCATGAGTGGAGGAGGCCAGTGGGCCGACCACGTGCCTCGTGGTTGCAGCAGGTTGACCATCATCTCAAGGAGATTGGGATGGGCCTGGCATCTGCCTGGGGGATGGCCAGACGGAGGCCCCTGGAGTACCGGCGGAAAGTGGACGCAGCGACGTGCTGTTCATGCACATGCTCCCATACCTGACCTGACCTGACCTTGTACAATTGCATGCACTTTATCATCCATGAATATGGAACATGACTAAAAGCTTTTTTTGTAGTTTATCCAAGCTGTGGCCAATTTGTTTCTTCTCGTATTGCAGTTTTAGAGTATGGCCTTGTTTAGTAGTAGGTTATCTATTGTTCTGTAGCATCTTCTCTTTCATCCCTTCTGTTCCGCCCCCTCGGCCTCCTCCTTGCATTAGGTGGTGGTGGTACATCATTTCTGTAATGATTTCCATCAGAATTTTTACGTCATTGGTCCATATTTGTGAGGTTGTTGGGTTTTTTTAGATTTTGACATGAGGAAGGCGTCTTACTTCTTCCAAAACTCTTTCCCAATTTCTCCTCCCCCAACCCCTTCTCATTAATTCCCCCAAATTACCCTAACCCCTCTTGACTACCATGATCCCGATTAAATTCCAGCACTCACACCTTATGCAGGAAGTCATAACTTTAAACAGGCAACAGAAATTTTGGACAGGACACCGGCTCACAATGGCCTACTCTTTTCAAAAGATGTCGTAAGCTCTTCAGAGTAGAATACCACACACATCTTAATATTGATTATCATAGAATACCACATATCTTAATATTGATTACCATAGAATACCACACATCTTAATATTGATTATCATAGAATACCACATATCTTAATATTGATTATCATAGAATACCACATATCTACATATTAATAACCAAAGGGTACCACACATCTACCCACATATTGATTACCACACATTCTACGCATTCATTACCATAGGGTAACACACATGTACACAATGGTTACCACATAGGACACCACGATTCACCTCATTGTAAAAATGGCCTGCATACGACTTATTACCCATTCAAACTGTTTTAAACACCAAAGACAGACGTGACGTCACAATGTGTTCCATCACTTCTTTGAATCATCATCAGCGGTGATTGAGCATTGGCGACCTTCCGTTACGAGGTGACAAATCCTCATTACGTTGATGGAGAGTTTTTAGCTTAATCCAGAGAAAAGTCGATTAAAGGTCTAACCCCCTGTTTAACCGGCTCGCATGGCCACGATGTTATCATATACGGTCGACTTTCCTTATCCCTGGTAATGTTGCTGATCCTACAATGGCTTTAACAAGTTTCGACAAATCTGGGATGGCGGTTCCTTTGAAAACCAAAGGCATTCTGGGTTTCTCATCATCGTCACGGAGACAATCTGATATAAGCTGCCATTTCATGGACTCGAAGTTGCAACAAGTACATCTCAACGTCATGTGGGAATAAATCCTATTAATAACTGTCGCTCGGACAAAATTCACATCCTTGATCACCGATGACCCTAACACTGGTCCCAAACTCATCCTGTACAGGTAGCCTGATGACAAGACCCCTGTACAATTCAATAATCATATATAAATATACAGTATATAAATGTGTGTATTACACCCCTCCCGACCACCCACTCCTAGCAGATCCCCGGGCGTGCCACATGACGTCAGCCCTCAGCTCCCCCTCCATGCGAGTACTCACCATAAATACCCACTCGGTCATTTTTTGTTTCACTCTGAGGAATGAGAGCTGCCACCGTACACTCTGGAGGAGGTGTTTCATGAAATCAATACCCGATACTTCAGTAATAAGGGGGTTCGTGCAGTGCGACAGCGTGGACCCTCTGTAGAACGTCGAGGCTCATTTAAAGTGGAAGATCTTCTGCGAAGGTGTTCAAAGCTCGACACGAGGTGAGGGTTTTCCAGGGACCCCTTGATCTGACACCTTCCTTTACAGTGGCTGTTAAAGCAATGAATGTTTCAAATATAACGTATATCGTGGAAAAGATGTTTTAAATCATATCCGCTTAACTTTGTGGAACCCAGGTAAAGCCACAACTTACAAATATCCGCACGAGGTAAGGGGACGTCTATTTAATAAGTATGTAAAAATGGCAGAATCTTTGATCCAGGGCTGTACGCTCCGTGCATACATGGCTCTTCCATACGACAAACCGTCTCATTTGTCTCCAACAATCAAACAATGTCCCAGGAAAGGGGCGTCTTTGGTACGCCTCCCCCCCCCCCTGAACCCCACCCTCCGTTTGTTCAACCTTTAAATACCTTATGAGGGTGCAGTAAGGGCAGGCAGTGGTGAGGGTGTAACAAGGACAGGCAGTGGTGAGGATGTAACGAGGGCAGGCAGTGGTGAGGGTGGAACGAGGGCAACCAGTGGTGAGGGTATACTGAGTGTAGGCATTGGGGAGGTGGGAGCGAGGGCAGGTAGTGGTGAGGATGAAGCGAGGGCAGGTAGTGGTGAGGGTGTACCAAGGGCAGGGAGTGGTGAGGGTGTACCAAGGGCAGGGAGTGGTGAGGGTGTACCAAGGGCAGGGAGTGGTGAGGGTGTACCAAGGGCAGGGAGTGGTGAGGGTGCAGCAATCGAGATAAGACACGAACGAAGTGTTGAGGTAAAATATGTACGATTGTTCATTTTGCAGGAAGGATCGTCGACATGGAGTTGTGTGCAGTTTTGAAAGAGCTGTAGTTGGGGGACATTGAAGGAAGGTGAAATCACATCGTATCCGGTCAAGGCAGGAAGACCGTGCTTGTGGTCCACCCAGGAGCAAATGGTTCAGGAAAAGTTTATTCGGAGGATTTGACAAATCGGTACAGGATGTTGGGTAAGCGGCTGAAAGCGCAAAGGGTTACGAGAGAATGTTTTCTGGGATTCTCCCAAGATTAAGAAATGATAGAGAAATTATGAGAACAATTGATGTTAACCAATGGCAAGAACAATGGTGAAGAGAGGAAGGTTTTACATTTAGGAAGCAGTGGGGATCAGTTCGGGGACAAAGGATCGGTGTTTCCAGGCTGAAGGAGAAAGGACTTTATACATTGAAAGGAGGAATTAGAGAATACTCTCAGAGTACCTGCCCGACGCGTGATCTTGTTCCAACCATGCGACGGTGTATTTGGGCGGTGTATAGGCAACTGACAGCTCTGTGTAGGACAAAAAAAAACAACAACCCCATGAAGTTATTTATGTACATGAAGTAAAAACATTCAAACTGCTGATAATTCAAAACACCTCACTGTACTGGAAAACGTGGGGACAGGAATAATGTACTGTAAATGGTGGACACTTGTAATACCCTTCCTCACCTGGAGGTGGCACAACACCACACACGTTTACATTGAGAATTTGTGTCCCTTCTCTGTCCCCCCCCACCCCCCAAGACCACCGACAAAGATAAAAACACCCCGACACACGAACTGGGCCATGTTGATCCAAATCTGGATCTAATCAGCCCATAACTGTACGAAGAGCAGCACGACGAACAAACACACAAACACCGGGAGGTAAATTATCGTGAGGATAAGGAAAGAAAGGGGGAAGTGGTTGTGAATTTAATGTTTCATGTTTTGTTTAATTTTAACATTGTTCTTCACAAACGGGGACAGGAACCAGGCAGACATGAGAGACTGAATGGCCTTGTCCCTTCTCATGCACCAAAGTTCCCTGTATAACGTTGTTAAGAACAGGAAGAAATGGGGGAGGGAGGACAGAGAGTTGGGGGTGAAGGTGCATGGAGTTTGAAAAGTGAGATTGAGATGGTGGGAAAGGGGGGGTTGAGATTGGGGTTGAGTACTTGTGGTTTGGGGCAGTTGAGGACTTGCAGAAGAAAGGGGGAGGGGATGACAGAATTGGCTTGTGGGAGGGAGGGCAGAGAGGAGACAAAGTTGGGATCAAGGGGTTTGAGGCTTTAGAGGAGGGGGTTGGAGGACATTGGGTTGGGAGGGGGGCTGAGGATTTAAAGAAAGGAGGCGAGCACAGAGTTTGGGTGTGGTCGTAAGTGGGGGGGGGGGACAGAGAAAGGAGAGTTGGGAGGGGGGTTGAGGACTTGGAAGTGTGTGTGTGTGTGGGGGGGGCTAGGGACCTGGAGTCACATTTTACATTAGGCAAAACGTCCATGAGTCCCAGATAGTCCCATTGGGTCTTTTGTGTCCTCGGGTCATTTGGATGTCATGGGTCTTTTCGGTCCTTGGGGTCTTATGGGTCCTTTCGGTCTTTTGAGCCTTCAGGTTCTATTGGATCTTTTAGGTCTTAAGGGTATTTGAGATGGGGGGTGGGGTCTTTTGGGTCCTCTGGGTACTTTAAGTTAAGTCTGTCAGGTTACAGTTGTGGGTGAAGTCTGGTCAGCTGTGCAACCAATGGGTGAAGAACGGATTTACATACATAATCACCTCCACTTGCTCAATTGTCATATAGATAAACCTGCTGTCACCGGTCTGTTCGGTGTGAGTCACGTGATAGCACTGGACCAATCATGTTCGGTGATGTACCTCGGGGAGCAGAGCTCAGACTCGGATTCACTTTTTAACCCAAACCCTAATTTTTGCTCATCCGCTCGTGATAGCGAGCTAGAAAGTACAGTGATCCAGTCATGTATACGAAGTACAATGTCGCTGAGTTTCGTGGACCGTTGACGCTTCGTCTCGGTCTCCAGGAGGAGATAATAAACACTTCGCCCTGTTATAGTATTGATGAGAGAGATGTTTAAGATAATGAAGGGTAAAAACAAAAGTGCAGTGGAGTTTTTCAGCAGAGTAGACAGTGATAGGACCAGAGGAGCCTGAGAGTAAAGTAGAGGAGAGTTAAGACGGTAGTAAGGCAGGGATGTCATCGTGATGTTGGCTTAGCAGTTAGGGGGGGCTGCCTTGGGATCGCAGGGTCCTGAGTTTGAGTCCCGTTGGCCCCTCAATTAACACCAGGTGGGGTTGACTCAGCCTGTCATCCTTCAGAGGTCAGTGAAATGAGTACCAGTGTGCTGGTATAGGGGCACAGCATTAGCGGAATAGTCGTGCTCCTACAAAATGATAGCTACCCGGCAGCCAAGGTGGGGGGAAGAGAAAGAAGGATAAGGAGGATAAGGATAAGAAGAAGAATTGCCCTCATATTGATATGAGCTAGCCTGGTGTTGGCTTAGTGGTTAGGGTGACGGCTTGGGATCCCAGGGTCTTGAGTTCAAGCCCCATTGGCCGCTGAATTCAAATACACCAGGAGGTTGACTCAGCTTGTCATCCTTCCGAGGTCGGCAAAATGAGCACCAGTGTCCTGGTAAGGGGGACACTGCATCAGCAGCATTGCCGCGTCACAACCAATGATGCAACCAGCAGCCACAGGCTGCACTCGATAGAGAGATTGATATGAGCTGCTCTTTTGATGTCCGTCATTTGCATTGATACATGAAAAAAGATGCAAATTAATTGCCATCAGCTTTTCAACGATATAAATATCGACTAAAAAAACAATCATTTGCAGGATTTGCAAATTCTATACCTTATGAAAATCATATTGAAGTACTATGAAAGGGGTTTAAGTGCAACTGAAAAACAAATTTACATGCCGAATGGAAATCTACTTTTCACATTTACAGATACAAAGCTCGGTGCACCTCGAGCACCTCGGCCTTCTTGGAAGCACATCTGCCAATGCACCTTCTCGTGCTCTTGCAGCCACACTTGAGCAGTTCATTGCAGGTTTTGGAGGCAATGGGGGTACAGTGGTCCAAAATGGAAGCCAAGACTGGCTGTCTTTGTCCAGTGTCGACTCTGGGGTTTACGTCTGTTGCCGACACAGATGACTGGTGCTCCAGATCCCAGCCTGATGCACAGTGCGCTTCAAGTGCTACAGTAAGGGATCCTGAGTCGGTAGGATGTTTCCCATGGCTTTGGATTTTGGCAGAACATCTTGCGGGCATCGTTTACAGAGCTCAGCTGGATGGTCTTGTCATAGACCATCCAGCTCTCTGGACTGGACATAGGCTGGACAAATGGAGAGTATATGATGGAACTCTCCTATGAGAATTATGACGACATCAGTGTGAACAGTGCGAAGCAAGCAACTGGCTGAACCATTCGCCAAGGCATCTTGTACTGTAGGTAGGAATCAGTGTTCTGGTGTCTGCTTCTTCATGGTTACAGGATGACATACAATGAATGGTTCGGATCTCTGACAAATACTCTTTGACCCGAGATGATGACAACCTCCATCAGGAGAGAAATCTGTACAGGTAACCCTATCCGGACATTGCCATCTTTCTATGAGAAATGAATAATTTGCATAAATTATCACAAATATGTGGCCATGGGGAATTGCTTTTAAGATAATTAAATCATTTATGTGAAGCGCCCCAAAAAAATTTCACTACATAAAGTTTCGAGCTGGTAATTTACACTTTCAAGAAAATACCTGTAAATACATATAATTTGCATAAATTAACATTATAAATCATAAAATATAACCTCAGTTGAATTTAATAATGATTTCGAGTAGTGATAAACAGGCAGAAAGTATTTCCTACATCCAGTTTTTGGGCTTGTAACTTAGAATTTCAATGAAATATTCATAAATACGTGTAATCTGCATAAATTAGCATAATAATACATGAAGGTATGATTTCATCCCCCCAATGAAAATAAGTCTTTAGCTTGACAGATTTATTTCATCTGGTGTTGGTGAAGGGCAGGCATTTTGGACCACACAGATAATCGCTTAGTCCACCAACCATCCTATCACACGTACAGCACATTTCTCCGTACCTTCAACAACAAAAAACATCTTATCTCCCATCCCATGATCTTTTTCTCCATTTGTCAAAGTTGAGAATTTGGAAGCAGCCATCCCTCCATTTCATGTCCCCACCTTCCTTTTCCACCCACACTCTACCCCCCTCAAAGCTTCATTTTTAACCACTCATCCCAACTCTCTCTTCTTCATATGTGGCGATTTCAATCGTCATCATGCAACTTGGCTGGGTGTTGGTACCTCTGTCACCAACCATTTCACTTCAGCAAAGGACTTGGGTGACTCCATGGGACTGACTCGATCTGTGAAACTTCCAATCCTGATTTCTCCCAAAGGCAAATATTCCCTTCTGGACTTGGTGATGACAAACTTTCTCACAAATGTCTCCCACTCTCTTTCTGCTTCAATTGGTTCATCTGATCATATGCTTGTGAAAGAAAATCAACATCTCTCTGGCTATTCTCAGAGAGCTGCCTCAATGCCAGGGAGTCTGGCACTTCACTCAGGCAGATTAGCAGGGACTGCAAGCAGCCATCTCTGTTCATGACTGGTCTCCCAAATCTACTGCCCCTGATGTTAACTCGGCCTGGGAATTCTTCCACAGAAACCTGCTCTCACTCGTGCACAGATTCATCCCATCTCGTCTTCAATTATCACATCCTTTTTCCTGCCCATGCAATGAATCCTGTGGTGAGGCAGTTGCTCTGAAACTACTTGTCTTCTCTTCCTGCAAGGCAAATCCAACCGAAGACAATCTCGGTTTATTCCAAAAAGTCCACAATTGTGTGTCTGCTGTCAGGAAAGCCAGAAAACACCTGTCCAACCTCAAGAATGAACTTCCAAATTTGTCTCCCTCCTCTAAAACCTTGTGGCACATTGTTAAGTCTGTCTCGGGAGTATGCTCCCCTTCCATCCATTTTCCCTCTCTGAAAATGGCACCACAGCTGATTCTGCTCGTGAGAAGGTCGAATGCCTCCAAAGCCAACGACCAACTATGCATCCTTCGTCATACAAAGGCTCTGTCGTCTACCGCCTCCTTTCTGGTCTTGCACCCTCTTCTTTCCGTGCTTTGCCCCCCCCCCCGGGTCTCTGCAGGGTGCACACAGTCCACCCCCAACCCTCTTCTGGAGAAACAAAATCCAGAATCACTGCTCACCTCCACTCATTCATTCCTCTTCCCCCCCCCTGTGGAAACAAATTCCAAATTCTCTTAAATCTCATTCTTTCATCCGGGTTTTTAAGAGAGCTTTTCACCACCATCTTGGATCACCCACAATCCAAAACCATGATATTTTCTACCCTCGTTAAAGTTAATCCCCCCTTCCCCCCAATCCCTCCTTACAAATTCCAAGTTTTTACCTCCTGTGAGATTCCTTTTGTATCCATCTTGTCCTTTTCTGCCCCCATTCCTCCACCCACCCATTGCTTGTGTCAGTCTCTCTCTATGTTGGCCTTCAACTCTGCTGCTGATGTTTCCCAACTCCCCCCCCTCCCCCAACCACTGTTCCTTTTGTCTTGTTACGTCCTGATCCATTCAATGTACTAGCTCTTTTGCAAAGCTTGACTATGTATACAAAAAACAAAAGGCCTCCTCCTGCGTCAAAGTTCCTTGTTATATTTCGGTGGCAAGTGCACCGCAAACTCAGCAGCCAGCGCTCATCAAGCCTGGCACCTTAATCTGGCTCTGCCTACAATCTTACAGCTCAATTTAACCCCCTCCTCAAAACATACGCAGTTAATAGATCACCACTTTAGGTACAAGCCTAGCTTCAGAGGAGGTAGAATACTGTCGGTATTTTTTGAGATGATTGCCAATTCTTGCCATTTCACACTTCAAACTCATGGCTCAGGCAGATGACGAAGCGATAGAAGTGTCGTAAAAAAAGTGTTGGTGAAGGGCTCAAGGGAAGAACCGAAGACCTGCACAAAGTGAAACATCAGCTGGAGGTGTGAAACACAGAGAGCTGAAGGTGCTGATGGAATGAGCTAGCGATGCGGAACACCTCCAGGAGGATCACTGATAGCTGAAGGAAACGGTGGATCATCTTCCATGAATGTATAAAGGTATGATCAATCAGAATAAACTGATAAAGTATGCATCACACAGGCAAAGACCACCACTTGTTTATTCATATATATATTGTTGCGGTTCTCGGAACCGCATGCATACAACAGATAGGTGTCCCAAGACAGTTATTCCAATATTATACGTGTAGATAGTCCCTTTCCTTGTGTTTAGCGGGACAACAAGGGAGTGCCTTGCGATGATCTAATAGCTAGGTCTGCTTAAATCATTTTCTTCTTTATTTTGTCCTCGCTCTTCTTTTAGTCTGATTATTCCTGAGGTAAATCATCCACGTGTGCCTTCGCTGTCAGGTGGGACCTCATGTAGGCCAGCGCGTGTGGCGCCGCGGTGAGGAAACTGCTGCACAGAGATCCTCGTTCCCGGGCGAGCCCTAAACCCGGCGTGTGCAGCGAGTCATGTGTGCTTGGCAGTGCGGGGTTGTAAACTCGAGCTTCCGATGGTCTGGGGAGGATTGCCGGTTGCATTAAAAAGGAATACGAATAAATACCTCTTAAGAGGCTGCACGAATGGTGTTTTTCACGGCACGGGAAACACGGCCAGCACAACGCCCACGCTGCACAAATGCGTACGGAGGCCAATAAAGACAACTCCACGCCATGTTTGGCAGGATACGAGTGTGCGAGTAGAAGCAGCTTGTTCCTTTTCAACCTCAATATCCGACATATTGGTGTTCGACCCGCGCACACGCTAGCGGAGTCATGTGAACACGAGCGCCGGCCACGTGCGTAATGGCCGAAACACGCGCATTGTATGGAATGTGCTCGAAAGCAGACACGTACGCCACTCGTGAAACGTGCATGGATTTATCCATGGCGATGTACCTTCGGCCATCGCTGGCAGCAGCGGATTCTCCACGGATGGTGAAAGTCTTCTCGTCTCAACGGCCAGCGAAGCTGCAATAGGGCCGGGGAATTACAGTGCGGGCCACGTTGGCGTGCGTGGAGCGAACGCGTTGATCGACGCTGGTCAAACGCCCAAGCGGGCATGCGGGACCCTCAACCGGTCGCCCGGGCACGGCCCGGGAGTTTTTGCAAGATGATTCGCATGGCAATTTTGGTGTGGGCGATTCGTGTCATGTCGTAGGGTCGGAGCGAAATGTGTTTGCTGTTTGGGATGGCCTTGCCGGAAACGAAGTGAGGCGGTTTCCGGCCCAAGCTGGCGGGCCATGTGAGGAGTCGGGGCCAATCAGAGCGCCCGATTCAGGTGATGACGTTACGATTTGGGGTGGCCCCTTCCCCCGAGCTGCAAATCCTATAAAGGTCGGAGAAGTCCCTCAGTCTCTCTCCTGCTTTTTGAGTTTCTCCGCCTCTCTCTCGCCTCGCCGACACCTTCACAACCCGCCTCCTGCTGCCCGGACTCCACCTTCTCATCTCCGCCCACACTACGTCGACCCCACCCACCTACCTGGTCCCGCCTACTACTCAGTCCTCACACTCTGGACTCCGCCCCTAATAGACTCAAGCTCCTCCTTTACGGTGCCAAATTCCTGGTTCTAAACTCCCTCTTCATCGGGTTTTCTGTGTCGGTGCGTATGTGTGTGTCCTGGCGCCTGTCTGCCTAAGTAAGACTGCAGAAGATCGTTATTATTATTAATTTCACGTTAAGTCTGCTCTGTGTCCCCTTTTGTAAGTTGCCTGTTTATTTGCTGCACCACACCTCTCTCCCCTATCTCTGCACAACACACCCCAATAAATCTTCACTGTGCCACATATCTTTCCTCGCCCACTGTTAATAAATTATCATTAGGAATGTTCCCAGCTCGTCTTTGTGGTTTCTTTCATTGATCCAGCCTGGTCCAAATCCTAGTTTAGCCGGGACTTTATTCCCAACGATCCGTTCTTTTTAGCCGGTACATCCTTGGTAGTGTCACTCGGCTGCATCCGATCCGGTAGGGTGATTCGGTTCGGACAAGGCCTACCGAGGACATGTTCCCCGGTAATTAAACCACTCCATTAATGAGGTAACCCGATTAACCCATAGACGGGAGGACCCTAGGTCACGCGGTTCAGTTATTGGCGTCCATGGTCGGTTAAGCAACCCGCTGCGTCACAGAATTATCCGTGTGCGACGGCCTACAATTCCGGGGAGTCTGGTGGGAACAGAGATAGCTTCCCCCACTTAGTGGTCTTCTCACCCGACCCCCCAGCCCGCAACAATATATATATATATATATATATATATATATATATATATATATATATATATATATATATATATATATATATATATATATATTTGTACAAAAAGCACGGTTAGGGTGCCGAGAGAGAGAGGGAAGGGAGGTTTATAAAGAGAGATAGTGAAGAGTGGGGATGAGGAGTGGGAGGATGAAGTAGAGAGATGTGTGGGTGGGGGAGATTTGGGGGGGGGGGACATTCCAACATAATTATATCAGGAATAAATAAATGGCTCCAAAGTAGTTGGTTACAAGAGGTAACCAGGTTTTCAGGTCAGTGTTTTGTCTTTACCCAGATTTTAAATACTCAACTGAATGTCAATAACCATAACTCATAGAACAGTGCACAACAATAATTTAGTTCTGCTCTGAGGAGAATGCAGCACAATCATGATGGGCCAACTGTCCTTTTATAACACCAGAATTATTCTTTTCAGATCCTAATAAGAGGATTCCATTCCAATTTGCCAGCAGCTACTACACCTTGCATCTGGAAAAAGGAACATTCAATGGAAGCAAACAGCTCTGTGCCGTGTCGGGTCCACAGGTCCGGGCCCGAAGCATTGTGGGACAGCCGTCCAACCAACGTTGCTTCCTATACGGCCTTGTTTCTGGTCTGTCTCGTGGCAATGCTTGCCTTGCTCGCCGGTGCGCTGCGTACACTGCGTCATGGAATCGGTCCACTTCCAGAGAACGAAAGTGCTGTGGACACTTTGCACAGTCTGGAGGAGGTCGTTTCCAATGGAAATATACACGCTGGGTCATTACGAGAACTTAAATAAATATTGTTCATAAATTTCGCATGAGGATGGTATTTGTTAAATGGAAGCATATCAAATACCTTCACACACCTGCTTAATGAATCCTCTGGACTCCACATTGCAGCTCCGTATGGAAAGGTACTGTGGCAAGTACTGTACTCCACTATCATGGCCTGACTGCAGTATTATTGAATAAACCTTTTTGAAGTGATTACATCCTTTTATGGTGAAATTAGTACCTATACATTGTATGAACCATGAACTGGACATTTGGAATTGCAAGCTTTTAGTAGAGGGGAAAGAGGGCAATATTTTGCCTTTTTTTTGTAAATGTAATAAATAAACTGCATGTTCAAAAACCATTTCTCCCTGTTTCTTCTGAGAACTTAACCCTAATCATTCTCTTCAGTTTTAGTTTGGCGTGTGGATGTTTATATGTCATTGGGGGAAAGGGAAGAGGGAGGGGGTCAATCAATCACTGTGATGGGACGGACGTCAATTAAATTTTCTCAGCAAAACACGTTCCTGACAAAGTTTACAATCCCACCAGATTCCACATTAAAACTGCAAATTGAGGTCAAAGTTTTGCTGTTAAATCGAGATTAACCAAGTCATCATAACTAAACAGGTGTACACAGATTAACCACACGACGACGTACCAACCCCCATACACAGGTAACCACGAGGTTTTGGGGGAGAGAAGGCAACATTAGAAAGAGGAAGAACAACTCCATACAAATGCAAAACAAAGCAGGCAGAAGAAGATGTAGAGAGCAAATTTACTTACAAATTCCACAACGGCAGAACTGGAAGAAAAAAAAAGAACATTTTGTAGCATTGAACATGTCATTAATAATTACAGACAAGATTTGTGTACATTTCCCCACGAATCACCCTTTTGTCAAGACGCGACCCTCTGGTCACTGGTCACTCCGAGACGATCGGCGATGACAGTGGCTCGGTTTACCACGAGCGACCCTTTTCTTCCCTTTCGAAGGCGTATTACGAGAAGCCACGGTCGGACCACAGGACATATTCACGGACAATATTCTCTCGAGAAGCGCACAGGACAATCCCAACAGCTGTGCAAAAAATTTCCAAAATTCTACCAAAAATACGATACCAAAGCCGAGTGGTAAAAACGTTTCGCTCCTTCGCTGAGACCGGTCGCATGTAACGGCCGAGCGGCTCGTTGTGCGGCACGGCTCGATTATTCCTCATTTGTGCAGCGTACTCTATTAAATAGGTCCCTCTACAAAGTGCCACCCGACCGTCACCTTGCACCTTCATTGCGATGAGACGATGACGAGACGGCTTTTTCGGTGGTTTCGAAAAAGCCTCGAAGCTGGAACGCTGCCTTTGGCTCACAGTTTTGTAATACGGTAAACCTTTAAGGGGTTCAGCAACACTTTGCCTTTGAACACCATTGGGGGAAAGGTGGGGATGGGGTGGGGTCAGCATAAAGAAAAAGCAGAAAACTACATTCATGTAAAAATAAAAAAAAGTTTCAATTGTGACAGAGATATTTGCCTGGCTTCGCCAAAACGTATATCGAGAATTGCATTTAATACAGCTCAAAAGAGGAATCTCTCCCCTGCCCCTCCCCAACATTCTCCCAGGAGAATAAAACATTGGAAGTGTAACCCTCTCGACCACGTCAAAAAGAACCTCCATATCCAAAAAAGTGACCACGAAGAAGAATCTCCAAAAGAAGACGTACTGCATAAAGTCCGACCACGAAACACGTGGTCTCAAAGCCACGCTTGCGAATCGGTCCAAACCGGCAAAGTTAAAAACCAACGTCCATCTCGCTGCTCAATAATTCTTTATACAATCCGCTCCCGCACGACCATGTCCTTCATGTGGGTAAGAATTCAAGTCTGGGGAGGCGTAGCCGGTGTGGTCCTTTTCTTTTTAGCTTTGTGTTGACCAGCTGGGTTACCTCCACTTGGCACGGGCCCCGCCAGCGCCACGGCTGCTGCAGCTTGCTGTTGGCGTAAGGTGGCCAGGGCCATTTGCTGCTGCAGCATTTGCTTGGGAGAGGGGAAAGGTACAGACCCGTCAGTGTGTGTCCTTGAATAACAGAGGAGAGATTCGTGCACGTGAGCACTGACTCGGTCATGGCAAGGCAAATAGCACAGCCCTCATTCGCTGGTACCCAGAGGACCTCAATAATGTCCGTATGAGACGTTTAACCAGCGATCCTAACCTCGATATAACAACGCTTGGGAAATTTGAGAATGATGTCACCTTGTTTATAAACTCACCATTTCCAAGAATGACTGACTGAGAATCATTTCCTAACTCGGGTTGAAGGGGACACCGAACCAAGTCTGATATTGGCTTAATCTAAATTCAGATGTGATTCATCAGCTAAGAAAAACAATCTGGGTTTTCAACTATATTAAAAGGTCTGGTAGGATGGCCCAGAGGTATGCACCTTCGTCTCTGAGCTGTCCAGTCTGAGTTTGAATCTCGGCTCAGCTATAAACTGTCATCCTGGCATTTCACATACTGTACATGTAGGTTCAGGCATCATTGTACGTGCCGTCCCAAGGATGGACGTTAAACTGGACGTCCCGTCTGCCGGCATTAGTTGGTGGAGGTTAAAAATCCCACTATGTCCTTCGTGAGGAGTAGATGAGCTATCGCCGGCACCCTGAATAAATTACAAATTCATGCTCCAACATACAGGGGCACTGCATCATCAGCACAGCAGCACCCCCAGCAAATGATGTCACCAGCAGCCATATGCTGCACATGAAATGAAGCGACCACATTAAAGTCACAGATCCATAAGTATCGCAGGGTAACAACAACAATTACCACCCCCACCACTCCATCGAACATGCCATCTTACAATAAATAACTCAGAAATCCCACAAACAGGCAGACACAAACTTGGACGTTTTATTCAACGAGCAAGGTTTGTGCTGTTTCATGTCGATTTCACAAAAATACCTGGAATTGATGTTGTGCCACAGCCGACGTGGGCTGCTGTTGCAGTACTGGGCTCAGCTGCATCCTTTGGCCGGCCCTGCCTGCAAATCCCAAACAGCTTGCATGAGTCATCGAGGAAAACTGTCCCAACAAGTGTGCCAGGCTGAGAGGCAGTTACCCCCACTCTGGAGAGCAAACACCAATATAAAACAAGCAAAGACTACTCTTCAAAATGTGGGTACTTGCTCATGTAGGAAATAAATTGCTCACCAGAAGCTTGCTGTGGAGTCGGCATGATGCTTGGCAGGCTGATCACAGTGGCTTGCTGTGTGGTCAAGCTTCCATCAGGTCCACTGACGCTCACCTCACAGCTCTAAGGGAGGAGGTTAAGGGAGGTTTGGACAGACACGGGACGAATTGTTGAAATATTTTCCTACATCTTCACATCAAACACAACTTCTCTCTGTTTATCTCATCTCTCTTTTAAAGACGAAATGAGATCAGCTCATCTCTCTTTTGCAGGTTCACAAACCTCTCGATACTCCTCATGTTTACACGTGACATATCATCTCCATCGCATTTGTTTGGTGCAACTCTGAGCACGGGCGTTGTTTGTTGATGCCTCGGCGGCAACGTGAGTCTGTATTATACGAGTCATATGTCAATCATTTTGTCATAATCAGTGGGGCAGAGGCAGCTCTCGATGACTGTTTGTTTGCTTAATACTTTTGAACCATATAATTTGGAATACAATGCAAGAGATCCAGGATCGCATTACACAATTGAACCCCCCCCCCTCAAAAAAAAAAGAACCTTTGGTTTCAGAAAATAACAAGAGGAGGTCCAAGAGGCAAGGTGGACCAAAAGGCCTTTAAATCACATGATAAATACAATGGATGTATGACTAGTAAGAGTTAAAATTCACCGCTAGTGGTGAAACCAATTTCCATTCGAAATTGCAGTGAAATTATGCAAATTAAAATTTCAGGAAGACTTCTCCTGAGAAGTTACATGTCCATATATATTTATTACGTACGCAGATACGGAGGAATGGCTGACCAACCCCACTCCATCCGAGATGTTCTCATACACCCCCTTACTCATGTGGGTGGGCTAAGTAACTGTTCAAAGGCAGTTGAACCGCAGTGGTCGTGATGGTGGTGGTGGTGACGGTGGCTGCAACACGAGATGAAAACGAAATTTCCTCTCGAGGCAAATGCCACGTTCGCACTGTCATGACGTTACAGCAGCGGATGCAATGCGCACTTTAAACGCGAAAAATTAAATCCACAGCAAAATCATGGCACTCGACAAAACAATGGTGGGCAATCAAATAAATTCGAGAACTGTAAAAGCAATGACATGCTAATGTTGTTCAGACACAATGACGTCACGACAAAAAAGCACGAGTGTGGAGGAAGAATAATTAAATTAAAAACTGTTTCCTTAACTTTGACAACTGTACCCCACCATTTCCCCTCCCCCCAATGAAAATGATCAAACACACTTTAGCTTTTCAAATTGGAAAATGATTTTTTGGGCTGTTGGCCGGCCACACCTTGTGCATTTTTACAGTCAAGCCACACGACCGAGGTGTCGTTCCGAACACCGACAATCCTCTGAAGCCGTATGAGTGTCGAGGTAAACACTGGTCCTTTTGACCAATTTTCCTGGACGGATGAGCTCACACGTCCTCAAAATGAATGCACATTGAAGATGCAAGCACAGCCCTGGATGAACCGCACAGAAAACAACAAGCTCAAGCACAAATGGCCTCTTGAAACGGAGATGCAGGTACTGCTGTGACCACACCGAGGCCTCACCTGATCTCCGAGCTGCCCCGCCAGAATGCCAGAGTTAGCTGAGCCTGGGGCCTGCTGCTGGGCGTGAAGTTGCTGTAGCTGTGGATTGAACACGAACTGCGGCTACAACCGTCCGTGCGGAATTTTAAAAATAATTTTCTACAAATAAACGAAGGGTCATATGGCCATAAAAGGTCAGAAACATTCTGCTCTTTAATGCAAAATCAAACCGTTGATCATCATAGCTTAAACATGGCTTTTTAATTTTAGTTGAGTGGTTGTTTCGAGTTTTCTTCTCATATGAATAGGTTTCATTGGATAGGTGGAGTTAAAAAAAACAATAAAAAAAATCTGAGCAGTAATTTTTTAAAGAAGAAGAAGAAAAAAAAAGGCAAAAACCTGCCCCATCTACATATTACATATGCATGGGCTAGTGGTTCAGCTGAGGTTGCTGCATAAAAGGAGAAGAGTGGAGGGAAGTGGATTGGGATGAGAGGTGCACATTGAAGTGGAGGTGTGGTGGGGGTGTGGAAGGGGAGAGGTGGTGGAGTGGATTGGGATTATGAGGCACCTTGGGCTGGGAAGGGGGAGTGTGGATTAAAGTGGCACATTGGGGTGGAGGAGATGGGATGGAGGTGGGGAATGGTGGGGGGGGGGGCGATTGGGGGAGTGTATTAGGATTAGAAGGGCATATTTGGCAGGGAAATATGGAGTGGATTTGGAATCGAGGGGAAAATTGGGATGAGGAGGTGGGGTGGGGAAAGAGTGGGGTGATTGGGGCAGATTAGGATTAAAGGGGAACTTTATACAAGAATATCAATTAAACCTTGTTGTTTTCCTATTTCCACATGCATTTCATTACCTGTTCAGAGGCACAAAGGCCTATGCAGACGAGTCCCATAAAAACCAAAATGCAAAATAAACTTTGTACAATTCCAAAATGGAAAACTACCAGGCAGTGATCAAAATTCATGATGAATGCCATCACCTTTCCCCGAAACAGACAGCAACGAAAGGACTGCACAATGCCACGTAATATATATATATATATATATATATATATATATATATATATATATATATATATATATATATATATATATATATATATATGGTGTGTTCAAAAAGTATCCAACCTTAATTTTTCATGCGTAAACAAATGAAGCTAGGGAGGCGTGGTTTGGTGCACGTATGTAGGCGATCCTAATCCGTATACGTGAATATTTTCCCGCCTGCAGAAGCTGTCAGTCGCCGACAGACCGCCGATGAGTGAGGAAGTGTAAGTGAGCGCTGTCGGATTTTCGATTTTGACAAAATGACGGATCACTGTGGTCTCATCGCCAGTGATCACTGTGTTGAAGAAGTTGGAATCGCTGTTCACAGTCTCCAGCATGTCCTGTGCGATCTCCAAACGGAGTTGCTTCTGCTCAGTCGTTAGCAGCTTTGGCACGAACTTCGCTGAGATTCTCCTTAAGCCCAAATCCTCAGTCACAATGGAATGAACGGATCCAATGCTGATGCCCGCCTAGTCTGCAAGTTCTCTGATCGTGATTCGACGATCCTGCATCAGCAGGGTCCTCACTTGGTCAATGACGATCTCATTTTGGGATGTTGAGGGCCTACAAGAACGTGCTTCACTTTCCACTGATGTGCGACCATCTTTGAAGCGGTTGTACCACTCTTTTATCTGTGTGGTGCCCATTGCTTCGTTCCCGAAGGCCTGTTGAATCTTGCGGATCGTTTCCACTTGGGAATCGCCAAGCTTTACACAAAATTTGATGCAGTAGTGTTGTTCAAGTTTTTCCGTCTATTTGTCAAAAACGAAAATCCGACGGCGCTCACTTACACCTCCTCACTCATCGGCGGTCTGTCGACTGACAGCTTCTGCAGGTGGGAAAATATTCACGCATACGGATTAGGATCGCCTACATACGTGCACCAAACCACGCCTCCCTAGCTTCATTTGTTTACGCACAAAAAATTAAGGTTGGATACTTTTTCAACACACCTCGTGTATATGTGTGTGTGTATATATATATATATGTGTGTGTGTATATATATATATGTGTGTGTGTATATATATATATATATATATATATATATATATATATATATATATATATATATATATATATATATATATATATATATATATATATATATATATATATATATATATATATATATATATATATATATATATATATATATATATATATATATATATATATATATTGTTGTGGTTACCAAATTCGCAAACCACCATTCAGGTCCCTTAGGTGAGGTATCTCGGTAAGTACATGTGTAGTTAGGTCCAAACCCGTTGTCTAGTGGGAATACATGTCATTTATGCGAGCTGCGACTCTTCAGGATAGCCGTTTTTCTTTTACTATCTTTATTTTGGACCAACCGCCATGATTACCACCACAACCACAACATCAACCACCAACCACAACGCCGCTTCACCACAACCGCCACGACCTTCACGTCACACCTCGCAACCGTAGCATCGCCACCGTTCTTGCCCCGCTGTGGATACCGGTGTTGGATTCGTGCAGAGCGCGCGTCGAACAGCGTGTACAAAATCACGGATTTTGTGCTTCAAAAACGGATCAAAAACGACACACGCCCACTTTTTGCCGTCCAATCGGTGAGCGAGGGACGATTTGGCCCCGCCTCCAGGACGATCGATATATGCAAATTTGTGGATCAAGAAGCCTTCACGCCCACTTTTTCTCGGGCCAATGGGGAGCGAGGTGAAAGGTCAAAGGGAGGGGGTCAAAGGCGAAGCTACGGGGGGATAAAAGGACCGTGTTCGTCAGTCAGAGCCGTGTGGAAGTCTGGAGCCCGAAGCCTGCAGTAGCTGGAGAAGCTGAAGAGAGTCGAACGAGGAGAGCCCAAAGAAGAGTCCAGGGTGGAGAGTCCAGAGGCGGAGAGGCGGCAGCGGCGAAGGCAGACGAGGGGGTGCTCGCGTCGGTGCCGGGAGCTGCACGCCCGAGGGAGGCCGGCAGCGCGACCTGGCCGAGGTGGAGACGCACACCAGGGATAATAAAGATCCTCTATACCCCGAGCATCAGCAACCCCCTCCTGTTTCCCCCCGCGCTGAGATAGTGCGACAAAGGGGGCCCCTTTCCCACCCCCTGCCAGACACTGTCCGCGAGGCCCGCGGATTTGAGGCGCCATCGCCGCTCCGCGTCTCATCACCAGACGGGTAGGCGCGACCCGGTCTCGGCCTCAGGCCCGCCTCATTCTTGGGGGTATTTCTTTTCCTTGGTTTTGGGTGTGTTGTCGGCGCCGTCTGTGAGGTAGAATTGTATAAGTGTTGCCGTGTGCTCGGTAGTCGGTATTAGCTCTGCATTGTCTTCGCTTTTATATTTGCTTTTTGTGTAAATGGAATTGTGTTTTCTTTTTTTTGTGTGCTTTTGGTGGAATTGAATATGTGTGCTTCCCGTGTGCCGCGAATAAATGTGCTTTATTATTGAACTGTTCTCCCGCTTCGCTTCGTCTTTTTCTCCCATTGAATCCTCCCTCATCTTGCTTCACGTAAAGGGTTGGTAGTGGGCTGAATACGCCCGATAATTAATCGAACCGTCGAGGTCGACGATAACACCGCTCGGTTATTCTGATAGTACGGAACGGGTCGCTTAAGTGGCCCGTGTCCGAAGTCGACCTGCGGCGAGGTGCGATCGCCCGGTCTACCCTCCGCGTGGGTACTTAGGTAGGTCGAATTTGGCGAGCAACCCTATCCCACGCGGGGGCTGATTGGCTCGATCGCGGTGAGACCGAAAGGTCCACCCGTGACTGGTTCCCGGCGTTAGTCCGAGAGGGTCACGACTGGATTGTCCGTCCGGTGGGCGACGTGCCACGATTCGAGTTACGTGGCTCCCAGCACGCCGGCGGGCGCGAATACCGCAACACTGGTGTCAGGTCGTGCGATACAAATTCATCGCCCTCCTCGCGGCACTGGTATCGGAGAACAGGAAAACAGGCTCTCCTGTCTCCGGCTAAATTCACGGGAATCGGTCCAGGGGTGAGAGAAGCGACCCCCGATTCCCTCCAAATTACGAGCGAGCAAATTAACCCTTCACGAGAAGCAAGATGGCGTCTCAAGGCGAGCGGGAGCCGGGGGTATTAGAAATGGATGTAGAATGTGTAGGATCCATGGTCCAGGATGGAATCCCCGAGCAGGAAATGTTGATTGTGCAGGAACACGGACTCGCCCAACTGAACCCAGAGCCCAAAATGGGTGCGGCAGCGGCCGCGGTGTATGACACCTCCCCCCCCCCTCTCCACCAAAACCCTTCCCCAACCCTTGCCGAAACGGCTCAGCTGAGTGCATCCAACATGGCCCAGCTATGCGCCATGCTGGCGGCAATGAACGAAAAGATGAATGCGAAAATGATCGAAAAAATGGATGCAAATACAAACGAAATGAAAGGCATGAACAAACAAATGATCGGAAAGATGGATGCGAATGCACAACAAATAATCGAAAAGATGGATACAAACACAAATGAAATCATAAACGAAATGAAAGGCATGAACAAGCACATGAAGGAAGAAACGAAAAAGTTCCGGGGTGAGACGCAGAACATGGGCCGATGCCTGCAGGCGGGCATGAAGGCCGTGACAAAGGAAATAATAGTTGAGACAAGGGAGGTAAAGGGTGAAGAGTTGGCAGAGACACGGGAGATAGAAAAAATAGAGGAAAGACTACACGAGGAAGACGGGGTAAGTGACGCACACACACACACACAGAGGTAGTGGAGGATAATGGGGGTGAGCTGGCGGACTGGGTGGAGACCCAGTGCGAGCACCTGGATGGCCTCCTCCAGGAACAAGGGGAGGGAGTATGCCCCCTTGAGGCGAGTCACGACCAGGTGAGTTCGGTCGTGCTTTGCGAGGTTGAGGGGACGGGTGCTGTGGACGGGTGCACGGAGAGCTTGGGGGGTGTAGAGGCCCCGGAGACCCTTGTGGGGACACAAATCCCCAGGGTGGTTGTCCCTGTGTGTGTGGTGCAAGGTGTGAGTGCGTCCCCGTGTGTGGAAGCGACCCCGTGTGTGAGTGGTGTGGTGGCGATGGTGCCAGAGTGCGTGCTTCCCAGCACGCCGGGTGTGGATGGTCTTCAAAACATGGTCCCTCTCGGTCTTCAAAACAGCTGTTCACCAATCTCATAACTTCCCACATCCAAAACCATGATCTTTTCTACCCCTATTAATCTACCCCAAGCACACCTCCTTCAAATTCCATGACTTCCTTCCTGAAAGTCCCTGTAGTGGCCATCTTGTTTACCCCATGTACACACCCCATTCCTATCGTTTCCACAGATCTCCTAATGTCTCTGTTCCCTATTGTTATGTCCTTCCCTCTCCCACCCCTATTGTTTCCTGCTCCCTTTGTTAAATGTTCTGTGTGTTAGCTCTTATACGAGACTCGACAATGTATACAAATAAATAAATAAATAATCTCCTCTTTTTGTCAAGACTGGAGTGTTCCAAGGCAGTGTTCTGGGCCCCATCCTATTCCTGATCTTCATATATGACCTCTCGGACTCACTGGAAAATCCCCTTTATCGATTTGCTGATGACCCCACCCTCTGCCATGACGCCCCTCATCCTTCAGACAGGCAGGCTGCAGTCTCTTCCCTCTCTAAAGACATTGACAAAATTCCAAGCTGGTCAAACACTTGGAATGTCTTTCAATCCTCCCAAATCTCACACTCACTAACTCTCTCTGAAAGGACCGTCTGGAAACCATCCTCTCTACTTTCTTAACAACCCTGTTGATGAAGTTCAGTCATTCATTCAAACTCCTGGATATCACTATCAGCCTTGATGTTTCTTGGGCAAACCACATTTCAAAGTTGGCATTCAAAGGCAGCCACCTACTGGGCATCCTCCGTTGTACAAAGTCCATTATTGGCACACATGAACTCCTATCCACCTACAAGACCTTCATTCGCAGTTTGATGGAGTATTGCTATCCCCTCTGGGCTGGCTCCCCTGCCTCACATCTTCCTCAGCTTGACACCATGGAAACCAAGGGCATCAAGATCATTGCAATCTCTCATGATGAAGCTGAATTTATGGGCCTATGACCCTGTCACTTTGCCATCGCCGACAGGTTGGTGATCTCTCTGTCTTCTCGTGCCTCCTTTCTGGTCTTGCACCCTCTGCTATTTCAGTGCTTTGTCCCCCAAGGTTTCTGCAGGGTGCACAGGGTCCACCATCAACCCCCTTCTGGTGAAACTACCTAAATCCAGGATCACTGCTCACCTCCATGCATTCATTCCTCGTTTTTTCCCACCTGTGGAACCAATGTTCATATTCTCTTCAATCCTATCCTTCCCTCCAGGTCTTCAAGCCAGCTGTTCACCCCCATCTCAGATTGTCCCAAAACCAGAACCATGATCCTTTCTACCCTCCTTAACCAATTTTGCCCACCCGAGCCCTCCTTTCAAATTTCCTTCCATTTCTTCCTTCCTGAGAGTTTCCTTCTGTATCCATCTTGTCTAGCCCATGCTTCCTTTCTTGCCCCACATCCCTCCCCACACGCTTTGTTTGTCCAAGTCTCCCTCTATCTTGGCCTTCAGCTCTGCTGTTGGTGTTTCCCCTCCTTTCTCAACTGTTCTTTTTGTGCCGTTACATTTTTTGTACTCACTCTTCCAAGAGCCTCGACTATGTATAGAAAAGAAAAAAAAAGACATGGCACAGTCAGCTGGTGTTTCCAGGACAAAGAGATATCCATACAATTGTTTCTCATATGAGGCAAGGTCACAGTTGACGTCCGTGCTCCAGTTTATGACCGAGCAATGTATTACGGTCGACAACAGAGCTGTTAGAACTTGCTCCAAGTGATATCACTGAAGCCAATAAATGATCGTAATATCCTTCCCCGGTTCCTTTTAACTGCATCAAATACACTTGCCATCACAAATCAATTCAAAAATGTCATTGAAATCATGGAAGTGAAAGGCCTAAAGATATTTGTTCCATTTAGTATTTTGAAGAAAGAAAGAAAGAAAGAAAAAAATCCAACGAGAAAACAAAAGTAAAATCAAGAACAGGACGTGGGAATCATAATTAAATCTAAGTCGCAAGATGGACACAAAGGTTGTAGTGGAAGAGGTAACAGAGCAAAGCATGCAAGATAGGTGGGGAATGGGGTGGCAATGAACCAAATGGGTCAAAAAGGCCGGCTGGCTACCTGGTGCAGCAAGCTGCCTGGCTTGTGTCCAAAAGGAGAGGGAGGAACCAGGTTTGGGCTGTGCATCCTTATCCCAGGACAGCCCGGCATGTGCTATGAACCCGCACAAGGTGAGAAATTTTTTCAATGAAATACGAAATAAAGAGAAAGAGGGAAACAGGATTGCTGACAGAAATGGGGGCGTTAGGCGATGGAGAGGAAGGACTTAAAAGTAAGACAGGAATAATATAAAAGAACAGAGCACTGTCCAATCGCTGATATATATATATATATATATATATATATGTGTGATAAACCAAGTTCATACTAGGGAACGCACAACAGGTACGTACCGAGAGGTTAAACCTTTTTCCTTCTGGTTGAAGATTGAAATCAATCTAAAACATGCATTTTAAGTCGGCGTATATTTGTTTGTTTTAATCGCAAAGACGGTCCATTTAAAACAAACAGGAAATTGAGATAAAATAGACAACACAGCAAAGATAAATAAATTTTGACTATTGATAAAGTGAAAGTCTGTTTCTGGTGTATTTTCCCGCTGAATGGAACCATCACAGCCAAGGCTGGATTCAGCATATTGCCTCATTAATAGCTGCTCTGTAACCACCGTGAGCCTACGGCTCAGCACACCCATCTTGCTTGATTATAAAATTCCCGGATCTTTGGAAACCATACATGATGAGCGTACAGCCGGTGGGATGGAGATACAGCTTTGCACGATTGGTGACATACCGGAAGCAGAGACAGTGGACTTGACAGGCCTGAGCGCAGAGCCTGTGCATTGCTGTTTGATCCGGGCACGAGGGATCCAAAAGCCATCGGGGACGGAACGCCTGATCAAGAACATGCAAGACAATGTTTAGAGGGAGAGAATTCGACTTCTTAAGCAAACATAATTGCTCTGGATGTTTTATGCACAATGAGTAGTTTGAGTTGTAATACAAAACTTCCTGTTTGGCCAACAGTACAAAAAAACTCGAACATTCATGATAAATTTTTTTAAAAGACAAGGGTGGGGTCTGCAAGCAGCAAATATGATTGGTCATGATGATGTAAAATGCAGTAATTTCTTTGTCCAAGTACTGCGAAACTACAGGTTAGTTATCAGATTCTTTTTCTGATTGGTGTTCAATATATATCACTCAATTGAAAGTAAGTTGTTCCTCAATCATAAACGGACGTTTGTAGAGACAGACAGACAAGTGATGTCAGGTCAGGTCAGGTCAGATGAGATCTGTGACTTGCTACAGCTACCATGTAAACCTGTACTCACCTGTTCCATGGTCTGGTTGTCGATGACTAAACAGTCTCCCCCACCAAGTTTCTTGGTAAGGAGGGTGTTTGGATATGGACACCCAGCAGGATGAAGAAGAAAACCTGTTAAAGGGTGGAAGAGCTACTTTTGAGCTAACGGCCATCCATATTGAGTGCCCAACTGTGTCTGCAGACGTCCTCCTGCAGTTGGGTTACTTCTTATTAGGAGGTTGGTGGCAGGATTTGCACTCTGGCCACCATAAAACTGTTCATTCCACAAAACATTCCAGAAGCATGAAAAAAAGAATCTGAAAACACTCCATGGGAGTACCTCCTGTGCAGCTTCCCTTTGCAGGGCAGCTCACCGAATGATGGGATTGGGGGAAAGCCTTCGGGACCCCCAATCTTTGATGATAGGAGGGAAACCACTGGGTAACATTCCTGGGTCAGATTGCAGGAGTGTATGTCGGGGTGGTGCTGAGGTGTCATCCACCAGACGGCGGTCTCCTTGGGTTAACCTTAGGCGGTCCTTTCAGGTGGGTGCCTGGAATGTCCTATCTCAAAGAGAGGATGATCACCTGTCTCTGTTATCATCTGAGCTCAAGCGTTTGGACATCAGTATTGCAGCACTCTATGGGGTTCGGAGACCGGATTGCGGTGATATCGTGGCGGGTGATTACACCGGAGATTGGTCTGGTCGCTCTGATGGTTACCATGCCCAAGGAGTTATTGTAGCTGTGTCCAATAAGCTGACTCCAATGATAATTGAGGCAACACCGGTCAACGAGTGTATTATGAGATGAAGGATTCATCACTCCTTGGGTGTCATTTCCCTGGTCTCTGTACATGCACCGACTGAGGCGAGTGATCTCACTGTGAAGGACGCATTCTATGCCACGCTCGAGTCTGTGGTTGATCAGTGCCCCAGGCGAGATACTCTTCTAGTCTTGGGGGAGTTCTATGCATTGACTGGAACTGATAGGGATGGTTATGAGACACGTGTTGCTCCCCATGGGTCTGGAACTGATAGGGATGGTTATGAGACACGTGTTGCTCCCCATGGGTCTGGAACTGTGAACCTGAATTGCACTAAGTTATTTGACTTTGCAAGAAGTCATGGACTTAGGGTGGCTGGTTCATGGTTTCAGCGCCCACAAGCTCATCGCTGGACTTGGTATTGCAACGCTGGCAGTGTGACAAAAGAGATTGACCACGTGCTTGTTGGTGGTCGCTGGAGGATGATCCAGAACTGCTGGGTCGACCAAAGTGCTCAGTTCCTCAATACTGACCACAGGCTTGTTGTAGCAACTCTAAAGCTGCACCTTAAATCCAGGAGAATGGTGCCATCCCAGCCAAGGCTGGATGTTGGCAAGCTCAAGGATGAGAGGATAGCTGAGGAGTTTGCGAACAGACTGAGTGGAGATTTGTAGGGTCTGATTGATTTGGGGGATCCTGAAAAGTTGTGGAGTGCCTTCAAGACAACCGTCCTTAATGTTGCCAGTGGATGTTTTGGAATGCACCGGAGGGCGAAGAAGAATTTTGTCTCTCGAGGGACACTGGATACCATTGCCCAGAGTCGCAAGGTTAGGCTGAATGGCAGAGCTGAGCTGTTCAGGGAGCTGAGGCAAAAAACTGTACGTGCACCAAGAGTGGACAAGGAGGCTTATGTGTTAGGAATCTGTGAGGGGGTAGAGCATCACCTGAGGTCAAGTGATTCTCATCCTGCTTCCAGAGGAATTCGCACATTGTGTTTGTCCAAGCCCGTCCCTCGGTGTGCTGCAATTAGAGCAGAGGGTGGTGGGCTCATGACAGAGGAGTCCGAAGTGAAGGCCCGCTGGGCCGGTTACTTTGAGTGGCTATACCAAGCTGATCCATCAGCTGTCGAGTTGGACGTCGGGGTGTTACAATCCCTATTGCTGACCATCCAATCAACTGTGGTCCACCTTCATTTGTGGAAACACAGGCTGCGGTGAACCACTTGAAATATGGTAAAGCTCCATGGATCTGTGGCATCCATGCTGAATTTCTCAAGGCTGGTGGAAATGCTGCACTCGTGTCGTTGCATACAGTTCTGTGCTCTGCCTGGAACACAGGCATCATCCCAACTGACTGGAAGAGGGGCCTTGGTGTCCCTCTCTGGAAAGGCAAGGGCAATCGCCAAGACTGCACCAACTATTGAGGAGTGACACTGCTCTGTGCTGGGCAAGGTCTTTGCTTGGATAATTCTTGAGAGGGTTCGCCACCATCTGCTTGAGCACCAGCATCCAGAGCAATCAGGCTTTACACCAAAGAGGTCAACGATTGACCGCATCCTTGTTCTTCGGGTCCTCACCGAACACAGACGAGAGTTTCGGCAGGGGCTGCTTGCAGCGAATGTTGAGCTCTGTACAGCGTTTGATTCAGTGAATCGGGATGCCCTCTGGAGGATTCTTGGTCTTCGTGGGGTGCCACTAACACTGATCGATCTGATGTCTGAACTCTATTCTGGTACTGAAAGAGCTGTGAGATGTGGTGGTACCATCCCTGACTTATTTCTAGTGGTTACTGTGGTTCATTAGGGGTGTGTACTGGCCCCCACACTTTTCAGCACTTGTATGGACTGGATTCTGGGGAGGATGTCGGAGAGATCAAGCTGCGGTGCATCGATTGGGAATGTCAAGATCTCTCGTGTGGCTTGTTTTCTTGACGCTGATCCTGCTCACCAGATTATCTCTGCGAGGTAGCCTCATGAGTGGAGGAGGCCAATGGGCCAACCACGTGCCGCGTGTTTGCAGCAGGTTGGTTTTCATCTCAAGGAGATGGGGATGGGCCATGCATCTGCCTGGGGGATGGCCAGATGGAGACCGCTGGAGTTCTGGCAGAAAGTAGACGCAGCGACGCGCTGCTCTGGCGCATGCTCCCATATCTGACCTGACCTGACAAGTGAACCAATTGCTTAACCCTCAACCCCAATTGCTTGGGGTTAACCCTCAACCCTCAATTGCTTAACCCTCAACCCAAACCAATTGATTGGCCCAGATCACTGCAGAGGTCTCAAGGCTGTGAAGGTGCTCCAGAATTCAGAGGATTGGCGCTTGGGGATTAACTCCCCTTGCCGATTTTGATGTGCCCTGCGACGGCTCCTGGTAAAATTTGCCAAGGCTTCACTGGATCTGCACGCATCATTTGGATGTACTCCATGGCCCTTTCAGATTGTCTGGGGTCCCCAGGAAGCGTGGAACGTAACTGCTGAAGGGAGTGCGGGTGGGACGCATCATCAAATAGGAGTGGGGGAACCCATCGGCAGAGTCAGACTCTGCCATGGCCCTCCACCACCCCGCCAGCCAGGGCTGGGGCAAGCAAGCCAAATCGGCATCCCATCAGGAGCCAGAGGCAAGTGAAGCCCAGGGCCACCTGGTTTGGTAGCCAGCGACACGTTCGGCCTTTAGTGAGGACAGGCCACCACAAGGCACGAGGCCAAAGCTGCCCAATTGGCAAGGAGCATACAGGCTCTTCGGCTCTTCTCTTAATTAACCAAATGCTTCATAATTGCTGAAACCAATTTTAGCTTCACGTGCGCGAGGTAAAAATGCTTTCAGAACCACACAACCTTGCCTCCCTCACCCCACCTTCTGGACTTAGCTTCTCTTGTTTAAAACATTGTGTTAAGAACCACCGATTAAAGAAAAGACATTTAGAAGATATTCCTAATGGGCAGGAAAGAATATTTTCAGTTGGGGAAAGGGCCTTCCACATATTAGGTACAAAAATAAATCGCACCTGGCTGTGTGGCATGTATAAGACCTGTCGGCCCAATAAGCCCAAGGCTGTTTGAAGAGCTTGCCACAATTGCAGGTGTAAGGAGAGGCTGTGCTCCACTGATCCACAATGGGTAAGGGGTCAAGGAAGGAAGAAAAATAGTTAAAAACTAGAAGGGCATTCTTCGACATCGTGACGTCGACAGATATGCCTCTGCCCACATTATTACATCATTATGCATACTTGTACCAAGTTTGATTTAAATCCCTGAACCCAGATTCAAAATATTAAATAATTCTGGCTGCCAGACCATGTGTCCGATCAGGTTGAAATATAAAACATATGTTCCCCATGACTACTAGATCATAACTGTGACGTTTCACATGGATTGATGAAGCAGTTCAAGAGAAATAATTATTTTAAGATTTTCGTTCAATCCAATATGGCTGCCAGATCATGTGACCTATTAATTACACATGAATACGCTGGCATCCCCAAGGCTTGAGGAACATGTGGGTGAAGTTTCCCCTCGATCTGTCAAGCCTTTCTGGAGAAGAATGTTTTTTTAAGGTTTATTCTTCAAAAAAAACATCAGAGTTGCCAAACCATGTGACCTGTGACATCAGAGGTGGAGAACTTTTTGTTCCTCATGGATTGGTGATCATGCCTATAAAGTTTCATCTTGATCTGTTCAGCTGTTCGAGAAGATTTTTGAAGGTTTTTATGTTTAAAAAAAACATGTCTGCCGAACCACATGACCAATGACATCAATTCCCCCACCCGATACAATTTGGCCCAAAATAACCCTCAAATTTTTTCATATTGATCACACAAAGCGTTGGACGTATGCAATTATGATGAAATAACAAAGCCACCTACGACATAATCAAAAAAATCACTTGTTTCCCATGAGGAGTACTTGGTATGTGCCAAGTTTTAATTTTTTTCCATGGAGCAGTTTCGAAGATGCAGAGATCCAAAGTTTTTCCTTTTTTCCAACATGACTGCCAAACTACATGACCTATGACATCATAATTATAATTATAACATTCTACATGAGTAGTCGCACCTATGGTGAAAATTTTGTGTCAATCGGATAAGCAGTTGCAGAGAAAACAGAGGAAATTATGACATATGGACGGACGGACAACCAAAAACATAATACCTTCGACGACTTCGTCAGCAAATGCATAAAAATAAAATAAAAAGAGGATGCCTCTTTCAGTAAAATGAGGCAGAGAAAAAAAAAAGAAAATCAAAGGAGACGTACCAGACGAGGTAGTGACCTAAAGTGGAGACCATTTGTGGTGAAGAAGAACCACAAGAAGGGTTATTAGCTGGTCCTTGGCCAGAGCCAGGAAAGGGGATCGTCATTAGAGGCATCATGCCTCCTCCCTGGCCACTAGCAAAGGCAGTGGCCACTGGTTGACCCAAGTGTCCGACTAAAGTAGAGAGAGGCTGGGGTGTATGGGCAGACAAGGGTGGGCAGGCTGTTCCTCCTGTAGATATGTCCTGTGGACTGGGTGTATGAGCCAGGGGGGCTGTGGGTGTTGGCGTTCGGGCATCCGGCGGATGCGGTGTGGATGATGGTGTGTTGGTTGGTGTTGGAGTTGAGGATTTAGGGGTGCCCGCACCTACAAAGAAAAAAAACAGAAGTTGTGGATGGGGTTGAGACCGCAGCGACCATTCAGTACAAACAAAGACACTGAAAAACAGAAAGCACGCACGTTGCAGCGCTGCCGGGGACATTGCTGGAGGTGACAACATGCCCTGCGTTGCCGTGTCCATAGGGTGCTTGCGAGAGGCCGGACGGCCAGGCTGGGACATGGGAGGTGGTGTGGAAGACTTAATGAGGCTTCCGGTGGGGCTAAACCCTGGCACGGTGAAGACAAGGTCATGGAATTGAGGAAGTAACGGGTTTGATTATCAATAGCAGTATACTTATCCAAATATGCAATCAAGGCATCATGTTCCCAAATGCTATGCAAGAAACATGAGCAACCTAGTGCAAAGTGACATCAAAAATGCCAAAAGAAAACTTAAAGTTTATTGGCTCTTTAAGAAAGAGGAGACATAATTTAAAAAAAATTAAAACCTATTGTTGACCCTCTTGAGCAAACCTGTCGTAGAGGAAGAGCAAGAAGGAGCAGGTCCCGGGAGCTTGATGGGAGGTGGACGGTGACGTATACCTTTTCCCAGCACTGAGCAAGGCACAGAGACACCCGTGTCCATTGCCTGTTCCACACAAAACAAAAAGAGGAACCACACTGGGGACCAGACCCTGGACTATCTTCACAAAGACGATGCTTTAATTTCCTGTTTGCAAGAGCAGCGGATGGGAGGTGACCTCAGGGTGCCGGTGAAAAGATTTACAAGATATATTCAGCTGCAACCAAACATGAACCAACAACTCCAACAAAGCATTTGTCTGCTCAAGATGTATCCCTTCACTCATGCATCAAGCACTCACCTCTGGGTCTTCCAGTGGTGAGGAAAGACCTGGCGGGCCTGATGCGCTGGTGTGATGTATGACCTGCACCGCCTGATGTACCTCGTTTTCCACGACTTCCTTCAGTTGCCGTACTAACCTGTCAGCACAAAGACATAACAGTATGTATCAACATTAGTCAACAAGTTTTACGGACTCCACATTGCCTCATCGGAAACCTATTAGTACGACCTGATCATTAATGTTTTTTTCACCATTGAAATCTGGAAGGTCATATGGTTATGGTGTTAATGCAAGTGTAATAATTTAATTGGATTAGAAGTTAGATTTATTCCAATGTCATTAAAAACATATTTGACGTTTATAAAATCAACTAGAAACAAAATGCTGTTAAACCTTCCAGGTTACAAAAGGTTAATGAGATGTTAGGATGATAACGACACTAGCTGTGCTTAAAATCAAATGTGCATTTGTTTACAGTTTGCAAATTATTCAGCCTAAGGAATAGCCGTTCAAGTACAGACAAACATCCACAATTACCTGTCTGCAGCTTGCTTGTCAGCAACAATGAATCTGAAATACAAAGGGTCAAATAATCGATACGAACAATTATTCACAAACAGACTTGATGACTATCGCTCTTGGTGTGGTGGTGAGTTTTCACAGCATCAGCACGCAGGGACAGGAAACCATCGGTGCACTCAAAAGGTAGGCCAGGACTTACTTGGCTCCTTCCGTCAGCTCAGCTTCATCTCCATCCTGCACCGATTTGGTGATGAACGTTGTTCCGTAGCAATGAGAATCTCCAGGTACCCGACCTATCACCAGGCGTGATATCGATCGCCGGTCGCTAACCTCGTGTTCAAAAGTAAAGTCATCCTGCAGCACCTGGAGTGGAGCATAATTGTACACAACCTGACGACGGACACCTAAACAACATTTGGTGCTGGTATGTATTGTATTCGTTCATGAAGGTACCAGGTATTTGGATCGCAAAACAATAAAACTTTTCTCAAATTTGGTAAATGTTATATGGTGCCATGAAAAAAAAATCCCAATAATTTTGGCCTAAAATGAAATTTCAGCATAATAGCTTTAGTTGAAAGTGGAAGAAGCGCTCAACATGACAAAGGAAGTGCTAAAAATGGATAGTTTCATTGATGCCGATGTTCCCTTCACTTTGAACAATTATCACTGAAATCAGCAGTTACTTCAACCGGCGGTTTTATCAACAAGGGTATGGCCAATTTAGGGCAAGGAGGGCAGAGAAAGTGAAACTCACTGAATTTTCTGAAAGATGAGTTTCTTCATGCTGTTCGACTTTCAAATATTTATCCACCTGCAAGGACAGCACAAAGGCAATGAGAATACAAGAAAGCATCTCTTTTCAACTTAATATTTGTTTGGCACTTTGAATTCAAACAACAACAACAAAAAAACTCACATCAATCTCAGAAGGAAGGGAAAGCTGAAGTGAACGTTGTTTCCATGTGTCGATGCACTGCAGAACGCAAATTTCAGGTGTCACGTGAAAAGTCACTGCAGGAAGTGCAAATAAAGAGAAAAGGAGGAAGAGGAGGGCAGAGAGAAAGAGGGCAGAGAGGGGAAAGAAAGAGGGAAGGCAGGGCAGAGAGGGGGAGGGAAACAGAGAGGATGGGGGGAGGAGAAAAAGAGAAGGCAGGGAGGGTAGTGAGGGGTGAGAAAGAGAGGGCAGGGAGGAGAGAGAAAGAGAGGGCAGGGAGGGGAGAGAGAGAGGGCAGGGAGGGGAGAGAGAGAGGGCAGGGAGGGGAGAGAAAGAGAGGGCAGGGAGGGAGAGAAAGAGAGGGCAAGGAGGGGAGAGAAAGAGAGGGCAGGGAGGGGAGAGAAAGAGAGGGCAGGGAGGGGAGAGAAAGAGAGCGCAGAGAAAGAGAGAGAAAGAGAGAGAAAGAGAGCGCAGAGAAAGAGAGGGCAGGGAGGGGAGAGAAAAAGAGAGGGCAGGGAAGGGAGAGAAAAAGAGAGGGCAGGGAAGGGAGAGAAAAAGAGAGGGCAGGGAAGGGAGAGAAAAAGAGAGGGCAGGGAGGGGAGAGAAAAGGAGAGGGCAGGGAGGGGATAGAAAAAGAGAGGGCAGGGAGGGGATAGAAAAAGAGAGGGCAGGGAGGGGATAGAAAAAGAGAGGGCAGGGAGGGAGAGAAAAAGAGAGGGCAGGGAGGGGAGAGAAAAAGAGAGGGCAGGGAGGGGAGAGAAAAAGAGAGGGCAGGGAGGGGAGAGAAAAAGAGAGGGCAGGGAGGGGAGAGAAAAAGAGAGGGCAGGGAGGGGAGAGAAAAAGAGAGGGCAGGGAGGGGAGAGAAAAAGAGAGGGCAGGGAGGGGAGAGAAAAAGAGAGGGCAGGGAGGGGAGAGAAAAAGAGAGAGGGCAGGGAGGGAGAGAAAAAGAGAGGGCAGGGAGGGGAGAGAAAAAGAGAGGGCAGGGAGGGGAGAGAAAAAGAGAGGGCAGGGAGGGGAGAGAAAAAGAGAGGGCAGGGAGGAGAGAGAAAAAGAGAGGGCAGGGAGGAGAGAGAAAAAGAGAGGGCAGGGAGGGGAGAGAAAAAGAGAGGGCAGGGAGGGGAGAGAAAAAGAGAGGGGAGGGAGGGAGAGAAAAAAGAGAGGGCAGGGAGGGAGAGAAAAAGAGAGGGCAGGGAGGGGAGAGAAAAAGAGAGGGCAGGGAGGGGAGAGAAAGAGAGGGCAGGGAGGGAGAGAAAGAGAGGGCAAGGAGGGGAGAGAAAGAGAGGGCAGGGAAGGGAGAGAAAGAGAGGGCAAGGAGGGGAGAGAAAGAGAGGGCAGGGAGGGGAGAGAAAGAGAGCGCAGAGAGAGGGCAGGGAGGGGAGAGAAAGAGAGGGCAGGGAGGGGAGAGAAAAAGAGAGGGCAGGGAGGGGAGAGAAAAAGAGAGGGCAGGGAGGAGAGAGAGAAAAAGAGAGGGCAGGGAGGGGAGAGAAAAAGAGAGGGCAGGGAGGGGAGAGAAAAAGAGAGGGCAGGGAGGAGAGAGAAAAAGAGAGGGCAGGGAGGGGAGAGAAAAAGAGAGGGCAGGGAGGGGAGAGAAAAAGAGAGGGCAGGGAGGGGAGAGAAAGAGAGGGCAAGGAGGGGAGAGAAAGAGAGGGCAGGGAGGGAGAGAAAGAGAGCGCAGAGAGAGGGCAGGGAGGGGAGAGAAAGAGAGGGCAGGAAGGGGAGAGAAAAAGAGAGGGCAGGGAGGGAGAGAAAAAGAGAGGGCAGGGAAGGGAGAGAAAGAGAGGGCAAGGAGGGGAGAGAAAGAGAGGGCAGGGAGGGGAGAGAAAGAGAGCGCAGAGAGAGAGGGCAGGGAGGGAGAGAAAGAGAGGGCAGGGAGGGGAGAGAAAAAGAGAGGGCAGGGAGGGAGAGAAAAAGAGAGGGCAGGGAGGAGAGAGAGAAAAAAAGAGAGGGCAGGGAGGGGAGAGAAAAAGAGAGGGCAGGGAGGGAGAGAAAAAGAGAGGGCAGGGAGGGGAGAGAAAAAGAGAGGGCAGTGAGGAGTGAGAAAGAGAGGGCAGTGAGGGGAGAGAAAGAGAGGGCAGGGAGGGAGAGAGAAAAGAGAGGGCAGGGAGGGAGAGAAAAGAGAGGGCAGGGAGGGAGAGAAAGAGAGGACAAGGAGGGAGAGAAAGAGAGGGCAGGGAAGGGAGAGAAAGAGAGGTCAGGGACGAAGAGAAAGAGAGGGCAGGGAAGGGAGAGAAAGAGAGAGCAAGGAGGGGAGAGAAAGAGAGGGCAGGGAGGGGAGAGAAAGAGAGCGCAGAGAAAGAGAGGGCAGGGAGGGAGAGAAAAAGAGAGGGCAGGGAGGGGAGAGAAAAAGAGAGGGCAGGGAGGGAGAGAAAAAGAGAGGGCAGGGAGGGGAGAGAAAGAGAGGACAGGGAAGGGAGAGAAAGAGAGGGCAAGGAGGGAGAGAAAGAGAGGACAGGGAAGGGAGAGAAAAGAGAGGGCAAGGAGGAGGGGAGAGAAAAAGAGAGGGCAGGGAGGGAGAGAAAAAGAGAGGGCAGGGAGGGGAGAGAAAAAGAGAGGGCAGGGAGGGGAGAGAAAAAGAGAGGGCAGGGAGGGGAGAGAAAAAGAGAGGGCAGGGAGGGAGAGAAAAAGAGAGGGCAGGGAGGGGAGAGAAAAAGAGATGGCAGGGAGGGGAGAGAAAAATGGAGAGGGCAGGGAGGGGAGAGAAAAAGAGAGGGCAGGGAGGGGAGAGAAAAAGAGAGGGCAGGGAGGGGAGAGAAAAAGAGAGGGCAGGGAGGGGAGAGAAAAAGAGAGGGCAGGGAGGGGAGAGAAAAAGAGAGGGCAGGGAGGGAGAGAGAAAAGAGAGGGCAGGGAGGGGAGAGAAAAAGAGAGGGCAGGTAGCGGAGAGAAAAAGAGAGGGCAGGGAGGAGAGAGAAAAAGAGAGGGCAGGGAGGGGAGAGAAAAAGAGAGGGCAGGGAGGGGAGAGAAAAAGAGAGGAGAGGGAGAGGAGAGAAAGACAGGGCAAGGAGGGGGGAGAAAGAGAGGGCAGGGAGGGGAGAGAAAGAGAGCGCAGAGAGAGGGCAGGGAGGGAGAGAAAGAGAGGGCAGGAAGGGGAGAGAAAAAGAGAGGGCAGGGAGGGGAGAGAAAAAGAGAGGGCAGGGAAGGGAGAGAAAGAGAGGGCAAGGAGGGGAGAGAAAGAGAGGGCAGGGAGGGGAGAGAAAGAGAGCGCAGAGAGAGAGGGCAGGGAGGGGAGAGAAAGAGAGGGCAGGGAGGGGAGAGAAAAAGAGAGGGCAGGGAGGGAGAGAAAAAGAGAGGGCAGGGAGGAGAGAGAAAAAGAGAGGGCAGGGAGGGGAGAGAAAAAGAGAGGGCAGGGAGGGGAGAGAAAAAGAGAGGGCAGGGAGGGGAGAGAAAAAGAGAGGGCAGTGAGGAGTGAGAAAGAGAGGGCAGTGAGGGGAGAGAAAGAGAGGGCAGGGAGGGGAGAGAAAAAGAGAGGGCAGGGAGGGAGAGAAAAGAGAGGGCAGGGAGGGAGAGAAAGAGAGGACAAGGAGGGGAGAGAAAGAGAGGGCAGGGAAGGGAGAGAAAAGAGAGGTCAGGGACGAAGAGAAAGAGAGGGCAGGGAAGGGAGAGAAAGAGAGAGCAAGGAGGGGAGAGAAAGAGAGGGCAGGGAGGGGAGAGAAAGAGAGCGCAGAGAAAGAGAGGGCAGGGAGGGGAGAGAAAAAGAGAGGGCAGGGAGGGGAGAGAAAGAGAGGGCAGGGAGGGAGAGAAAAAGAGAGGGCAGGGAGGGGAGAGAAAAAGAGGGCAGGGAGGGAGAGAAAGAGAGGGCAAGGAGGGGAGAGAAAGAGAGGACAGGGAAGGGAGAGAAAGAGAGGGCAAGGAGGGGAGGGGAGAGAAAAAGAGAGGGCAGGGAGGGGAGAGAAAAAGAGAGGGCAGGGAGGGGAGAGAAAAAGAGAGGGCAGGGAGGGGAGAGAAAAAGAGAGGGCAGGGAGGGGAGAGAAAAAGAGAGGGCAGGGAGGGGAGAGAAAAAGAGAGGGCAGGGAGGGGAGAGAAAAAGAGAGGGAAGGGAGGGAAGAGAAAAAGAGAGGGCAGGGAGGGGAGAGAAAAAGAGAGGGCCAGGAGGAGAGAGAAAAGGAGAGGGCAGGGAAGGAAGAGAAAAAGAGAGGGCAGGAGGTGAGAGAAAAAGAGAGGGCAGGGAGGGGAGAGAAAAAGAGAGGGCAGGGAGGGGAGAGAAAAAGAGAGGGCAGGGAGGGGAGAGAAAAAGAGAGGGCAGGGAGGGGAGAGAAAAAGAGAGGGCAGGGAGGGGAGAGAAAAAGAGAGGGCAGGGAGGGAGAGAGAAAAGAGAGGGCAGGGAGGGGAGAGAAAAGAGAGGGCAGGGAGGGGAGAGAAAAGAGAGGGCAGGGAGGGGAGAGAATAGGGAGTGCAGAGAGGGGAGAGAAAGGGAAGGCAGAGAAAAGGCAGTGAGAGGCGAGAAAGAGAGGGCAGGGAGGGCAGAGAGTGGAGAGAAAAATAAGGCAGAGGTGGCAGAGTGCATATAGGGGCGATAAAGAGAGGTCAGAGATGGGAAAGAAAGAGGACAGGGAGGAGAAAAAGAGGGCAGGGAGGGGAAAGAGGGCAGGGAGGGAAAAGAGGGCAGGGAGAGAAAGAGGGCAGGGAGAGAAAGAGGGCAGGGAGAGAAAGAGGGCAGGGAGAGAAAGAGGGCAGGGAGAGAAAGAGGGCAGGGAGAGAAAGAGGGCAGGGAGGGGAAAGAGGACAGGGAGGGGAAAAGAAAAGGGCATTGGTTGGGGGGGGGGAAGGGAAGGACGGAGTGGACAGAAAGGCCAGAGGGGAGGAGGGGATTGGTAGAGGGGAGGGCAGAAGAAGGGGAAGGGGTGGAGAGGGCAAAGGGGAGAGGGTGATGGGGGTATGAGATGGGGAGGGGGTGAGAGGGCGAGGGGGTGTGAGAGGGCGAGGGGGTGTGAGATGGCGAGGGGGTGTGAGATGGCGAGGGGGTGTGAGAGGGCGAGGGGGGTGTGAGAGGGCGAGGGGGTGTGAGAGGGCGAGGGGGGTGTGAGAGGGCGAGGGGGTGTGAGAGGGCGAGGGGGGTGTGAGAGGGCGAGGGGGTGTGAGAGGGCGAGGGGGTGTGAGAGGGCGAGGGGGGTGTGAGAGGGCGAGGGGGTGTGAGAGGGCGAGGGGGGTGTGAGAGGGCGAGGGGGTGTGAGAGGGCGAGGGGGGTGTGAGAGGGCGAGGGGGTGTGAGAGGGCGAGGGGGTGTGAGAGGGCGAGGGGGTGTGAGAGGGCGAGGGGGTGTGAGAGGGCGAGGGGGTGTGAGATGGCGAGGGGGTGTGAGATGGCGAGGGGGTGTGAGAGGGCGAGGGGTGTGAGAGAGGGCGAGGGGGTGAGAGGGCGAGGGGGTGAGAGGGCGAGGGGGTGAGAGGGCGAGGGGGTGTGAGAGGGCGAGGGGGTGTGAGAGGGCGAGGGGTGTGAGAGGGCAAGGGGGTGTGAGAGGGCGAGGGGGTGTGAGATGGCGAGGGGGTGAGAGGGCGAGGGGGTGACAGGGCGAGGGGGGAATGAGAGGGCGAGGGGGGAATGAGAGGGCGAGGTGGGAAGTGAGAGGGCGAGGGGGGAGTGAGAGGGCGAGGGGGAGTGAGAGGGCGAGGGGGGAGTGAGAGGGCGAGGGGGGGAGTGAGAGGGCGAGGGGGAGTGAGAGGGCGAGTGAGAGAGCGAGGGAGGGGAGTGAGAGCGCGAGGGAGGGGAGTGAGAGCGCGAGGGAGGGGAATGAGAGCGCGAGGGAGGGGAGTGAGAGGGCGAGGGAGGGGAGTGAGAGGGCGAGGGAGGGGAGTGAGAGCGCGAGGGAGGGGAGTGAGAGCGCGAGGGAGGGGAGTGAGAGCGCGAGGGAGGGGAGTGAGAGCGCGAGGGAGGGGAGTGAGAGGGCGAGGGAGGGGAGTGAGAGGGCGAGGGGAGGTGAGAGGGCGAGGGAGGTGAGAGGGTAGGAGGAAAGGGAATGCGAGGGGATGAGGGGAGGCAAGAGGAGGCGAGGGGACAAGAGAAGTTGAGAGGGTGAGGGGAGTGAGGACAAAAGGTGGGCAAGAGCGAGAGGAGAGTGCAAAGTGGGCAAGGGGAGAAGGCAAGGAGGAAGGGGAAGTCGGCGACTCGGAAGGGGAAGTCGGCGACTCGGAAGGGGAAGAAGGCGACTCGGAAGGGGAAGAAGGCGACTCGGAAGGGGAAGAACGCGAGGAGGAAGGGGAAGAAGGGCTGAGAAGTGGGTGGAAGTGCAAGGGGGGGCGGAAATGCCTGAGAGGGTAGAAGTGCCAGGAGGGGGCGAAAGTGCTGGGGGAGGGGCTGAATTGCCGGGAGAAGTGTGGAAGTGCAGGGGGGTGGAAGTGCCGGGGGGATGGGGGAGCGGAAGTGCAACGAAGTGGGAAAGACGACAGGAAGGGGAATGAAGGGTGGGAGGAAGAGAGGGGAGAGTGGAGGAGAAAGATTGAAACAGGTGAAAACTCACAGTGGATGTGCGTGAGAGTTTGAGGTCCACACGAGGCATGGTGGTACGCTTATCTTTACGGCGACTCAGATGCGTATGCAACCTTAGGCACGGTGGTGTTGTCGGCTGGATGGACTGGAGGTGTCGAACCAATGCTGGCCACGACTTCCGCTGAACTGCCCTGAGCAAAGCACAAGGAGTTTACACTTGTCTTAATCTTCCTCCCACTCCCTCCAATTTCTTCATCACTTGTTCAAACTTCCAATTTGGTGAGTGTAGAAGAAAGTGAAGTGAGGAATTTCAGCAAGGGATCAAAAGGTGATAGAAGGAATGTTAACAGAATAACCTCGGCCTTGAATACAAATACAATCTTCTAAAATACATTTGTGTATTTATCTGGCACTTTTAACATCATATCAACACGACAGCTACCATGACTGACTCACCCGAAATATCGTTTGTATTACTCATGATACACTTTAACATTCTTATATTTTGCATTCTGTAGGAGCCTCCGAAGGTAGCAAACAGGTACCTTTGGACACGAGGGGAGTTCAGGTGCATTCTTTGGTGCAACAGACGGTTTGCAATGCAAGAGATGGAGATGGATGGGTCAAGACACAAGGGTTCACTGGTGGCTAACAGCATGTGGCTTTCGAGAGCTAGTTTGTCCTCCTGAAACAGCAGGGAAAAGCAACCAAAGCACTTTGATCTCTCATACATTCTAATCTAAAGCCACTGGATACAGAGATTTGCAATGCCACAAACACGGATCATTGGTAAAATATCTACTTGTATAAACGAATGAGTTACAAGGTAGACAAAAGCAATGGAAGTCATTGCGGGGAGGTGGTGAGTAGATGGTAAGGGAGTAGTCCTACCTTACCTGCAGAAAAGACAGCAATTAAGATTGGAATTTTTGGATGATTAAAATGTCAACAGTTGTTAATGCATCTACAGTACATTATATTTTTCATATCACGAGAAGCACCTGCTCCCTACACGAGTGGCCAGGGGGTCATGGTATTATTTTTATGATTATTCATAGCATAACAGAGTACCCGCCTGATAGACGCTATTGTTCCAAGCATGCAGCATGTTCTTCTGAAACATCCCTTAATTTGGGTGGTGCATAGACAACAAACCGCTGCCCCAAGCGCTCCAGAAAATAACAAGAAAAGAGAGAATATAAGCGGCGCTTAGACCCCGTGGGGTCTTCCACCCCACGGGGTAAATTTAACCCGGGTTACGTATATGAAGCAAAAACATGTGCACTGCTCTTGTGTATATAAAATACATTGTGGTTATACAGCTCAGATAATTCCAAATGCACCCAAAAGGAAGGAAATGCCAATATGGGTGTTTTTATTTTTCAAAACTTTATGGAATCAACGAAACTTGCACATGGACAACTTCATTGTGCTCATTAATCCCTGAAAGTTTTAGCTTCCTCGGTCAAATCATCTCAGAGTAAATGAAACACACAACATACTTTCCCTGCAATATATATATATATATATATATATATATATATATATATATATATATATATATATATATATATATATATATATATATATATATATATATATATATATATATATATCTCCTTCCTTCGGCTGCTCCCGTGAGGGGTCGCCACAGCGGATCATCCGTATGATCCGCATAGAGATTTGGCACATGTTTTATGCCGGATGCCCTTCCTGACGCAACCCTGGTCGCCTCTTACGACACAGGGATATGGTACACCTATTTTAACCGGGGTATACACCGGCCCAGTATACTGGTACTCATTTCGCCGACCTCGGAAGGATGACAGGCTGAGTCAACCCCCTGGTGTATTAATTCAGTGGCTCAACAGGACTTGAACTCAGGACCTTTTGTATCCCAAGCCACTGCCCAAACCACTGCGCCAACACACCAGGCATATATATATATATATATATATATATATATATATATATATATATATATATATATATATATATATATATATATATATATATATATATATATATATATATATATCACGAGGGCCAGTCAATAAGTAACCTGAAAATATTTATCACAAATTGTTTATTGCATGTACATGTGTAACAACTGTGTTATTTTACAACATCATCTCCATTGCGTTGAATGAATTTTTTCCAGCACTCTACTAAGGCCTGGATTCCTCTAGAAAAAAGTATATTTTGTCTGCTTGTGTAGGTATTCGTGCACTGCCTCTTGGACCTCTTTCTCGGATCAGAAAGTGGTTCTACCAAGCGCCTCTTTAAGTGGCCCAAATATGTGGTAATCCGAAGGGGCGAAGTCTGGAGAGTAGGGTGGATGAGGAAAGGACTCAAAATGCATGTCCTCGATTGTTGCAGCTGCAGCACGGGCACTATGGGGCTGAGCATTGTCATGCTGCAGCGAAACACCGGTAGTGAGTAGACGTTTTGATCCGATTGCTGGTTTCAGATTATTTTTAAGCAGGTCGCAGTATGATGCACTGGTGACTGTGGTCCCTCTGAGCATGTAATGCTCTACAAGTGGGCCTTGGTTATCCAGGAAAAGCATCAGCATCAGTTTTCCAGCGGATGGCTGTGTGCGGAATTTTTTGGGCTTCGGTGAAGTCGAATGGTACCACTCTTTGCTTGCACTCTTCATTTCTGGCTGAACGTAGTGGATCCAGCTTTCATCCCCAGTCACTACACACTGTAAGAAAGTGTCACCTTCTGTTTTATAACATCGCAGAAGTTCTTCACGTGTCCACTCGCTGTTCTTTCAGTTCGGGTGTGTGTTGCCTTGCACCTTGCAGACACTTTGCGGAACCCCTGCACGTTGTGAATAATATGGCGTGCTGAACCATGGCTCATGTTTAATTCGGAAACCACTTCATCCAGTGTAATGCGACAGTTTTCCCTTAGCACGCGCTCAACTGCTGCAATCATTTCTGGTGTTGGCTGTGAGGCCGGCCCGAGCGAGCAGCGTCTGCCACACTGAACACTCCACTTTTAAACTTCCTGTCCCAATCGTACACCTGCTGCAGCGATAAACATGAGTCACCATATTGTATCTTCATTCTGTGATAGATTTCAATGGGATTCACACCCTCACTTCCCAAGAAATGGATGACAGAACATTGCTCCTCTCTGGTGCATGCTTCCAAGGGAGCCGCCATCTTGGAACTGCTCTACTGACGTCATACGCTCAATGTTGCCAGATCTAAAACAGGCAAAACATGACTCTTGCCCATAGACATAACATATGTCGTCTACAACTACACACATTACATTCTCAAATTGATATCGCCATTTTAAGGTTACTTATTGACTGGCCCTCGTATATACACAACACGGCCAAAAGTATGTGGACACCTGCTCGTCCAACATCTCATTCCATAATCATAGGCATTAATGTAGAGTTGCCCCCCCCCCCTTTGCTGCTACAACAGCCTCCACTCTTATTGGAAGGCTTTCCACGAGATGTTGGAACATGGCTGGGGAGGGATTAACTTCCATTCAGCCACAAGAGCATTAGTGAGGTCGGGCACTGATGTTGGGTGATGAGGTCTGGCTCGCAGTCGGCATTCCAATTCATCCCAAAGGTGTTCGATAGAGTTGAGGTCAGGGCTCTGTGCATGCCAGTCAAGTTCTTCCACACCGATCTCAACAAACCATTTCTGTACAGACCTCGGTTTGTGCACGGGAACATTGTCATGTTGAAACAGGAAAGGGCCTTCCCCAAACTGTTGCACAAAGTTGGAAGCAGAGAATCATCTAGAATGTCATTGTATGCTATAGCGTTAAGAATCCCATTACTGGAACTAAAGGGCCTAGCCTGAACCATGAAAAACATCCCCAGACCATTATTCCTCCTCCACCAAACTTTACAGTTGGCACTCTGCATTCGGGCAGGTGGCGTTCTCCTGGCATCCACCAAACCCAGATTCGTCCGTCGGACTGCCAGATGGTGAAGCACGATTCATCACTCCAGAGAACGCGTTTCCACTGCTCCAGAGTCCAATGGCGGTGAGCTTTACACCACTCCAGCCGACGCTTGGCATTGCGCATGGTGATTGTAGGCTTGTGTGTGGCTACTAGGCCATGGAAACCCATTTCATGAAGCTCTCGACGAACAGTGTTTGTGCTGACGTTGCTTCCAGTCATTTTGGAACGCCGTAGTGAGTGCTGCAACCGAAGACAGATTATTTTTCTGTGCCACGTGGTTCAGCACTCGGCGGTCCCGTTCTGTGAACTTGTGTGCCCTCGACTTCGTGGTTGAGCTGTTGTTGCTCCGAAACATTTCCACTTCACAATAACAGCACTTACAGTTGACCGGGGAAGCTCTAGCAGGGCAGAAATTTGACGAACTGACTTGTTGGAAAGGTGGCATCCTATGACGGTGCCATGTTGAAAGTCACTGAGCTCTTAAGTACAGTCCATTCTACTGCCAGTGTTTGTCTATTGAGATTGCATGGCTGTGTGCTTGATTTTATACACCTATCAGCACTGGGTGTGGCTGATATAGCCAAATCCATTAATTAGAAGGGGTGTCTGCATACTTTTGGCCATGTAGTGTATATCTAGTTAAGGCAGTAGAAAAGGTCATTTTGCCCTTCTTGCTTGTACTGCATCCCTCCCAAAATTGCCAACAACACATGCAAAGGACCAACTCGTGGACATAGGAATGACCAAGGTATGAAGGGCAGGAAAGTACACATGAGAAAAAAAACAATACCATAGATTACTAATTAGGGGAATATTGATTCTACATGGAGAGAACACAATGCATGCAGACCAAGAAATCCATGCGGACCAGCTGGCACACTTTTCACTCTGACAAGCGGAAGGACGGCATTATTCTGTCTCTTTCAGCATCATTACTTCCCTCCAATATACTCAATTCAAATAAACCAACCTGTGTCCATTTGTGGTTATCACACGTGATTGCATTGACGTCACAAATGAGCGTCTGAAAAGAGGGGGAAAAAATGCACATACGAAAAACTGGCACAAACATGTTGGGGAAAAAGTCAAAAACTTGAGCAAAACAAGAGTCAGGGTGAAGAACAAAGAACTCTGTCAGGAGCACCTGCGCTGTTGGCTTTAGGAGCACATGTCTCACATCTGGAGCTTGTCCCTTGACGAGGCCGACCTGCCTATAGTCCCTTATCTCAGCGATCACACAGCCGCTGTGGAAGATGTTAACCTGAAGGATGGTGGAAGTTATACGAGATTTAAGTAGGTAAATAAATAATTAATGACGGCAGCTAGCAAAATATCATTCCTTGACGTCTCATTTGGCAACAGCTTAATAAAGCATCAGTTTCACTCAAACTTCAATGCTGTCCAATATACAATGCATTAAAAAGTTAGAAAGCTCTACAAACAGCACAAAAGAGAAAATTGGGCATTCCAACCAATCCTTCATTTTAATGAGCCAATTCTTTTTCTTTTTTTTTTCTCCAACGTGCACTTGGGTATGTGTGTCTGTGTTTCAGGAAAATCGAAACTTTTATTCAGGGAAATAGAAATAGGCTAAAGATTGCCCGCTCCAATCCCAACATTGGCGCAGTCTCGAGATCACCTGTGCAGGTATATAAGGACACCACGAGCAGAAAGCATTTGACACCGACACGAAGAAGAAACGACTGATCAAAGTTAGTGAATTTCAAGAAATTTACAAAAAAATACAGAAGGGGTGGGAATCTGTTGAGGTGGGTGAGCAGAGGAGGATGAGGGATAGGGGAGGAAAAGTAGTGACGGGGTGGAGGGGGGGGGGTGAAGTTTATTACATCATACGCAAACCTATTTTTTCACAATAAAATCTCCATTACATACAATGAACCAGCTTAATCACCCTCACTTTCTCACCTCACTTCCATATTGTCTACGGTAGACAATAGAAGCGACTGCCCTTACTCTCCTCCCTTGACAACGAAATATTTTATCATAAACAATGCAGTTTTCTTGATATTTTGACCCTTGATTTTTGATTGTCCCATTGGTCTTCAACTTCTGACCTATAATTCAGTAGCATACACCTTTTTGAGCCTTGATCTTTACTGCAGGTCTCTTTTATCCTTAATCTGGGCCATTTGACGTTTGACCCATTCCAAACACGAGTATAAACCCTCTGTCCACCCACATTCCCCTCTTTTGCTCTGATGATGAAAAAAAAAAAAACTCAAAACATCTGTCACACCTCACTTCCCATGTTGGTTAACATCCTCTTATCATACTAAACTTTTAAATATAGAAACAAAGCAATCATTATAAGCAAAGCACTCTGACGTAACATGAACAGTACCTGCGCTTTCTCCAGCAAGTCCACCAGCACTGGAGGAAGCTCTCCAGAATCCAAGTATGCAAGAAACTCTCTTTCTTCATATGGCAGGTGCAGTGTTTCAACATCTGTTATGGTAGATATAACAAGAGGTGGTGGAGAGATGGGAGAGGGAGAGGGAGAGGGAGAGGGAGAGGGAGAGAAAAAACGATTAGCTTCAACAAAGGTTCCGAAAAGATGAACAAACAAAGGTGCTTTAACCAGACTCGGTGGGGTAAGGGTTAAAGCATCCGCTCTGAGTCTAGGAGGTCGGTGGTTCGAACTCCGGCTGAGTTATATCAAAGACTTTAAAAATGGTTTGTGCTGCTTCCTTGCTTGATGCTCAGCATTTAAGGATAGAGCACGGACAAACAACGATAGGTCGGTAATAATAGTGCAGGCCTTGATGGGCCGAATGGCCTCCTCCTGTGTCAAGTTATTGTTAGGGAACTCATATTATTATTATTATTATTATTATTATTATTATTATTATTATTATTATTATATAAAACCCAGAGATGTGGCGATAAACAATCTCTGCAATCATTAGTTGAACAGGGTTAAGGAAATGGACAAACTGGTAAAATGTCAACCAGGTTTTGTGAAGTGTTGAAAATGCAATTGAGAATGGTACAAGGACAGCATAAAATGCCCAAAGCATTACAACCTTGTCAGATGGCTACAATGGGAGCAGTCTATTTATTGTGTGCACAAATGGTGGGCTTCCGACTCTCTTACTTTTTTATTTTGCCACTTTCCAAATAAACCCCTACTTGCATACATAATTGTAGATCACCATTATCAGTTGTTATTTGAAGGCGTGACCATGTGAGGAGCAGGGCACTCAATTATCTGTTGTAACGCTCAACAGCAAGGCAAATGAACACACTATGGATAAACCTCCAAGATCCCATTCACGATTTATAAACACGTCAAGCGGTTCAAACATCATTTGCAAAATAAAAACGAATGGCAGGGGGTGGGGTGTTGGGTGTGGGTGGGTGGGCGTGGTGGGCATAGCAAGGAGGAAAAGCGAGGAGAGTATCAGGAGCAAAGGACGAACACAGTACGTCATACCAGAGCCGTTCTTGGCGCGGAGCATGAGTGAATAGCCTTCGTTGCCTTTAAAAAAGTTGATGATAAGGCAGCAAGGTCGGTCCCTATTCACCACTTTCTCCAGTAACTTTACGTTCTTCCGCAGTCTCTGTGCACAACATTTGGTGTGGCATCTTGGGATGATGAGGGATGTATATAATTGATAGCTGCAATATATCAATCACGATGTAAGCTTGAATATTTTGTGATTTATAAAAGTTTTAAAAGGAGCTTCAAAAGTTGGGAAATGTGCCCCTTAAAACGACACTTTGGCTTCAGGAAGAGACCCATGGTCGTGCAGGATATAAAGTCTATAATGTGATAACGATAAGAGGTAAAAGTGAAACAAGGATGGACTGATTATCTCCATGTTTGAAAAAAAAAACAAAAAAACAGGGGATCATATATATGTTTTTCGCCAGTCTGCCTGTCCAGGTTGGAGCTTCGCTGGCAATGGACTCCACCCATGATGCTTTCCTCAAAATAAAAACAAGCAGTCATAGACTGGTACTTACGAAATCGTCAACTTGACCTCTGACTTTGTCTAATAAAAGCCTTCTCTGGAGAAGGTAGCGACGCAAACCAGAAGTTTCTATCATGATTCTGTACCAAACCATCAAAAATTGAATTTTTGACCTCACTGTGACCTTGACCTTTGACCGATTTTGACCAAAATCTAATCAGCACTAGCCATCACGCTCCTGAATCACGTGGTGTAATTTGACATTGGTAGCTTCTTCCGTTCTCGAGTTATCTGTACCAAACCATCAAAAATCGAATATTTGACCTCACTGTGACCTTGACCTTTGACCGATTTTGACCAAAATCTAATCAGCACTAGCCATCACCCTCCTGAATCACGTGGTGTAATTTGACATCGGTAGCTTCTTCCGTTCTCGAGTTATCGTGCGTACAAACAAACAAACAAACAAGCAGTCATAGACTGGTACTTACGAAATCGTCAACTTGACCTCTGACCTTGTCTAATAAAAGCTGTCTCTTGAGAAGGTAGCGACACAAATCAGAAGTTTCTGCGATGATTCTGTACCAAACCATCAAAAATCGAATGTTTTGGATGTTTGACCTCACTGTGACCTTGAACTTTGACCGATTTTGACCAAATTCTAATCAGCGCTAGCCATCACCATCCTGAATCACGTGGTGTAATTTGACATTGGAAGCTTCTTCCGTTCTCGAGTTATCATTTTTTGGATGTTTGACCTCACTGTGACCTTGACCTTTGACCAATTTTGACCAAAATCTAATCAGCATTGGCCATCAGCCTCCTGAATCATGTGGTGTAATTTGACATTGGTAGCTTCTCCCGTTCTCGAGTTATCGTGCCTACAAACAAACAAACAAACAAACAAACAAACAAACAAGCAGTCATAGACTGGTACTTACGAAATCGTCAACTTGACTTCTGACCTTGTCTAATAAAAGCTGTCTCTCGAGAAGGTAGCGACGCAAACCAGAAGTTTCTACGATGATTCTGTATCAAACCATCAAAAATCGTAACGTCGACCGAAGCAAAAATCTCCATTTCTCCACACAATTATACCTTAACGTAACTCAACGACGCGTCTGCTCGAGCGCACTGCATTATGGGACGACCCATGACGCGTCGAGTGAAATATTTTTTTATACAATCTTAAAACGTCTCCAAAACATCCGATTTTTACCAGAATTTCGACAACCGAGTTTTAATCGTCCTAAGCGATCGCAAAAACCGAAGACAAAATTAAAATCGAAGTTAAAACGAACTCGTAACGTCGAGCAAAGCAAAAATACTCAATTTCTCCACATGAATTTACGGAATTATGTTTGACCTCACTGTGACCTTGACCTTTGACCAAAATCTAATCAGCACTAGCCATCACTCTCCTGAATCACGTGGTGTAATTTGACATTGGTAGCTTCTTCCGTTCTCGAGTTATCGTGCCTACAAACAAACAAACAAACAAACGGAAGTCATCAATATACTTACGAAATCTTTAGATTTCGTAAGTAACAAACAAACAAACAAACAAACGGAAGTCATCAATATACTTACGAAATCTTTAGATTTCGTAAGTAACAAACGCACAAACAAAAAAAAACCAATGTCACCCCCAGGGTGACCAGTATCTTGCCAAAATGTGAACATGAGTGACTTATTTAAGGTCACACTGAGGTGAACAATGCTGCTATCCACCAGGAGCGACTCCTTGAGGAATATCTGCCTACGAGAGATTCAGATGAGAATCGTTCTACAGAGTAACCATGAAAAATATGTGCTTGCCTCATAACGTCACCAAATGACGCCATAATGTCTCAAGCTTGACATATCTAGAAAGCACTCATCGAGGTGTTCAATTTGAGGTACTACACGATATGGTTCCTAAAACTTGAAAATTTGACCTTGGGGTCAAATATGTTTGACCTCAGGCGCTAACCATGAAGGTCAAGGCCAATCGCCACTAAAAATTAATCAGCTGAGCGCCAGACCATGAACTGTATTCCCATGAAGTTTGAAGACGATCCGATCAAAATTACTCAAAAAATAAGGGTTTCGTTGACTCCCCTGATTTGCGACAAAGTGACCTTGACCTTTGACCTTGACCTTCAAAATTTTGTGCACTGAAAGGGACCTCTATAGGCCTCTGATATGCGAAGTTACAAAAATTTCCAATGATAACTGTGCTCTGCAGAATTTTTTATACGTGATTACAGACAAACAAACAAACAAACAACAACAAAAAAAAACATACAAGCTGACTTACATATCTTGCAAAAACTTCGTTTTGGCAAGATAACAAGCAGTCATAGACTGGTACTTATGAAATCGTCAACTTGACCTCTGACCTTGTCTAATAAAAGCTGTCTCGAGAGAAGGTAGCGACGCAAACCAGAAGTTTCTACGATGATTCTGTTCCAAACCATCAAAAATCGAATGTTTGACCTCACTGTGACCTTGACCGTTGACCGATTTTGACCAAAATCTAATCAGCACTAGCCATCACTCTCCTGAATCACGTGGTGTAATTTGACATTGGTAGCTTCTTCCGTTCTTGAGTTATCTGTACCAAACCATTAAAAATCGAATATTTGACCTCACTGTGACCTTGACCTTTGACCGATTTTGACCAAAATCTAATCAGCACTAGCCATCACCCTCCTGAATCACGTGGTGTAATTTGACATTGGTAGCTTCTTCCGTTCTCGAGTTATCATGCCTACAAACAAACAAACAAACAAACAAACAGAAACGGAAGTCATCAATATACTTACGAAATCTTTAGATTTCGTAAGTAAAAATTTAAAAATCAAATCACTGTCATTTTGTTCGCTCTGTATGGGCTTTAAACTTCAGGCTTCTGATGTACATTTGAGGACTGAACAACGCATCTTCCATCATGAAATAAAGGTACATTTTAATAATTATATCTCATGAAAAGGAAATGACATAATGCACGTGTTGCCTGGGAGCGATCGAGGCAGCGCTCTATTATACAGAACAAAGAAAATAGAGAAGTTTTTAATAATAAAAAAGTTTTCTTTTTCGCTTGAGTTTTCAACGCTGAATAGTGTGAAAATGCAGGATTTATCAACAAACTGTATTTCACTTCTCCATGGAGAGATTATGTGAAGTAAATAAACATAACATACGTGTGTTGGGAGGAATGGAAAGTGGGTTATATTTTATTTATTTTATTTTACCAAAAGTAGTAAAAACGCTCTAATTTGACATTGGCAGTGACACAAAACACAAGAGAATACCGAGAAAGTTTCTTTTGAGTAGTGTTAAGAAGGTTCCGAGTGCGACAATTTCAAACTCGGTGATTGTGGTGACATGATATTAAATATGTAATGATCGATGTAAGAATGCAACTTCGCTTTTATGAATGGGAGGAGGGGAGGGAGGGGAGAAGAGAGAGAATTGGGGTTGAGAGCAAAGATAGGACAGAGTTGGGAGAGAGAGGTAGAATCTTTGGGGGGGGGAGGGGGTTAAGGAGTTGTGGTTGGGGGGGGGATACTGGAAAAAAAAATTCAATACGGGAAAACAATTTTAATTAAAAATTTGAGACTGCGTAATTCCTGGTGGAACTTTTTCCCATTTTTACCTCCACTGAAGGTCGGTTTCATCCGTCTGTTTGTCTGTGAGCAGTATATATCAAAAAGTTTTGAACGGATTTGGATGAAACTTGGTGGACATACTGGGTGTGTGACAAGGAAGAATTTATTCGATTTTGGTGAGGATCCGAATCCAATAATTTTTTTGGTGCTTCTTCATCATCAAGTGATGGGGCAAAATGATGTGTATATATATATATATATATATATATATATATATATATATATATATATATATATATATATATATATATAAATACACACACACACACACACACATACACATACACACACACACACACACACACACACACACACACACACACACACACACACACACACACACACACACACACACACACACACACACACACACACAGTGAATGCACCCGGCGTTGCCCGGGTTCTTTTTGAATGAATTAAATCTTCTGTACATCAGTCTGACGCGAGCCCAGTATCAGTTCCCTATTGGGCCACGGCAGTCGTAGCCGAAGGGGTTGGTGAGGGGGAACTCCCCCCCCCCACCCCCTGACCGAGGGGCCTCGCCACCTAGCCTATAACCTTCCCGGGGGCCGTCCTGACATTTTTTTGTTTCAGAGGTTTCCTCCGATCTTTTACCATTCAGGAGATTAGCGCGCGCAGAGCCGAAGGGGGTTGGTGAGGGGAAAACACCCCAGCACCCCCCCCCCCAGCCGAGGGGCCTCGCCACCTATCCTACAACCTTCCCGGTGCCTGTCCTGACATTTTTTGTTGCAAAGGTTTCCTTCTATCTTTCACCATTCAGGAGATTAGCACGTGCAGACAAACAATCAAACAAAAACTTCAAATTATATATTAGACATATATATATATATATATATATATATATATATATGTCTAACACGGTATCTCAGAAAGTTATGTACGGACTCAGACCAATATTGGACAGTTGAGTGTGTGACAAGGACGAATTGATTCGATTTTAGTGAAAATCTGAATCTGGACATGGGAATAAAAATTTTTTTTAAAGTTATTCTTCATCATTGAGTGATAGGGCCAAAAACAATATATAGCAAAATATTTCAAAAAGTTGTAGATGAGTTATGAAAAAAAACAACAAAAAAAAAAAACTTGGTGGATGAGTTGGGTTGGTGGCAAGAACAAACCAATTAGATTTTGGTTCAGGTCTGGATCCAAATCCAGCTTACCAGTGGGATGCAAAACAAACTGTTCAGCCTGGCAAAGGTATGCACTACACCGAAAAACGTTCTAGTTAACCTCGCCAGAGGAGAGGGTATTGCATTTGGGTCCATTTGGGTCCGTTTGTTTGTTTGTCTGTTTGTCCACAAATAATGTGAGTGTGTATTAATTACGTTAAATCCCTTAGAACCATAAGACCCCTAAAACTCTTAAGATCCCCAAGACCCTTTAGAACCAAAACATCCTTTAAGACCCTGAAGACCCCTATCACCTTTTAAGACCCCCAAATACCCTTTATATACTCCCAAGACCCTTAAGATCCCCAAGACAATTTAGTCCTTTTAGAACCCAAATACCCTTTATAACCTGAAGACCCTTTAAGATCCTCAAGACCATTTAGACCTTTCAGAACCCCAAGACCGTGAAGAGTTCGTTATGCCCTTTATATCCTCTTGGATATTTAGGTTCCTTTCTACCCTTTAGACCTCACACATTTCAGACTTTTTAATGCCCTGCAGACCCCTTTGACCTTTTTTAGACGTTTTATGAGCATTTAGACCTTAAATTACACCCTTAAGACCATTTTGACCTTTGGACCTTCTAACCTTTACAACTTTTCAGACCTTTGATCTTTACACATTTACAACTAGACCGTTTAGACCTTTCATTTGCAATCAACGACCTTTCATTCAGTACATCCATTTATTTGCTACAAAATAAGTCCTGGCGAGGGTCTGTAATCTCTGACGGCTATTTCTTGTTCAACTTTGTTTTATGTCAGAAGGGTATGGATTTGCGCCATCCACGTAACCCTCTTTTTTTTTTGACGCACCATACACTTCACCCTTTTTGATTTTGCTTTGACACGTACACGTAAACCGACTACATTCAGATTCATGCCTAAAGTGGGTTAAGGAAAGCTTTGGGATCAAAATGTCCTTAGTGTTTGTGTGACATCTTCAAGCTCCTTAAAATAAATGATCTCGTTTACTTAAACGTTTGAAATAAAAACTAAAAATTCACATACAATGTCTTGGTCAAGTCTTACTTCTGGAAGAATTCAAGCATTTCACCTATTCACGTCACTGAATTAGCATCAATTCGGTCCTTTACAAAGAGCAGGTGAGTCTTCGCTGGCACCCTGAACTAATGATAAATTAATGCTTTAATCTACAGGGGGCACTGCATCAGCAGCACTGTCATACCCCTGCAAGAACTGATGCTGACCTGCAGCCAATGTGCTGCATGCAAACGACGAGGAGGAGGAGGAGCAGCATCAATTAGCATTTTTACTCAACTTCAACGTCACTCTCTTGTGACACAAGGCTAGTTAATGATCGACCTTTGACTCATGCGCATACCTTTATTTCTGGCTCTTTGCTGGATTCTTCCACAAAGATGTCGTACATTTTCTGGTACAAAGATTTCCTGCAGGCAGACAAAGAGGTGGCTTCTGATGATGAAAAATCTTACAAAAAAAGAAAATGACAAAAGTTTATATGAGAGTCAATGATGACAATAATTACAAATAGAAAAATTATTACTATAAGAAGATAGGGCTGGTGGGATGGCCTCGAGGTATGCACGCTCACTTCTAAGCTGTCTAGCCCGAGTTTGAATCCTGAACAAGCTATAAACTGCCATCCCATCTGCAGGCATTAGTTGGTGAATGTTAAAGATCTCGCAGTGTCCTTCACGATGAGGAGGTGAGCTTTCACCGGCACTCTCAACAAATTACAAGTTCCTGCCCTAACTACTTAGTCGAGCGTCAGACCTGGCCAGCCGGTTCATGAAAGTCTCGGGCCAAAACCTTCCCCCAGACAAACCCCCCCAAAACGTGGAAATAATTGGGGACGTTAAAGAAGAAGATTAATGCAGGAAGATAATTTGATAGAAAAGCAGGTTCATTCTGAAGTTTCAATCATACAGTGGCCTTCATTGGGAATGGTGGGATATAAACAAATTCAAACAGCAACCTTCAAGGGAAATAGTTTATAACAAGAAGGCAGTTGTGATGCACAACCAACATGATGATTTGGCCTCATCTTGTCAACATGGCCATTTGTATCACGAGCACAATGGTGACGGAACATAAAAAGTGTGCCAAATAACCTTTTCATGATAGAAGAGCAATCGTGGAACAATAGAGAGGAAGCAAAACCTGGGTCGAGGACAAACCGGGTCGTTACTGTGCAATATACATGGACAGAAACTGCGAAGGATGCGAAGCAGATAGTGTGGTGGTGTGAACGCTTCATGACACGCTTAAAGACGCAGCAGTGATACATGAAAGGAACTTGGCCACAGGAGGAGGCCATTTCGATCATCATGCCTGTGCTTTGTTAACAGCATATCGAGTCAGTTTATGTACTTACTCTCACTGGAGGAAGGGGGGAGGAGGGGTAGGTAGAACAGTGGGGCCATGCATCATCTCTAATGACTCTGAGATAAAAGGGCAAGTTGCTCGAAGGTAACAAACACAATTTGAATGTTGTTTGGTCAAAGTATGACTACGTGTTGAATGAATAGCAACACAGACAGGAATGCTTGGCGTTAAAGAAATCCTCAGTTGGATGAGAATGGAACGAAGGCAGGGGGAGGGGAGAAGGAAGTTGGGGAGGGGGGAGAGGAGGGGGTAGGGGGGAGGGATCCTCATTTCATTAACTCTGAAATCCTTTACAGTCACTCAAAATGATGTTCAGAAAAGTTTGCATTGAAGATGTGAAATGAAAAGCCGACAGTCTCCAGGTAATGGTGGCTTAAGGTGCATCGTACCAGCGGGATCCTGAAGTTGTTGGCATTTTCCTTCGAGGGGGCTTTTGTGACGCACTTTCTATGATGTACTGCAAAGTAATAAAGCGGGGGGGGGGGGGTGGGGGAGGGATAAAAGAATCATCATTGCATTGAGCTTAAAAACTGTCATTATTGACAAGAGTCGATAACGGCTGTTCAAAGGCAGTTCGGGTTACCTCAGCATGGTCGAGAGCTTGTTCCAATGCTGTTCCAGTCCGACTGACCTGAAGTGGAACAATACGACAGATTAGCTCCAACCAATCAATCAACTAAATTATCTTAGACAACGTCTTGCTTCAAAACTTTGGTACCATCATTGCTCAGATGTTGTTACCCCATACCTTTGCTCCAGGAAGGTGAAGAGCTCAAGGTCATAAGCACTTTAACACATCTGTGTTTAATGTACAACAAAACATGTAAATTTTTTGTTTAAATCATCATCATGATCATAACAATCAAAATGTACCATGCCCGATACTCAATGCAGAGCACCGGTGCTGCCGAAGCAATTACGAAGCCACAATCCCAGTCAGGTCACCACTCCCGCTGAGAAAGTCAGGGAAGGAATTTGTCATTTGGCCATGGTGCCGGCGATAGCTCACCTACTCTTAACGAAGGACACTGTGGGTTCTTAAATGCCCACCAACTAATGCTGGCAGATGGGACGCACATTTAAGGTCGATCCGAGGGACAGCACACATTGATGAATAATCCTGCCTGTGAAACATCGGGATGACAGTTTGTCGCTGGGTGGGGGGTTCAAACCCATGCGAGACAGCTTAGAGGCAAGAGCACGCACCTCTAGGCCATCCTGTCAGCCCTTTGTTTGGATATCAGGATTAAATCTATAAGGAAAGAGATGGGATGAGTCAGGAGCAGGTATGATAGAGAATGATGAAATAAAAACAAATTGGTGGGGTTCAGCAAGGAAAACAATGTGCTCGGCCTAATGCTATATCACAGAACAACATTACACACAAGCCAAACAGACACACACAGAGGGACAGGAATGAACATGAGACAAGTAACAGAATGCAGAGCTGGAACCCAAAATCTCTAACACAATGTGTTGTTCCTTTTTAAATAAGAGAGTAAACTAAGAATGACACTCGGTGGAGCGCGTACCTCCATCAGGCTGAACAGTTTACATTTTGTGTGCCACTGACAGGCCGGATCTGGATTTGGACATGAACCAAAATCAAATTGGCTTGTTCTTGTAACCTAACCAACTCATCCACCAAGATTTGTCACAATTCATCCACAAATTTTTGAAATACAGTATCGTACTAGATATCGTTTTTGGTTTAATTTCTCAATGGTGAAGAATCACTTAAAAAATTATTGTAGTCGGATCCAGATCTTCACCAAAATCTAATATTTTTGTCCTTGTCACACACCTCTCTACCAAATTTCAACCGAATCTGTTAACAACCTGGTGTTGCCTTGGTAAGCCTGGTGTTGCTTAGTGGTCAGGGTGCTGGCTTGGGATCCGAGGGTCCTGAGTTCAAGCTCCATTGGGAACTGAATTAACACCAGGGGGTTGACTCAGCATGTCATCCTTCTGAAGTCAGCAAAATGAGAACAAGTGTAGCATCCAAAAGGCTGCATGTTAATCATCCTCCGTGAGGAGTAGGCAAGCTTTCACCGGCACCCTGAACAAATTCCAAATTCCTGCACACAGGGTCACGTATCCTGCATCTGAGTAGCGATCTGGCCAGGATTGTGAAGCCGTCCAAGAAACTGATGCTCTGCATAGAACATGGTACATGATGGATGATGACGACGCACTACTGAGGTTGCGGACACTCCTTCGTCAGAAGCTGAAGTTATACATACAGGTTTGCCATGAAAATTCATCGTTATCAATAAGTTGACTTCATGAGCCAGAAACTCAGATGCAAAACATCCAAATGAGGGCCTCGTGCAGCATACCATGGTGTCCGCGCTTGTAAGCAGCGCATTTGAGCAAGGTAATCAGGCATTGATGATGCATGAAGACGTCATCACATCAGAGTAGAGACAGCTGCTGTAGACAGATGCGCGCGCGCACACACGCACACACACACACACACACACACACACACACACACACACACACACACACACACACACACACACACACACACACACACACACACACACACACACACACACACACACACACACACACACACTTAGCCCATATGCATCAACTCACAATAATTTCTGAAAGTATGAGGACCACATGCTAAATGTCAAACACACCTTCTTACAGATGTCTTTATCCGTTTTCACAAGTAACGCCATGGGAACGTCTCGCAGTCCAACGTCCTTCGACTCCTAACAGCAGGGAGATTCTGCAAAACGTTTTGCGGACATATTTGAGCTCACCGACCATCCTATACACACACACACGTCAGGTATCATTCATTTAATTACCAAACACGATGGGTATTCTGTACAACCCAAACTTTATTTGCACACTCAAGACAAACATCAAGGTTCTTGGACAAGCCAGGCAGACATCAGGCCTATCCCAGGCAGACATCAGGCCTATCACAAGCAGACATCAGGCCTCTCCCAGGCAGACATCAGGCCTCTCCCAGGCAGACATCAGGCCTCTCCCAGGCAGACATCAGGCCTCTCCCAGGCAGACATCAGGCCTCTCCCAGGCAGACATCAGGCCTCTCCCAGGCAGACATCAGGCCTCTCCCAGGCAGACATCAGGCCTCTCCCAGGCAGACATCAGGCCTCTCCCAGGCAGACATCAGGCCTATCCCAGGCAGACATCAGGCCTATCCCAGGCAGACATCAGGCCTATCCCAGGCAGACATCAGGCCTATCACAGGCAGACATCAGGCCTATCACAAGCAGACATCAGGCCTATCACAAGCAGACATCAGGCCTCTCCCAGGCAGACATCAGGCCTCTCCCAGGCAGACATCAGGCCTATCCCAGGCAGACATCAGGCCTATCCCAGGCAGACATCAGGCCTATCCCAGGCAGACATCAGGCCTATCCCAGGCAGACATCAGGCCTATCACAAGCAGACATCAGGCCTCTCCCAGGCAGACATCAGGCCTCTCCCAGGCAGACATCAGGCCTATCCCAGGCAGACATCAGGCCTATCCCAGGCAGACATTAGGCCTATCCCAGGCAGACATCAGGCTTATCACAGGCAAACATCAGGCCTATCCCAGGCAGACATCAGGCCTATCACAAGCAGACATCAGGCCTATCACAAGCAGACATCAGGCCTCTCCCAGGCAGACATCAGGCCTATCCCAGGCAGACATCAGGCCTATCCCAGGCAGACATCAGGCCTATCCCAGGCAGACATCAGGCTTATCACAGGCAAACATCAGGCCTATCCCAGGCAGACATCAGGCCAAGCGCAAGCAGACATCAGGCCTATCACAGGCAGACATCAGACCTATCCCAGGCAGACATCAGACCTATCCCAGGCAGACATCAGGCCTATCCCAGGCAGACATCAGGCCTAGCACAAGCAGACATCAGGCCTAGCACAAGCAGACATCAGGCCTATCACAAGCAGACATCAGGTCTATCACAGGCAGACATCAGGCCTATCACAAGCAGACATCAGGTCTATCACAGGCAGACATCAAGCCAATCACAGGCAGACATCAGGCCTAGCACAAGCAGACATCAGGCCTAGCACAAGCAGACATCAGACCTATCACAGGCAGACATCAGACCTATCACAAGCAGACATCAGGTCTATCACAGGCAGACATCAAGCCAATCACAGGCAGACATCAGGCCTAGCACAAGCAGACATCAGGCCTAGCACAAGCAGACATCAGGCCTATCCCAGGCAGACATCAGGCTTATCCCAGGCAGACATCAGGCCTATCACAGGCAAACATCAGGCCTATCACAAGCAGACATCAGGCCTATCACAAGCAGCCAGTCAGGTATCCATCCCTCCATCACTGAAAGTTTCCACAGCTCGCCCTAACCTTTTCCGGAACTCATTACGACTCGCTCCCTGCCTCCCATTCCTTATATTTCTTCTGTCCCCCCCCCCCACAAATCTCTCTCTTATCGCTGATTATCTCCTACAGAGGCCTATTACCATCTGCCAACCCGCGCCCTGTCGGCCATTGAAGAGCAAAAACACAGTGGCTGACGGTGGATAGTTTTAATTGACATTACTGCTCTCAGGGCGATTTTTACTCTCTTAACAAGGTGAGCCTAAACTGATCAGGCAGGGATTTTTGGCGGCCGAAGTATTTCTGAAATGTCCAAATGCCCTGGGGGCATCATACTTTTACTGGAGTTGCAAAAGGGTTTATTTTGAACGCGTCGCTATTTTTCCTTTCCTCATATTTAAGACTCACGTTTTATAACTTGAGATGTGTCAGGACATGTATTAAACTTTCTTCATTCAAGCGTATTAATCCTTTCATTCATAAACAATTTTTATAACTTATTATTTATTTTACTCATGTATAATTTTTTTTGTTACCAGGTTACCCATCAGATCACTTCTCGCAAGCTGAGCACATTCGGTTAGTGCTTGGACTGCAGAAGCTCATTGGAAAAGCCGGATCTTGGAAGCTGAGTCGATATAGACGGAAACTTCCGCCCTGGTGCACCAAGGGATGTTGCATCTTTGAGCATGCCGTCTTTTGGACGTGTAACATTAAGCCGGCTGTCCAGTAATGCTTTTAGGTTGTACACGTTACCATTCCACGTGATCTCTTGAAAGAGAGTAGCTTCTAATTCATTCTGGTAGAGCACATGGCTGCTGGTTTGCATCATTTAAACGGAGTGCCGCTGATGCAGTGCCCCTTTAAGATAAAGCAGGAATTTGCAATTTGTTTCGGGTGTCGGCGATAGCTCACCTCCTCCGGGATATTTAATGTACACGAACAACCAGTGCTGGCAGATGACTCATTCGGTTTAATAAGTCCCATCGCATGATGGCGCACCACACATCGATCCCTCGCATCGCCTGCGAAACACCAGGACGGCAGTTTATAGTTGGATCGAGATTCGATCGGAGACCAGACGTCTCCAAGGTGAGTACTGCATGTCTCGAAGCTGTCCTGCCAGCCCAGTAGGCCATTGTGTGATGGTGCATTGGCTCGATTAGCTAAATGAATGGGAGACTGAACATAATTTGATTATCAAGGGATGTGGGCCACAAGAGACCAGAGCAATCAAATAATTTTTCTTTCTATCAGAGAGCATTTCAGGACAATTGGGAGTGAATCAACCGCATGGACTGCTGGGAAGTGGGAAGGCAAAGGCAAACCACTCTGCTGTGGAAAGAGAAAGAGAGAAAGAAAGAGAGAAAGAAAGAGAAAAAGAGAACAAAGAGAAAGAGAAAGAGAAAGAGAAAAAGGAAGCGAAAGAGAAAAAGAGAAAGAACAAAGAGAAAGAGAAAGAGAGAAAGAAACAGAAAGAGAAAAACAAACAGAAAGAGAGAAAGAACAAAGAGAGAAAGAAAGAGAAAAAGAGAAAGAGAAAAAGGAAGCGAAAGTGAAAGAGAAAAAGAGAAAGAACAAAGAGAAAGAGAGAAAGAAAGAGAAAGAGAAAAACAAACAGAAAGAGAGAAAGAAAGAGAAAAAGAGAAAGAACAAAGAGAAAGAGAAAGAGAAAAAGGAAGCGAAAGTGAAAGAGAAAAAGAGAAAGAGAGAAAGAAACAGAAAGAGAAAAACAAACAGAAAGAGAGAAAGAACAAAGGGAAAGAGAGAAAGAAAGAGAAAGAGAAAAACAAACAGAAAGAGAGAAAGAACAAAGAGAAAGAGAGAAAGAAAGAGAAAAAGAGAAAGAGAAAAAGGAAGCGAAAGTGAAAGAGAAAAAGAGAAAGAACAAAGAGAAAGAGAAAGAGAGAAAGAAAGAGAAAGAGAAAAACAAACAGAAAGAGAGAAAGAAAGAGAAAAAGAGAAAGAACAAAGAGAAAGACAAAGAGAAAGAGAAAAAGTAAGCGAAAGTGAAAGAGAAAAAGAGAAAGAACAAAGAAAAAGAGAGAAAGAAAGAGAAAAAGAAAAAGAACAAAGAGAAAGACAGAAAGAACAAACAGAAAGAAAGAAAGAAAGAGAAAAAGAGAAAGAACAAAGAGAAAGAGAGAAAGAAAGAGAAAAAGAGAAAGAACAAAGAGAAAGAGAGAAAGAACAAACAGAAAGAGAGAAAGAAAGAGAAAAAGAGAAAGAACAAAGAGAAAGAGAAAGAGAAAAAGGAAGCGAAAGTGAAAGAGAAAAAGAGAAAGAGAGAAAGAAAGAGAAAAAGAGAAAGAGAGAAAGAGAGATGATCCAATGACCATCCTGACCATTACATGGGCACCGTCCATCATCGTGGTAGCTACCCATTTGACCCATAAGCTCTCTGAACGCGGGTCCACAACCTCAGTTATACCAAAAGTTCCTCCAACCAGGGAGAGGGAATGGAAAGGGGGACAGACCCCCCCCCCCCTTGAATGTAAATCTCAAAACAAATTGTGATTATTTTCGTCTGTCCTCGTCATTTTGAAGTTACACTCAACAGAAGTTGCACTTTTTGCTCCGTGTTCGTTATCTTTCAATATCCAATGAAGAATCTGCGACTGAACACATTCGAACAGCAGACAAGGTGTTCACGCGTTCGACTCTGTGTAATTGATCCTCCAAACACACCTGCTGCACAAAGCATGGAAATCCAGAATGTGACGTCACTGCCACACAATGACTGGCAGTTTGAACAAGAAAAAGATCATGAATGGTGCTCGTTAAGAATATGAAAGTAACCTCGATGCTGAAAATTATATTCAGGCAATTAAACAACCTTTAAGCTGTTAGATTAAGAAAAACGTGGAAGGAGCAAGTTGTTTGCTGCATTCATTCATTCATAATTAATTATTTTATTCCTTCGGTGGTAGGGGAGTGAGCAGAGAATGGGCAGAAGGTGCAAGACCAGAAAGGAGATGATAGAAGATCGAAAGGCGACCAAGCTATCTGTGATGTAAGAGTGATACGCCCAGAGACTCAGCTTCATCGCTGGAGATCCCAATGATTTTGAGGGTCATCGTTTCCACGGGATCAAAAAGTGCAAGGTGTGAGGCAGGGGCGCCAGCCCAAAGGGGAGAGCGGTACTCCATCGAGCTGCAGATGAATGTCATGTCGGTTGATAAAAGTTCAGATTTGCCAAGGAAAGACTTTGCACAATGAAGACTGCCCAATCAGCGACTGGTTTGGAGGACAACTTGGATATGTGGTTTGTTCTCTGTGCTGATGGTGAGACCCAAATGGTTTGAGTGACTGAACTACGAGGAGAGACGATAACTCCAGGATTGGTCCTGCATCATGGAAGCTTAATGATCTTCAACCATTGCACCACTGCCAGAAATTGATGTTATTGATCACAAAGGTTTTTCCCAAAGAAATTTTATCACACTTTCACCTGGTAACTAACCTTACCCTCTCACCTGCAGGTGACTGTGCCTCCTCCCACTCCTCCCTCTCTCTCTTTCCTTGTTTTCTGTTCGTTATATCCTTATGATGTCCACTTGTGGCCCCACTGTCAGTACTGTCTGTCTCCTCACTCTTCTCTGAGCCTAGATTGTGTCTATCAAAAGCACTTGTAATAACAATGATTTTCCAAAGTTTGTTTAGTAAAGAAGGAGAGTGAGAGAATGAGACTTGTCAGGATTAAACAAAATATTTCATTGGATTTATTAGTTTCTTCATCTTATCACATCGCCAGCTCGTTTTTAAACCTCACAGCATCTTATAAACACGAATACTGCAAATAAAAGTGAAGCGGTTGAAACAGACTGGGAGCAGGATGGAACCCAGAACCTAGTTCTTTTTATGAACAGAAGTTGAGGCTCATGGATGAGCTAGCAGAAGGATAGAGGGAAACAGCTTTCCATGGAAACGGGGGGGGGGGTGAAAGGGGAACAGATGGACAAGAACGCACGAACACATCGCAAACGAGTTGTTAAGTGAACAAAGTTCTGCCCCATGAAAGTTGAGTTAACACCTATATGTAATTGTGACCCATTCCGGATACTCCCAAGGTATTTAATCATCTGAACCAGGATAAAAATAAAAACGTGAGAATGTTTCACCTTGAAAACACAGAAACACATTTGGCCAAAACGACTTTACAATAAAATACGACATGTGCATCAGGTTGATGGATTTCAACCACTGGATACAGCAGCCTTGGAGGAGGTGAGGAGGAGGGGAGAGGATGTGCAAGGTTGGGGAGGGGTTAGTGAGGGAGGTGGAGCAATTTATTTTATGGCGTGGCTCATAATCCCCCTTGTCTGCAGCAGGGGTCAGTAAACCACTTGCACTGTGGCATATATGCAGGAGACAATCGTAAGCTCCCACCCTCGCAAGGGGGGAAAGGGAGGGATTTTTTGGTGCCCATGACCTGACCCTGGGTACTACCAACACGTATGCAAATTTTGATGGAGATTGGCGCTGCCCTGTTTTTTTGTATGATTTCCAGATGTACACACACACACACACACACACACACACACACACACACACACACACACACACACACACACACACACACACACACACACACACACACACACACACACAATGACATTTATTTATTAGAAGATGGTAAGATTGACTCACCGCTTTTCTTTCCTGCACTCTCCACAATGCCATGCATGTAATTCAGTGTGTGTGTGTGTGTGTGTGTGTGTGTGTGTGTGTGTGTGTGTGTGTGTGTGTGTGTGTGTGTGTGTGTGTGTGTATGTGTGTGTGTGTGTTGTTGGTTATCTCCATTTACGGGTTTGAGGAGATGGAGCAGCATCCACCTTCACTTCACTAAGGGATCACACACAGTTCATGGACCAATATGTTCAACTTTGTTGTTCTCAGAGTTTTGTTCCGAGGGCTCTTTTCAGGATCGTCACCGAACTCCAGACCCCGAACCCTGGACCGGGGATGGTTTTTAAAATCTCAGTGAGGTTCTTCTTTATACGTAGGTGAAGGAGGTTATGTTTTCACCCCTCTCTGTTTGTTAATTGCCAGAATCCTTCGGATTTCGGCAATTATGTTGGTCGGTTGAGTGTGTCTGTCTGTCTGTCTGTCTGTTTGTTTGTGTGTTTGTTTACCCTGTAGCAACCACACCATTTCAGCGATCATGACCAAACTGGGTACAGACGTCGGCCATGGTCCAACTTAGACACTTGTCGTTTTTGGTGAATCTCGGTCAAAGGTCAAGGTCAAGGTCACCGAAAAACCGACATTTTTATTTTCGCAATAATGTCCGCTAAAATGACCGTATCGACTTCAAACCAAATCCAAAATGTGCATCTTCCAATTCTGCATCTAACCATATGTCTCATTGGGGTGTCACACCAACACCCTTCTTAGCGGTCGGGGGTCGAATGTCAGGGGGGTCGGGTCAAAACTTCCAAATTGCGATAAAAACGCCATTTCAAGTCCGATGACTTCCAAGTTATGATCATGACCAAACTAAGTGCTATAACTCATTAAACAGTAGCACTATCGACTTATAAGAACCAAATTGATTTCCAGGTTTTTGTTTTTTCAGAGATCATGGAGATATGACAAAGTTATCCCGGCAATTCCTTGCTCAACGAGCAATTTCATTTGTTATCTTTCCAAAACGAAGTTTTTGCAAGATATGTTAGTTAGCTTGTATGTTTTTTGTTTTTTTTTTGTCTGTAATCACATATAAAAAATTCTGCAGAGCACAGTTATCATTGGAAATTTTTGTAACTTCGCATATCAGAGGCCTATAGAGGTCCCTTTCAGTGCATAAAATTTTGAAGGTCAAGGTCAAAGGTCAAGGTCACTTTGTCGCAAATCAGGGGAGTCGACGAAACCCTTATTTTTTGAGTAATTTTGATCGGATCGTCTTCAAACTTCATGGGAATATAGTTCATGGTCTGGTGCTCAGCTGATTAATTTTTGGTGGCGATCGGCCTTGACCTTCATGGTTAGCGCTGGAGGTCGAAAGTTTTTGACCCCAAGGTCAATTTTTGAAATCTTAGATACCATATTGAGTAATACCTCATATGAAAGCACTTGATAAGTGCTTTCCAGATCTGTCAAAAGTTTGACGCTATGACGTCATTTGATGACGTCATGACGAAATAACGGATTTTTCATGAAAATTTTATTTCCTCAGTTCTCATCAAAATCTCTTGATATTTAATGTACAACGGTCCCAGAGAGATACCATTAACCGTACGAAAATATAAAGGTCAAGGTCACAAAAAGGTCAAGCATCAAGGTCGACGAAACCCTTATTTTTTGAGTAACTTTAATCGAATAAATAAGTCACTCATGTTCACAATTTGGCAAGATACTGGTCACCCTGGGGGTGACATTGGTTTTTTTATTTGTCTGTCAGTCTGTTTATCGCCTACAGGTCATAATTAAAAATTATCTTCACGAAACTTCACCACATGGTAGAGTTTGTCATAAGAAAGAGGCCTATTGTTTTTGAGGTCAAAAGGTCAAAAGGTCAACATAGGCCAACAACAACTTGGTCAACAACTTGGGTGAGATTTCTAAAATCCTCATTTTTCATCCGATTGACTTGAAATTTGAGGAGGATTTCAAAAATCTTCTTCCCTGAAGTGGCTTTACAGATCGAGGCGAAACTTTACACATATGACCGCCTATCCATGAGGAACAAAAGTTTCACACATATGATGTCATCGGTCACATGGTTTGGCAGCCATATTGGATTTACCCGAAAACCAATAAAAATCTTCTTCCCCCGAATGGCTGGATAAATTGAGTGGAAACTTCACACAAGTTTCCCAAGCCATGGATGTAAAAGTGGCACATAGTAAGTACTCTTCGTGGGGAATGAGTGTCGTGTTTTTATGACGTCACAATTGCATTTGTATAACGCTACATCCGATCAATATAAAAAAAATTGAGGCTCATCTCGGGATAAAATGGTCCACAAAATTTTTTGTTGATGTCATCGGTCACGTGATTCGGCAGCCATATATATGTATATATTTTTTAACCTTCAAAAATCTTCTTCTCTGAAATGGCTGAAAAGATCAAGGTGAAACTTTACACATATGATCGCCTATCCATGAGGAACAAAAGGGTTACACATTTGACATCATAGGTCACATGATTTGGCAGCCATGTTGGATATACTCTCAAACCTATAAAAATACACCCTCAAAAGAAGTCCTGGCAAGGGGTTGCAATCTCTGGTTGTTCTTTTTCTTGTTCTCATTTTTGAGGTCCTGGTATTTTTTTTTGAGCAAATAGGGTTTTAGACTGTATTCGGAGGGGGGGGGGGGTCATTTATAAATCAAAAGAGGTGGTGTTAACATTGTATAGGAATTTAGTGAGGGCCACATCTAGAATATTGTGTGCAGTTTTAATCACCACAATTCAGGAAGGACATATATGCCATGGAGAGGGTTCAGCGCAGGGCTACAGTGCAGATTGATTCCGAGCTCGACTCAGCTATGAGGAGCGGCTGAAGGAGACAGGGCTTTATGCACAAGATAGGAGGCGGTTACGAGGAGATATGATGGAGATGTTTTAGAGAATGAAAGGTGGAGATAAAATAAGTGCAGTAGAATTATTCAGCTGAGTGGACAGTGGTAGGACCAGGGGCCACAGACTGAGAGTAATGAAGAGGAGAGTTAAGACAGTTGCAAGGCAGGGCAGGGGTCTTTTCCTCAGAGATAGTTAATGCATGGAATGGTCTCCCTGAAAAGGTAGTGGCAACAGAAACAGTAGATATGTTTAAATTAGAATCAGATAGGTACCTGGAAGTTATGGAGATAGAGGGGTCTGGGGATGTTGGCAGGACTTTTATGTAGATTGAGCATTGATGGGTAATTGTGCGCATGTGTACTGAGTGCTGTTGGTGGGAGGTCTCGGTCATGGGTGTTGTGTGGTTGATGTACGTTTTTAACCAAGACCATGCCCCCTCCCCTGGAAAAAAAACATACAAAAAAACGATTTTTCTCTTTTTTTTGGTCCGGTGGGTGATTGACGTTGATTTTGGTGTGGTGTTGATGTGGCACAGCATGATGGGCCAAATGTCCTCCACCTGCGTCTAATTTCCTTGTGCGTTTGCTTGTGTAATGTTTGTGGAAAATCAATCAAACTCCTCCTTGATGGAGCTATGTACAGGTGCCTAGTAAAAGTACAGGATACATCCAGCGAAGAGAGAACAAGATTCACGTAGAGCTTTGAACATGACGACAAATTGTGCACACCTGCCTACGGAGGCAGAACGGATCAACTTACAGGTGGGTATTCGATGAAATGGTTTACATTACACAAACAATGTTCAGTGTGACTATGTGATTATTTAGGATTCAAACAAAACGTTTTATTTTAATTTGAGTTTCATTTAGTATGTCTCGCTCCTCGAGGGAGTGTAACATCTTGTGGCCATATCTTAACAAGTTACCTTGGAGTGAAATCATAACTTTGTTGTAAAACGACATTTGTACAATCAACTTTTCATTTTATGGAGTCTGTTAAAGCAGTCCAAGTACAAGAACCAACAGGATGTAGTTATTCTCATGATCAGTACATCCAGAGGGAGGCTGTATATGTCACTCATAGCACAGCGTTATCTACCTGTATCACTCACAGCACAGATTTATATACCTGCATCACTCACAGCACAGCGTTATCTACCTGTATCACTCACAGCACAGATTTATATACCTGTATCAGTCATGGCACAGCTTTATACAACTGTATCACTCACAGCACAGCGTTATCTACCTGTATCACTCACAGCACAGCGTTATCTACCTGTATCACTCACAGCACAGATTTATATACCTGTATCACTCACAGCACAGCGTTATCTACCTGTATCACTCACAGCACAGATTTATATACCTGTATCAGTCATGGCACAGCTTTATACAACTATATCACTCACAGCACAGCGTTATCTACCTGTATCACTCACAGCACAGATTTATATACCTGTATCACTCATGGCACAGCTTTATATACCTGTATCACTCACAACACAGCTTTATATACCTGTATCACTCACAGCACAGCGTTATCTACCTGTATCACTCACAGCACAGATTTATATACCTGTATCACTCATGGCACAGCTTTATATACCTGTATCATTCACAGCACAGCGTTATCTACCTGTATCACTCACAGCACAGATTTATATACCTGTATCACTCATGGCACAGCTTTATATACCTGTATCATTCACAGCACAGTGTTATCTACCTGTATCACTCACAGCACAGCTTTATATACCTGTATCACTCACAGCACAGATTTATATACCTGTATCACTCATGGCACAGCTTTATATACCTGTATCACTCACAGCACAGCTTTATATACCTGTATCACTCACAGCACAGCTTTATATACCTGTATCATTCACAGCACAGCGTTATCTACCTGTATCACTCACAGCACAGCTTTATATACCTGTATCACTCACAGCACAGCTTTATATACCTGTATCATTCACAGCACAGCGTTATCTACCTGTATCACTCACAGCACAGCTTTATATACCTGTATCACTCACAGTACAGATTTATATACCTGTATCACTCATGGCACAGCTTTATATACCTGTATCACTCACAGCACAGCGTTATCTACCTGTATCACTCACAGCACAGCTTTATATACCTGTATCATTCACAGCACAGCGTTATCTACCTGTATCACTCACAGTACAGATTTATATACCTGTTTCACTCATGGCACAGCTTTATATACCTGTATCACTCACAGCACAGCTTTATATACCTGTATCATTCACAGCACAGCGTTATCTACCTGTATCACTCACAGCACAGATTTATATACCTGTATCACTCATGGCACAGCTTTATATACCTGTAATACTCACAGCACAGCTTTATATACCTGTATCATTCACAGCACAGCGTTATCTACCTGTATCACTCACAGCACAGCTTTATATACCTGTATCACTCATGGCACAGCTTTATATACCTGTGTCATTCATAGCACAGCTTTATCTGCATGTGTCATTCATAGCACAGCTTTATCTACTTGTATCATTCACAGCACAGCTTTATCTACCTGTGTCACTCACAGCATAACTTTATCTACCTGTATCACTCACAGCACAGGTTTATATACTGATGTCACTCACTGTATAGCTCTCTATACCTGTCACTCACAGCATAACTTTATCTACCTATGTCACTCAAAGCACAGATTTATCTGCCTGTGTCACTCACAGCACAACTTTATTTACCTGTCTCACTCGTAGGCAGTAAGGTCGAGCAAGGAAATGAAGAATGTAAAAGCATAAAAGCAATAAAAATACATCAAGTTATGCACAGGTGTTAAACATGTGATCACTCATGGAACAACCTCATTGTTGTGCCCCTCATGGCACAGCCATATTTATCTGTGTCACTCAAAGCACAACTTTATCTACCTGTGTCACTCACAGCACAGCTTTATCTACCTGTATCATTCACAGCACAGCTTTATCTACCTGTGTCACTCACAGCACAGCATTATCTACCTGTCACTCACAGCACAGCTTTATCTACCTGTGTCATTCATAGCACAGCTTTATCTACCTGTGTCACTTACAGCACAGCTTTATCTACCTGTATCATTCACAGCACAGCTTTATCTACCTGTATCATTCACAGCACAGCTTTATCTACCTGTGTCACTCACAGCACAGCTTTATCTACCTGTGTCATTCATAGCACAGCTTTATCTACCTGTGTCACTCACAGCACAGCTTTATCTACCTGTATCATTCACAGCACAGCTTTATCTACCTGTATCATTCACAGCACAGCTTTATCTACCTGTGTCATTCATAGCACAGCTTTATCTACCTGTGTCATTCATAGCACAACTTTATCTACCTGTGTCATTCATAGCACAGCTTTATCTACCTGTGTCATTCATAGCACAGCTTTATCTACCTGTGTCATTCATAGCACAACTTTATCTACCTGTATCATTCATAGCACAGCTTTATCTGCCTGTGTCACTCACCTCGAGCTCGTTGTGTTGGGACCTTTGCATCAGGCATTCTCAGAATGTTACTAATGTTGGTCCATCTATTCCGGACTGTGGTAGCTGAAGACCTGTCTCTTTGTTAAACCATGTTATGTGAAGTGAGATGTGAAACCTACACTGGAACCTTTTGAGCTTCATTCAGATTGCTTTGTTGAACTGTCACGTTTATGATCCATATACTGTGTGTCCATTCTGGGCTGGCCAAAATGGTCAAGTCCAATGGAGGATAATGGCAGAGCCATTTGTATGAAATAATATCATGTTCCGGTGGGTTCCCAATCCTTTGATGTACTGAAAGTGTCCTGTGGGTCACCTTTAGAAGATGACCGGCATGAGTTCCATGGCAATAATTTGCACTTTGACCAGAATGTCATCAATCAATGGCCGATTCTTTTAAACGACACCACTTAATCTTCAAAATTCACCAGCAAATGCTAGCAGAGGGGGGTCGCTAACGTAATTTACCATCCGGCAGATAGCACACTCAGTGGTGCAACACCCTGCCTATGAAACACCAGGGTGTCTGTTTTTACAGTCGGATCAAGAATCAAACCCAAACTAGACAGGTGAAAGGCAAGTACCTCCGAGCTATTCTGTCCTCTCCTTTTGATGATAATAATAAATAGAGTACCCATCGGTACCCTAATAACTAGAGTTCATCGAACAACTTATCCCATGCAGGCTTGAGAGAAAAAGGACATGGGCGGGGTCTGCGAGCAGCAAATTTGATTTGGTCGGGATGATGTAAAATGCCGTAATATTTTGTCCAAGTATTGCTACACAAAAGGTTTTTGAAAATGGCAAGAAGGCGATTTTGTGTTTTACAGTGTTCACGTATACAATTCATTTGACATAAAAGAAAAACACTTTAAAGGTCGAAAAAAAAAAAAAATTGGAAGTTGACCGTCATCGATGCACCATCTTTTACACCACTTTATTTAACGTGTGATTTTAGTTCTTTGTACCTGTTGTTTGTGTCCTTTATAACGTTAAAAAACCAAGTATTGCTACACGAAAGGTTTTTGAAAATGGCAAGAAGGCGATTTGTGTTTTACAGTGTTCACGTATACAATTCATTTGACATAAAAGAAAAAGACTTTAAAGGTCGAAAAAAAACCAACAAAATTTGGAAGTTGACCGTCATCGATGCACCATCTTTTACACCACCTTATTTAACGTGTGATTTTAGTTCTTTGTACCTGTTGTTTGTGTCCTTTATAACGTCGTTAAAAAAAAAAAAACAGTTGGAATGATTTTCAATTTTGTTGACAGACAGGCAGACAGAGTACAAAAATTATCTCACAACTCTGCGCCCATGCGTGATCAGAACAAATTCAGAACCAAAGTACTATTCGATTACAGGTTCGTTTTCTGTTTCATGTTCCGGTTTGTGTTCAAAATATAACATTCAATTGAATATTCAATTGTTCTTCGATCATAAACTGAACTTTGTGGACACACAGACAGACAAAGTGAACCAATTGCTTAACCACCCAGATTTAAAGAATCTGGTTAAAACATTTTCAACTGATTTTTTTGTTATTCTATTGACACTATCAATGCCTTGTTCAGGTCAACGAAATTGTTAACTGTCATTCATTGCTTTGCTCCTTGATGTTACATCGTGTAAATGTCTGGTCAATCAGTATAAGGTACGTACTGTATGTTCTGGCAAAAAAAAAAAACCCAAAACAGATTGATCTTCTCAGAATCTGTCACAAATGGATGCCCTATTTATGTTGAAGATGCGAAGAGTTTGCCAGGGACAGAGTGTAACTTCGCCAATTGTTACAGGAACTCCTATCCCTCTTGTGTAAATGATTTATTTTGTCCAAACATCGATGCCTCGCCCTGCATGTGAAACACCAGGATGACGGTTTATGGCTGGGTCAAGATTTTGATCCGACGTGACACATCTCAAAGGGAAGTGTGCATACCTCTCGGCTATCCTGCCAGCCCATCCATGATATATATATATATATATATATATATATATATATATATATATATATATATATATATATATATATATATATATATATATATATATATATATATATATATATATATAATCTGGTCCAAATGTAGAGTTATGGATTTTCTGTTGAGAGATTGTGTGCCAATGACTTCTATTAGTACTTAACCCATAACCCTCACCCTCTCCCTGTTATGTCGGTGGTCCCTCTGTCTTTTACTGCCTCCTTTTCTTTCTTGCACCCTCTGCCGTCTCCATGCTCTGTTCCCCCTCCTCCCACCAAGTTTCTGCAGGGCATATGCGGTCCATCAGCAACCCACTTCTGGTGGAACTCCCAAAATCCAGAATCACTGCTTACCTCCACTCATTCGTTCTTCTTTTCTTCCCCACCTGCTGAACCACCTTCCACACTCTCTTCAATCTCATACTTCCCTCCAGATCTTCAAGACAGCTGTTCGCCACGATCTCAGATCACCCCCCGCCCATCCAGAACCATGGTATTTTCTATCTCTGTTAATCATCTCCCCTCCAAGCTCATCTCTTTCCAAGTTTCCAGTTTTTTTTATTCCTGAGAGTTTGGTTCTGCATCCATCTTGTCATTTCTGCCAACGTAACGAACCTGCTTGATACCTGCATTTGAAATTCCATGATGAAGATCAGGCAATGTTGATTCTTTGTGCTGCCTAATCCTGTTTTTATAGATCTCCATATAGCAATGCACAGTTGGGAATCAGTGATACAAAAAGGATGACTATGACATGAAGAGGATTTGAACCTTTTTACAGAAGCCTAAATGATCAATTTGATTCCTGATGTTGATATCTGGTGATGTCTGTGTTGCCTGATGCTGATCCTACTCACCAGATTCTCTCAACAAGGGATCCTTGTGATTGGAGGAAGCCAATGGGTCAACCACGTGCCTCGAGGTTGCAGCAGGTTGATTGGCATCTCAAGAAGGTGGGGATGGGCCAGGCATCTGCCTGGGGGATGGCTAGATCAGACAGAGGTCCCTGGAGTACGGGTGGGAAGTGGACACAGCAACGTGCTGCTCCGGTGCATGCTCCCATACCTGACCTGTCACCTCATTGGTAAAACAGGAAGCATCCTCTAAATACAGCTGTTGAGTTGGTGTAGATCTACAAGTCTTTCACCATTTTTGTTTATTCTACTAATTTAATGTTTCCGATAATTTCAGGTGTATCATCATATGAGGATCCTACTTTGATGTTTGAGTGTCCAGTCACTATGAGGACAGCATGTCCTGCACTCCATCGTATCGAAGATGCCTTCACCTTCGTCGCCGTGTTTGCTTGTGGGTGCACACTGCACAGCATCACACAAGTCAGCTCAAAGTAACACATCCGGAACCATTGCACGTGGAAGTCTACTATTGATAGGTTCACAATCCAGAAGGCAGACATGTTGAACTGCCAGGCGTCCTGCCATTCGTAACTTTAATATGGCTTTCTGTTACTTTGCAAACCTCATGGAATCAGCTGTTAACCGTCGACATTCACCAATTCCCAACAAGTCGGTGGAGTAGTAGTTCATCCCATTGATGACTTGTGTCAGTTTACCAGGTTGAGACAGTTTGCACGTTCTCGTAACCAAGCCGAAGTTTTTGAGCAAACCCTGAGTGGAGGGCTCTCATGGTACCTGCTTCCTGCGCTGGTGCTGGGTTGAACTTAACTTGTCCATCAGACAGTCCTCCAGGGAACCCGCAGGAACCCCAACGTTCTGGTTATAAGATGGACCTCCTTCTGATTTGTGTAGCGTGCAGAGTTATACATCGTAGGGTGGCTCGTCCTGCGCACAACCCTCCTGTGGGCTTAGGGGACGAGTAGCGTGGGTTGTACTTTTTGGAAGATTTGAACACACGGCATGGCACACCTTTAGTTACCTGTGCCAATCACAAAGCACACGTTTATCGATTTTTACACACATGACAGTTGAAAGTTTCAGTTGCTGATGGAATCTTGCCATGTATTAGCAGTTCTCGAACTGAACGAACGGGGGAGGCATGCCATACGATGCACACAAGGTTTTGGGTTTTCCCCACTGCATAGTGATCCCTTGGAAAGGTTAACACAGGTAATGATAATGTTACAGTTTATAAACTATTTGCTTCAGTACATCATAATTGGAGCCGTTGATGTGATTATCCAGTGGTTATGGGTTAACAAGTGTGTTAATTTTATTATTATATATTATTAACAAAATAATAATAATACTTACAGCACATTTCAGGAGAACCATCGCAAATTGAATGAGCAATTTCCAAATCAGGTTTACATCGAAAAGGTATGTAACCACCTGGCTGATGACATCATGTGCTGAAAGTTCCATTCCACGCGTCACCTGTTCTTCCTCACCTTGTCGACTTGAAGTTGTGACCTTAACTCACTTTGTTTTGTATTCAATCATAATGATTCACCGCATACTGTCTAAAGAACGAAGCAAAACGGATCAGGCAACTCATTCCGTGATATTAAACATCCTGCCTGATCTAACCCCCTGGACCAACTCGGTATGCCCCAAGTCTGCAAGATGCCCCAACTCCGTATCTACCATAATACGTACATCCATCCTCGCTTGAGAGTCGGTAGGGTCATTCTACCCAGGACCGAGAATGGGGTCCACACGGTGGGGTAAAAACAGGGGAGGTCGCATTTTGACCCAGATTTCTCGACAGAGGCATATCATGCCCCACCTTACTCTACCTGTAAATTAGCAAGCATAACTTAGGCATTTACTATCAGCTTTCCCATCACTCGTGCCCAAGAACACGAACACAAAGGATTGCACACAAAGGCTGTTGAACAGGTTGTACTAGTTGCACAAATATCTCCTCCCTTAACACCTTTCATTTGTGGAGAACCTGAGCTGGCAGTAAGTCACGGTTCTCAGGAAAAGGTGGGTTTTCTTTCCTCACGCCAGGTACCCAAGGTTGCAGGTTGTCAAAGTACCTGGACACCGGATTGTCAACGAACCGGAGAATCGCAAGTTATCACGCGGCACTCAGGTAACCAGTGGCAGCAAAATAGAGGGGAAGGAGGTGGGGAAAGTGGGTTAATAGTTCTGTCGTGTTAAAATGAGGATCTGGGGATCTGAGGATCCATTTATAAAAGTTATCTCGACGAATGGTTAAATACTATGAAATACACAGAACATCCATGGCGTCTGTAATGTGGGCCACACCTGTAATTTTGAGGTCAACTACTCTTGCTCACTTCTTTCGAGGTCGTTCCTGAGATGTATTTGACTTCGATCATTATTTATTTTCATCTTCTTTCGAAAAGGACGTTTAATAACCTGTCCGCTGGTAGGATGGCCGAGAGGTTTCTAGCTACTTTGACTAGACGACAAATCCAAGTCACTACCTGTATTGTGAAGCGGAAGGGTTTTTACCAGGTAACAGGCTGCCTCATTAAAGAACTCTTTCTCGTCGACAAATGCTGCAGTTGTTGTTGTTATTTGGTATTTAGCCTGACTGCTGGTTGTATCATCACTGGGAGCACAGCTGTGCTGATGCAGTGCCCCCTGTTAGCGGTAACCTGGAACTCATATTTCCGACCTCAGAAGGATGACAGGTTTAATCAACCCACCTGGTGTTATATCAACAGCACGACAAGGGGTTGAACTCAACACCAAAAAATATCCTCGACATAACCAAGACTGTCCTGCATAAAACTGGAGAGTTCTCCATGAAACAAGACTTTCCTCGAGATAACCAGACTTTCCTCTATATAACCAGACTGTCCTCCATAAAACAAGACTGTACTCCATGAAACAAGACTTTCCTCTAGATAACCAGACTTTCCTCTATATAACCAGACTGTCCTCCATAAAACAAGACTATCCTTCATATAACCAGACTCTCCTCCATAAAACAAGACTGTCCTCTACATAACCAGACTGTCCTCCATATAACCAAACTGTCCTCTATATAACCAGACTGTCCTCTATATAACCAGACTGTCCTCTATATAACCAGACTGTCCTCCATGAAACAAGACTGTCCTCCATATAACCAAACTGTCCTCTGTATAACCAGACTGTCCTCCATAGAACAAGACTGTCCTCTATATAACCAGACTTTCCTCTATATAACCAGACTGTCCTCCATGAAACAAGACTGTCCTCCATATAACCAAACTGTCCTCTATATAACCAGACTGTCCTCCATAGAACAAGACTGTCCTCTATATAACCAAACTGTCCTCTATATAACCAGACTTTCCTCCATAGAACAAGACTGTCCTCTATATAACCAGACTTTCCTCTATATAACCAGACTGTCCTCCATGAAACAAGACTGTCCTCCATATAACCAAACTGTCCTCTATATAACCAGACTGTCCTCCATAGAACAAGACTGTCCTCTATATAACCAGACTTTCCTCTAGATAACCAGACTTTCCTCTATATAACCAGACTGTCCTCCATAAAACAAGACTATCCTTCATATAACCAGACTCTCCATAAAACAAGACTGTCCTCTACATAACCAGACTGTCCTCCATATAACCAGACTGTCCTCCATAAAACAAGACTGTCCTCTACATAACCAGACTGTCCTCCATATAACCAGACTGTCCTCCATGAAACAAGACCGTCCTCTATATAACCAGACTGTCCTCCATATAACCAGACTGTCCTCCATGAAACAAGACCGTCCTCTATATAACCAGACTGTCCTCCATATAACAAGACTGTCCTCTATATAACCAAACTGTCCTCTATATAACCAGACTGTCCTCCATATAACAAGACTGTCCTCCATAGAACAACACTGTCCTCTATATAACCAGACTGTCCTCTATATAACCAGACTGTCCTCCATATAACCAGACTGTCCTCTATATAACAAGACTGTCCTCCATAAAATAAGACTGTCCTCCATAAAATAAGACTGTCCTCCATATAACCAAACTGTCCTCCATATAACCAGACTGTCCTCAATACAACCAGACTGGACCCCATAAAACTAGACTGTCCTCTATCAACCAGGACTGCCCTCTACAAAGCAAGACTGTCTATATAACCAGACTGTCCTCTATACAACCAGACTGTCCTCTATACAACCAGACTGTCCTCTATACAACCAGACTGGACCCCATAAAACTAGACTGTCCTCTATCAACCAGGACTGCCCTCTACAAAGCAAGACTGTCTATATAACCAGACTGTCCTCTATACAACCAGACTGTCCTCTATACAACCAGACTGTCCTCTATACAACCAGACTGTCCTCTATATAACCAGACTGTCCTCCATATAACCAGACTGTCCTCTATACAACCAGACTGTCATCCATACAACTAGACTGTACCCATAAAACTGGACTGTCCTCAATGAACCAGGACAGTCCTCTACAAACCAAGACTGTCTATATAACCAGACTGTCCTCTATAAACCAACACTGTCCTCTATTTCATCAGACTGTACCCCATAAAACTGGACTCTCCTCTATATAACCAGACTGTCTATATAACCAGACTGTACTCTAGATAACCAGACTGTCTATATAACCAGACTGTCCTCTATAAACCAACACTGTCCTCCATGTAACCAGACCGTCCTCCATATAAACAGTCTGTCCTCCATATAATCAGACTGTCCTCTATATAACCAGACTGTCCTCAATACAGCCAGACGGTACCCCATAAAACTGGACTGTCCTCTATCAACCAGGACTGCCCTCTACAAAGCAAGACTGTCTATATAACCAGACTGTCCTCTATACAACCAGACTGTCCTCCATAAACATGGACGAAAGGTCACACTTCAGATACATATAGGGCTGTCGAGGCGAGTTTTTCCTTGGCTCGGAGCCCTAATCCTGGACAGGTCGCCACTCCAACACAGTATTGTTGAAGATGTAGGATATTTATAGAGATGAATTTCACATGAACTCATGAAAGTCTCCTCAACCTCATTTCGGATTTTTCCTTTGGAAGTTTTCCCCCTTCCAGGAAAGTAGACCCAGAGAGAAATATTTGTTTTGAGGAACATACACTGGTTTGATGGAGCCCGAGTTGAATACCGCTCATTCGGTAGAATCCTGGGACTGGCAGGATAGCTTAGAGGTATGCACCCTCGACGATGAGCTGCCGAGTCTTGGTTTGAATGTAGACCAACACTCTCATCTGTCATCCTGGAGTTTCGCAGACATTAACACAATTCTTCAAGACATTCGTCGTCCCTCAGATTGACGTAGAACCGGGTGACCCATCTATCGGCATTAGGTGGTGGACGTGAAAGACCCCACAGTGTCCTTCACAAGGAGTAGATGAGTTATCGCCAGCATTTTGAACAAATTGCAAATTGCTGCTCTCACCTAAATAGGGCACTATTACTACATCAGCGACACAACTCTGCCCCGAGCAAATAATGCGATGCACAGGCATGTGCTGCAAGCAAAAACAAACTAGAATGGCACTTGATGGAGCGCATACCTCCGCCAGGCTGAACAGTTCATGTTTTGTATCCACTGATGGGCCGGATGTGCATCCGGACCTGAACCAAAATCTAATCATCTGGTTACCTCCGCCACCAAAGGTGGACCAAGGTCATGTTTTCATCCCTGTCTGTCTGTTTGTTTGTCTGTCTGTCTGTCTTTCTCTGAGCAAGATATTTTAAAAAGTTACGGATGGATTCGGACAAAATTTGGAAGACAGTTTGGGTTTGTGACAAGGACGAATTCATTAGTTTTTGGTCAAGATCTGGATCCGAATGTGGATACGAGAGTTTTTTTTTATTTTATTTTATAACTGATTCTTCATCATTGAGTGATAGGGCCAAAAACGAGATGGAGCATGATATTTGACCTCCAAAGCCAGCCGCCGACGAGGCATTCTTCGCCAAACAAAGTCCTTCCTTGGCACACCTGAACTCCTATCGACTGACAAAACCTTCATCCGCAGCTTGATGGAGTACTGCTCTCCCCTCTGGGCTGGCTCCCCTGCCTCACGTCTAGCTCAGCTTGATGCCGTGGAAACCAAGGCCTTAATGATTATTGGAATCTCCCACGAAGAAGCTGAGGTTATTGGCCTATCACTTTGTTATCCCAGATAAGTCGGTGGTCTCTCTGTGTTCTAGCACCTCTTTTATGATCTTGCACTTTGTGCTTTTTCATCAGGTACCACTGCCTCTACATCATATCGTTTGATATGATGTCACAATTGACGCTGGGGACCTGAGTATGTTTCCAAGGTGTTTCCCAAGTTATGGCCATTTATGATACGGTCAGGACCTGACTTTGTGCTTTTTCCATGCTTTGTCCCTCCCCCTTAATCAGGTTTCTGCAGGGCACACACAGTCCACCATCAACCCTCTGCTGGTGAAACTACCTTAATGTAGAATCAGTGCTCATCTCCACTCATTTGTTACTCTTTTTTTTTTTACACCTAAGGAATCAACTTCCACATCCTCTTCAACGTCATACTTTCCTCCAGGTCTTAAAGGCAGCTGTTCCTCACCATCTCAAATAATCCCCCATTCAAAACCATGACCTTTTCTCTCCTCATTAACCCCACCCCAATCACTCCTCCTTCCAAGTTTCAATTTTTTGCTCCTGAAAGATTCCTTCTGTATCCATCTTGTTCATCCCATGCATCCTCTCCTGCCCCCATTCCGACCACACCATTGTTTGTCCAAGTGTCCCTCTCTCTTGGCCTTCAAATCTGCTGTTGGTATGACTCACTCCACTGTTCCTTTATGATCTGTTACATGTTCATCCATTCAGTGTACTACCGCTTCCATGAGCCTCGACGATGCACACAGAAAAACTTGAAAAGTTATGGATGGATTCGGATGAAACTTGGTGAACAGGCTGAATGTTTGACAAGGACAAATTTATTCGATTTTGGTGAAGATCTAGATCTGGAACTGGACATGAGAATTAAAAAAACAAATTTCAGTGGATGGTAGAGTAATTTAGGTAAGGAATAATAATAATGATCTCTCTATCATTCCAGCAATCTCTGTGTGTGTCTGTCCGTCTGTATGTGTGTTTGTCTGCGGCCGCCGTTTCTCGACAACCACTAGTCCGATCTAATTGAAACTTGCCAGGTATATCGCTGGAGACCTGAGGATGTGCCTTTTCAAGGTTTGATATTAATCGGACAAGTGGTTCCCAAGTTATGGCCATTTATTTATCAACCAATGACAGGACACGGTGCTATGACATCACTCTTGACGTCACAATTCCTCTTCTTTTATTTATTTATTTTTTAATTTTTTGCATGATTGACGTCACAATTCTTCTTCTTCGTTTGATATGACTTCACAATTGACGCTGGGGATCTGTGGATGTGCCTTTTTAAGGTTTGATATGAATCGGACAAGTGGTTCCCAAGTTATGGTCATTTATTTATCAACCAATGACAGGACACGGTGCTATGACATCACTCTTGACGTCACAATTCCTCTTCTTTTATTTATTTATTTTTTAATTTTTTGCATGATTGACGTCACAATTCTTCTTCTTCGTTTGATATGACTTCACAATTGACGCTGGGGATCTGTGGATGTGCCTTTTTAAGGTTTGATATGAATCGGACAAGTGGTTCCCAAGTTATGGTCATTTATTTATCAACCAATGACAGGACACGGTGCTATGACATCACGATTGACGTCACAATTCTTCTTCTTTTTTTTTCCTTTTTTTTGCACGATCGACGTCACAATTCTTCTTCTTCTTCGTTTGATATGACGTCACAATTGATGCTGGGGACCTGAGTATGTGCCTTTTCAAGGTTTGATATCGTTCTTCTTCATCCGTTTCAGCTGTTTCCCAAGTGTTTCCCAAGTTATGGCCATTTATTTACCAAACCAATGACAAGACATGGTGCTATGACGTCACAATTGATGTGACAATTATCAATTATTTTTTTTTTTTTGCACGTACAGCCCTGCACGTACGGGCACGCGAGAGCGAGGGAACAGCCTGTGTGGTTGTTGTTTCTGGCACGCGGTTTGAAAGTTTTTTTTTTCACGCACGTACGGGCCCGCACTAGTAATAATAATAATCTATCCATAATTCCAGCAATCTCTGTGTGTCTGTCTGTTTGTTTGTTTGTCTGCGATCGCCGTTTCTCGATGACCGCCGGTCCGATCGGATTGAAACTTGCCAGGAATATTGCGGGGCCCCGCAGATGTGCCTTTTCGCGGTTTGATGTCAATCGGATATGCAGTTCCCAAGTTACGGCCATTTATCTGTCGACCAATACCTGCGAGAGAGGGGGACCGGAGAGGGGGGGATGAGAGTGGGGGCGAGAGAGGAGGGGGAGAGAGGAAGGTGAGACTAGGGGAAGAGAGGGGGGCAAGAGAGGGAGAGAGAGAGGGGGTGGGAGTGGGGCGAGAGAGGGGGTGTGGGAGGGGGTGGGAGTGGGGGCGAGAGAGGGGGTGTGGGAGGGGGTGGGAGTGGGGGCGAGAGAGAAGGGTGAGAGAGAGTGGCGAGAGAGGAGGGGGAGAGAGGAGGGGTGAGACTAGGGGTGAGAGAGGGGGAGGGAGTGGGGGGGAGAGAGAGGGGGAGAGGAGGGCAAGAGAGGGGGTGAGAGGGGTGGGAGAGAGGGGGAGAGAGGGGCAGTGAGAGAGAGGGGGCGTCACAATTCAAGAGAGGGGGAGAGAGGAGGGGGCGAGAGAGGGGGTGAGAGTGGGCGCGAGAGAGAGGAGGGGAGAGAGGAGGGGGCGAGACTAGGGGGGAGTGAGGGGCGAGAGAGAGAGGGGGCATTACAATACTTCATCGTTTGATATGACGTCACAATTGACGCTGGGAACCTGAGTATGTTTCTCAGGTGTTTCCCAAGTTATGGCCATTTATGATACGGATGGTCCGATCTAATTGAAAAAATGCCTCAATCCGGTCATCGTTTACGAGAGCGAAGGAACGAAGCTGCACATACTGGTACGCCTCACCCACGAGAGAGAGGGTACTGGAACGAGAGATGGGGGGGGTGGGTGAGTGGGTGAAATAATGCCCCAATCCAGTCGTCGTTTACGCTCCTACGGGCCCGTACTAGTAATAATAATAATAATAATAATAATAATAATAATAATAATAATAATAATAATAATAATAATGAGGAGGAGGTCGCATCATCCTCAACGAGTTTTTCCACGTGGTGAATGAATGCCCATGGTGGTTGGATTTACAAAAAAGTTGCCATTCAGTGGCAGTACCTCTAAAGGCCGCTCTATTTTGAAGCGGACTTTTATAAAGCCTGCTGTCCTGTCTGCATTTACATTGTGAATGCCAAAGATCCCACAGTATCTTTTGAATAAATCTATTTAAAAGGAGAAGAGCACTCGGTATAGTGCATACCTCCACCACGCAATGTCTAATCCAGTTGAACATATCGAGCCCAAAACATTTTTGAGATATCATGCTATAAATGGTTTTTAGCCCTTTCTATCACTGTTGATGAATCACTTTGAAGATTAAAAAAACTCGGATCCAGATTCGGATCTTCACTAAAATTGAAAAAATTCTTCCATGCCACATACCCAACATGCCCACCCAATTTCATCCAAATCCATCCACAACTTTTTGAGATATCCTGCACACAAAGAAACAGACAAACAAGAAAGACATCGTGCGGAGCATGATACTTGCAAAATCCATCCCCACAAAAAAATTGTAATGGATACATCAAATCGTCCATTTTATTCATATTAAAATTGATCTTACTCAAAGATCAGGTCAATCGGATGAAAATTCATCAGTTTTCAGATGAAAATTGATTTTACAAAGTTGACCTTGAGTTGCACTTTGAGCTTTTCACTTCAAAAATAATCGAATAAACATTTAATTGATGGAATATGCAATTATTAATAAAATTGATGATTTTAGAAGTTTGACATCGAGTTGACCTTTGACCTTTTGATCTCAAAAATTGTTGGTTTCCTATTTCAGTGAGAGACCCAAATTGCAAATTCTGTTCAACTTTCAAGTCAATCGGATGAAAAATGACGATTTTAGATATTCGACCTCAAGATGACCTTTCACCTTTGTCCTCAAAATCAATAGGCTTCTCAGTTGTGATTACCTAGACAACTTGGTAAAGTTTCATTACGTTCAGTTTGGAATTGTGACCTGTAGGAGAATGACAGACAGACAAACAGTCAAACAAGCCGGTAGGCGACGTGGGTGGTCACTATATAATTGCATACTAGTCATACAGTTTTTGACGGATCGGGCTGAAATTTTTTGACAAAGAGGTTGATTATAGTGTGGATAAAAGCGCAGAAGCCTATTTTTGATTTTGGAAAAAAAATATATATATAAATATTTTTCGGATTTTTTTCAAAAATTTCAAACTCCCGTTGCTCGGCAACGGTGGCGTCCACAACAACGGTGCTCAAAAGCATAGAACTAGATCCTGGTATGAACCTACCAGTCAAGTTTCATCAAAATCGGTTGACTCCTCTGACCTCCAGAGATGTCCATTACATACATACAGACAGACGGAAAAACTGAGAAGAAGGGTAGTCCAGTGACCACCCAAAATCGTTGGACCATTACTCGCCGGAAGTTACAAGGAAAATCACGTCAATGAATTTCACTCCTGCGTCGTCAATGTGGAGACCAACGGTGAAGATGTGGAGTGCAAGGTTCGAAAGAAAAAACACACTGCGTGGGAAACCCGAACGGTGTCTCCTCAGACGTCCGCGTTTCGTGGGAAACCCGAACGGTGTCTCCTCAGACGTCCGCGTTTGGTGGGAAACCCGAACGGTGTCTCCTCAGACGTCCGCGTTTCGTGGGAAACCCGAACGGTGTCTCCTCAGACGTCCGCGTTTCGTGGGAAACCCGAACGGTGTCTCCTCAGACGTCCGCGTTTCCTTGTTAAAACTTCTCGATTGCTGTTTTCACATCAGACCTGTGAACAGCAGCAAACTTCTTCCCTTTTCCCAATTATTTTTTTCCATCTCCGGCCCTCCCCCACTCCACATCCCCGTGAAGTGTGCAGCTAGTCCAGCCTGAACCGGCGAAAACACGACCGGCACGTTTTCTTTGTGTGCGTCTCTGTCTCTGTCTTTGTGTGTGTCTCTGTCTCTGTCTGTGTCTCTGTCTGTATCTCTGTCTGTGTCTCTGTCTAGAGACAGACAGAGATACAGACAGAGACACAGACAGAGACAGAGACACACACAAAGACAGATACAGAGACACAGACAGAGATAGAGACACACAAAGACAGAGACATAGCCACACAGACATACACAGACAGACACAGACAGAATCTCTGTCTGTGTCTCTGTGTCTGTGTCTTTGTGTGTGTCTCTGTGACTGTCTCTGTTTCTGTCTCTGTGTGTCTCTGTCTCTGAGTGTGTCTGTCTGTGTGTGTCTCTGTCGATGTGTGTGTCTGTGTGTCTGTCGATGTGTGTGTCTGTGTCTGTCTCTGTGTGCGTCTTTGTGTGTGTCTCTGTGTGTGTCCGTCTCTGTGTCTGTCTTTGTCTCTGTGTGTGTCTCTGTCTGTATCTCTGTCTGTGTCTCTATCTAGAGACACAGACAGAGATACAGACAGAGACACACAGAGACACAGACAGAGACAGAGACACACACAAAGACAGAGAGAGACACACACAAAGACAGAGACAAGACACACAGACATACACAGACAGAGACACAGACAGAATATCTGTCTGTGTCTTTGTGTGTGTCTCTGTCTCTGTGTGTGTCTGTGTGTGTGTTTGTCTGTGTGTCTTTGTGCGTGTCTCTGTCTCTGTCTCAGTGTGTCTCTGTGTCTGCCTCTGTGTGTGTTTCTGTATCTTGTGTGTCACTGTCTCTGTCACTGTGTGTGTCTCTGTCTCTGTCTCTGTGTGTTCCTCTGTCTCTGTGTGTCTTTGTGCGTGTCTCTGTCTCTGTGTGTCTCTGTCTCGGTGTCTGTCTCGGTGTCTGTCTCTGTGCGTGCTCTTTGTGTGTCTTTGTGCGTGTCTCTGTCTCTGTGGGTCTCTGTCTCTTGTGTCTCTGTCTCTGTGTGTGTCTCTGTGTCTGTCTCTGTGTGTGTCTCTGTCTCTGTCTTTGTGTGTGTCTCTGTCTCTCTCTGTGTCTTTGTGTGTGTCTCTGTCTCTGTCTTTGTCTGTGTCTCTGTCTGGAGACCTTGGGGAGATTCAAACCTTGGGGAAAAACAGCTTTCAAACCTTGGGAAACACTTGGGAAACAGCTGAAATGGATGAAGAACTATATCAAACCTTGAAAAGGACCGACGTCCGCGTTTGGTGGGAAACCCGAACAGTGTTTCCTCAGACGTCCGCGTTTGGTGGGAAACCCGAACAGTGTTTCCTCAGACGTCCGCGTTTGGTGGGAAACCCGAACGGTGTTTCCTCCGACGTCCGCGTTTGGTGGGAAACCCGAACGGTGTTTCCTCCGACGTCCGCTTTTGGTGGGAAACCCGAACGGTGTCTCCTCAGACGTCCGCTTTTGGTGGGAAACCCGAACGGTGTTTCCTCAGACGTCCGCGTTTCATGGGAAACCCGAACGGTGTCTCCTCAGACGTCCGCGTTTCGTGAGAAACCCGAACGGTGTCTCCTCAGACGTTCGCGTTTCCTTGTTAATCTTCTCGATTTCTGTTTTCACATCAGACCTGTGAACAGCAGCAAACTTCTTCCCTTTTCCCAATTATTTTTTTCCATCTCCGGCCCTCCCCCACTCCACATCCCCGTGAAGTGTGCAGCTAGTCCAGCCTGAACCGGCGAAAACACGACCGGCACGTTTTCTTTGTGTGCGTCTCTGTCTCTGTCTTTGTGTGTGTCTCTGTCTCTGTCTGTGTCTCTGTCTGTATCTCTGTCTGTGTCTCTGTCTAGAGACAGACAGAGATACAGACAGAGACACAGACAGAGACAGAGACACACACAAAGACAGATACAGAGACACAGACAGAGATAGAGACACACAAAGACAGAGACATAGCCACACAGACATACACAGACAGACACAGACAGAATCTCTGTCTGTGTCTCTGTGTCTGTGTCTTTGTGTGTGTCTCTGTGACTGTCTCTGTTTCTGTCTCTGTGTGTCTCTGTCTCTGAGTGTGTCTGTCTGTGTGTGTCTCTGTCGATGTGTGTGTCTGTGTGCGTCTTTGTGTGTGTCTCTGTCTCTGTGTGTGTGCCTTTGTGTGTCACTGTGTCTGTCTTTGTCTGTGTCTGTCTCTGTCTTTGTGTGTGTCTGTGTCTCTGTCTGTATCTCTGTGTGTGTCTCTGTCTAGAGACACACACAGAGATACAGACAGAGACACTGACACAGACAGAGACACACACAAAGACAGATACAGAGACACAGACAGAGATAAAGACACACACAAAGACAGAGAGAGACACACACAGACAGAGACACACAGACATACAGAGACACAGACAGAATATCTGTCTGTGTCATTGTGTGTGTCTCTGTGTCTGTCTCTGTGTGTGTCTCTCTCTCTGTGTGTGTCTGTGTGTGTGTTTCTCTGTGTGTCTTTGTGCGTGTCTCTGTCTCTCTGTGTCTGCCTCTGTGTGTGTCTCTGTCTCTTGTGTGTCTCTGTCTCTGTGTGTCACTGTCTCTGTCACTGTGTCTGTCTCTGTGTGTGTCGCTGTCTCTGTCTCTGTGTTTCTCTGTCTCTCTGTGTGTCTGTGTGTTTCTCTGTGTGTCTTTGTGCATGTCTCTGTCTCTGTCTCTGTCTCTTGTGTCTCTGTCTCTTGTGTCTCTGTCTCTGTGTGTGTCTTTGTGTGTCACTGTCTCTGTCTCTGTGTGTGTCTCTGTCTCTCTCTGTGTCTGTGTCTCTGTCTTTGTGTGTATGTCTGTCTCTGTCTTTATCTCTGTCTGGAGACCTTGGGGAGATTCAACCTTGGGAAAAAGCAGCTTTCAAACCTTGGGAAACACTTGGGAAACAGCTGAAACGGATGAAGAACGATATCAAACCTTGAAAAGGCACACACTCAGGTCCTCAGCGTCAATTGTGACGTCATATCAAACGAAGACGAAGAATTGTGACGTCAATCGTGCAAAAAAATTGTGACATCATTCGTGTGTCATAGCACCGTGTCCTGTCATTGGTTGACAGATAAATGGCCGTAACTTTGGAACCGCTCGTCCGATTAATATTAAACCTTGAAAAGGCACATCCACGGGTCCCCAGCAATATTCCTGGCAAGTTTCAATCAGATCGGACCGTCAATCGTGCAAAATAAATAAATAAACATTAATTGTGACGTCATTCATGATGTCATAGCACTGTGTCCTGTCTGGTTGACAGACAATATATAGGTCGTTATTGGTTGACAGACATTGGTCATTGTATCACGTTATTCTTTTTATTCAATTATTGTGCTATTATTATTATTATTATTATTATTATTATTATTATTAATATGCTGTTATCATTTTTCTGAGAAAAAAATTGGCATGATAAGGTGAGAAGGTGGAACAACACCTTCAGCTGCCATATATACACCTTTTCAACACTGAAAAAGCAGTAAAATGGCCATAACTTGGGAACCGCTCGTCCGATCGATATCAAACCTCGAAAAGGCACATCCGCGGGTCCCCGGCAATATTCCTGGCAAGTTTCAATCAGATCGGACCGGCGGTCGTCGAGAAACGGCGGTCGCACAGACAGACAGACAGACAGACAAACAGACACACACACAGAGATTGCTGGATTTATAGATAGATAAGGGTCACCTATTTCGGCGACCCAACAAGCAAACAGACAGCCATAAAAACAAAGTCGACCAACCAATATATTTCCAAATCTTCGATTTTGCAAGTAACAAACAAACAGACAGCGGTGAAAACCAAACCTTCCACCTTCGGTGACGGAGGTAATAAGGTCAATGTGGGTTGCTACCCTCACCAAATTCCCCATTTGAAGTTGCCTGTATAACTAGTTTTTGCTTTGTAATTAGGAGACAAGTTAGACAGTTGAAATCTCTTATCAGAATTGTTCATTCATGGCTAATGGAAGGGTAAAAACACTTTTTTGAGTCGTGTCTTGTCCTAATTGTTTTGTCTCTTTGAAATTGAAATATCTGAAACATTTTCTTCCATCTGCACAATAATGATCAAGTCCGCTCAAAACAAGTAAAAAACACATCAAATGTCAAAGCCCCCATTGTTTTAGTAATTTTGCTGCATGGAGTTAAAGGGCACAATCATGTGCAACTGGAATGGCCACCGGTCTACCAGTCGGCCATCTTTAACAATATCGCAAAATAAAGTGGGGGGCATGTGTATGCCATTATTTACTGTGCTTGTGGCAAATTTGAACAAAATTGGAACATGCGTGCCAGATATATGGTTGCAGACGCACGGACGCACACATCGATACGAAAATAGAGACCAAATCCTAAAGCACCCCTCGTTTTGGACGAAGTCCAATGGCGGCTAAATAAACCCAGCAAAAGCACAGGAAGCAGATACCATGAGAGCCCTCCACTCAGGGTTTGCTGAAAAACTTCGCATTGGTTACTGGAGTATGCAAATTGGCTCAACCTGGTAAACCGACACAAGTTATCAATGCGATGAACAACTGCTCTATTGATTTGTAGGGAATTGGTGAATGTCGACGGCCAAGAGGTGATTCCATGAGGTTTGCAAAGTAACAGAAAGCCATATTAAAGTTACGAATTGCAGAAGACCTTGCAGTTATACTCATGCTTGGCGAGGCAGTTCAACATGTGTGCCTTCCGGAGGGTGAACCTATCAATAGTAGACTGACACGTGCAATGGTTCCGGATGTGTTACTTTAAACTGACTTGTTCAAAGTGAAACTCCGGTCCACGCTCTCACAGCATCGTGCTTGGATAACTGAACCAGCTGTTAGCAGGCTTGCCCTGTCTCTTCTCTCAAACCCTGATATTACAATTCATCCTGAATATACAGCAAGGCTCTTATACCAGTCTCATAAGTATGATCACATCACTCCAACCCTCCGCTGGCTCTTGCAACACAAACCAATACATTTGAAAACAATGCTCATATTTAATCTTTAAATTCAAATATCAATGGGTTCCTTGCATACATTTCTCACCTAATCACACCTTACACCCGTGCAAGAAAGCTACAGTCTAACACTGGGAATATACTGGTAGTTTCCCCACCTGTGGAATCAACTTCCACATTCTCTTCAATCTCACTCTTCCCTCCAGGTGCCCAAGACAGCTGTTCACCACCATCTCAAATCATCCCCCATCCAAAACCATGATCTTTCTAGCCTCGTTAACCCTGCCGAAGCCCACCCTTTTTCCATGTTTCCAGTTTTCCTTCCTGAGAGTTTGTGGCTGGATCCATCTTCGGTGGACCTAATTTCCCTATATGTCTGGTGTTGGCTTAATGGTTAGGGTGGTGGGCATGGGATCTGAGGATCATGAGTTCAAATCCCCCTAAGCTGTTGAATTAATAACAGGTGGGGTTGACTCTGCCTGTCATCCTACCGAGGTCGGCAAAATGAGTGCCAGCTTGCTGGTATCCTGTGTCGGAGTGGCGACCCGTCCAGGATTGTGTCCGATAGCCAAGGAGACTGCTTAGGCAGCACCGACGCTCTGCACAGAGTATGGTCCCAATCTCCTCATTTCCCTCCAAATCTGATTCTTCCTCAAAGTGTTCCTTTACCCTACTCTTGGTGTGTTTCACCCCCTTTCCACTATGTTCTTCTTGTTCTGTTATGTTCTGGTCCATTCTGTGTCCTAGCTCTTCCATGAGCCTTGACTTCATATGGAAAAAAAGAAATCCCTCATTTCTCCAAGACAAGTTCAATGTTTGAGCTTCTCCACGAGCCGAGACATTGTATACAAAAAAAAAAAAAAGAGTATGAAGACTTTTTGTGATCAAGCATTCTTCATATTTGCTCCTCAACATGTGGAACTCTCTTCCTTTTAAATAAAAGTTCTCACAATCTTATCATTTACGGTTGAAAAATGTCTCCTAAAACAATCCCAAACTTTTCACAATTACTCTTCTCAACTTTCACTTTTCTTACCTCTTCCTCGTTTGCAAATCGCTTTGGGATTGATCCTTCCAAATGAAAAATTGTGATATATAATCAATCGATGGATCGATTGATTATCCAGATATCTTGAAGGCTACAGGCGGTGTAAAAATTCCATTGTGGAAGTTATCAGGTTATCTTGTACAAGCTCGACTCAGATAGATGAGATAAAGCACAACAGAGTGGTCTTACTTCGTTCAGCCTGTGTGGCTAGTTTCATCCCTGGTACCGCCAGGTACTGCTCTTGACAATTGGATGGAATTGGCGAAAGCACCTGACTTTTCCAGAACAACGAAGATTTCCCTCAATAAACCCTCATCTTAAGGAATGTCTTGTTTTTATATATTTGAGAACTGTGAATGAGCTTAGTCCCACACTGGGGACCGCAGACTTGGCTGTGCACTCAGGTTGCTGCACTCGGCGGTCTCCTGAACTGTAATCCGTCAATGGTTGATGTACCCAGCTGTAGTTTATTTAAGGAATATCAACTTGTTTATGGCAACCTCTTTTAGAGGAGTTTAATTATTTAAAGGATTTTCAGCCGTTGTTGGGGGAGGGGAGTGGGGAGAGTGTAATTCAAAGGATTGAGAAAGGGAAGAATGATGATGATGATGATGATGATGATGATGATGAAGAGAGGGAGAGGAGTGGTGAGTAAAGGTTGAAGGGGAGGGAAGGAGCATGGGTATGTTGGAGGAAGGGGAGATGGAAGGGGGTAAAGGGGGTTCAGGTTAGGGTTAAAATTCCGCCACATTTGCGGACATAATAAATAAATTCCCATATTTTTTCCCCCCTTTGTAACGCTCCAAAAAACCTCACTGAGACTACAATTCTCCCAAAACTTCATTCATCCGAGAATGAACGAGAGTGAGTGAAGAGTGAACATGAATGAAAGCTGATAATTTCGATGAACGGTTAGATAACATAGATAAACAAATGAGTTGGTGCAGAATACTGTCTGGTCTTTCTTTATTTGGATTAACAAAACAAAGCCACTCATTACCATTAATAAGTTGATATAATCATTAGGAGAGACAGAGAGACAGAGAGACAGAGAGACAGAGAGACAGAGAGACAGAGAGACAGAGAGACAGAGAGACAGAGAGACAGAGAGACAGAGAGACAGAGAGACAGAGAGAGAGAGAGAGAGAGAGAGAGAGAGAGAGAGAGAGAGAGAGAGAGAGAGAGAGAGAGAGAGAGAGAGAGAGAGAGAGAGAGAGAGAGAGAGAGAGAGAGAGAGAGAGAGAGAGAGAGAGAGAGAGAGAGAGAGAGAGAGAGAGAGAGAGAGAGAGAGAGAGAGAGAGAGAGAGAGAGAGAGAGAGAGAGAGAGAGACTGAGAGAGAGAGAGAGAGAGAGAGAGAGAGAGAGACTGAGACTGAGACTGAGACTGAGACTGAGACTGAGACTAGCGCCGGGTCAGGTCCGAGTGAACGATCAACATTACATTCGATCTGCAGGAGACAAAATAACTCACTAAACTTGTCATTGTCCAAATAAACCGAACTTGGTTCGCAAGAAGGTATTAATTTTATAAATATCATCTTCATGTTTGAATATCCTTGAACCATGTGGAATCGCTCACCTGTGCACATGACCATGTGGAATCGCTCACCTGTGCACATGACCATGTGGAATCGCTCACCTGTGCACATGACCATGTGGAATCGCTCACCTGTGCACATGACCATGTGGAATCACTCACCTGTGCACATGACCATGTGGAATCGCTCACCTGTGCACATGACCATGTGGAATCGCTCACCTGTGCACATGACCATGTGGAATCACTCACCTGTGCACATGACCATGTATCATTGGTTGTTGGAACACGATAAGGCGTGTGACTGTCCGTGTGTTTGTGCCTCTTTGAAGTATGAATACCTTCAGTCATTCCCAGATCTCCCTCTGATTACCCGTCGCACCTTATAATTCCCTCCCTCCAATCTCACAATTTTACTCGATCGCACATCAGGACTCGTGTCCCTGTGAACTTGTGACTCGTGTGACCATCTTGGGTTGTGGCCCCATGGTAATCACACGCATCCCTGTCACGACTTCTTCACCCCTCCCTTCTTCCTCGGAGCAAGCAGGGAGGCGTGACTCTACCGGAACGACTGGCCAATGGGGTTGAGCAAAGCCTCTCGGCCAGCCCCCCTGGAGCAGGTTTGAGAGCATTTTCCTTTCCCAGGAAGGAGGAATACAGCGCTCGACAGGTGAACCTGCCACCGACGTTTCGCCACTCGGATCTTCCCCCCTCGTTCGTCCAACTCATCCTCGGCTCTCGGCTCCGCCGACCTCGTTCGCAGGTTCATCACCTTCACATCTGCACGATTATTCGGACAACCTGTCGTCATCTGTTGCCGCGCCCACTCCACCTGGGTAAGTGACCCGGGGTTGTTCCGTGTTTCATCGGAAGGACTTTCATGGAACTTTTTAGCCACAAGAGGCTTTTGCAAATTTCCTCGTGCATAGAAATGATTGTTAACCAGTTCTATCCACATTCCACAGCGCTTACCAGCCGTGACCGAGATAAGTTTGTTGACGGTTACTTTTTCAGCCTGGTGGCCATAATATCAAGGATGTTCGAGTTACCCTGAAGATTAAAATGTTCCACATCGATGTCCCGATGAGATGCGAAAACATCATGCTCGCACAAAGGTGTACAAAGAACGAATGCGTGACGTCATCCGGTTACCTTTTAGCCTGCGAGATGAAAACTTAAGGCAAATTAAGAAAACAATTGAATTGTGTATTTACGGGTCTCAGAAAAAACAAACAAAAAAAAAAACAACGGAAACTGGTAAACAGTTGAGTTTGTAATTAACTTGTGAATCACCTGATTAAAGAGCTTAATGCTTTACGTGTCACGTGAATAGCATCGAGAGAGCGGGTGATGAGTAGATGTGGGGGCAGGTGTGGGATGCTCAGGTGGGGGCAGGTGTGGGATGCTCAGGTGGGGGCATGGTTTGAGGGTTACTGAGCAGGGTGTTCAATAGGTCAAGGACGAGGCGTTATAAAGTCATAAACATTTAAGGTGGATTTGCATGCAGAAAGTTGATGAGTAATAGAGTAATATATTACCATAAATCGTTTGACACACACACACACACACACACACACACACACACACACACACACACACACACACACACACACACACACACACACACACACACACACACACTCGTGACATCAAATGTTAAAAGTAGGGTTCATCCTGACAAAGAGAAGAAATCTCTGGATATTAATATCCTTGACATGTCACGAAGTAAACCATACATGAGATGAGTGACAGGTAACAATGTACCTTTGCCACATCTAGAACATTATGTGTAGTTTTGGTGACCACAGTTCCGGAAGGACATAGATGTCCTAGAGAAGGTTCAGCGCATGGGCTACTGGATTGATTCTGGGCTGAGCTGGACTCAGCTATGAGGAGCGGGTTAAGGAGACAGGGCTTTATACACTAGGAAGGAGGAGGTTACGAGGAGATATGATGGAGATGTCTAAGATAATCTTCTTCTTGCATATGGCAGCTTAGCTGCTGGGGTAGCTATCATTTCTTGGAAGCGCTACTGTGTCGCTGATGCAGTGCCTCTCTACCAGTACACGATGTAATGGTACTCATTTCCATTTCGCCGACCTCGGAAGGATGACAGGCTGAGTCAACCCCCTGGTGTATTAATTCAGTGGCCCAACGGGGCTTGAACTCGACCCTGAGATCCAAAGCCACTACCATAACCAGTAAGCCAACACCAGGCTTGTTTAAAATAATGAAAGGTATTGATAAAATAAGTACAGATGAATTATTCAACAGGGTAGACAGCGACAGAACCAGGGGCCATAGCCTGAGAGTAAAGAAGAGGAGAGTCAAGATGGAAGCAAGGCAGGGGACTTTCACTCAGAGTAGTTAATGCATGGAATGGCCTCTCTGGAAAGATACTGACAGCAGAAAAAGTAGATAAGTTTAAATTAGAATTAGATAGGTACCTGGAAGTTATGGAGATGGAGGGGTATGGGGATGTTGATAAGACTTTTAGATAGTTTGAGTATTGATGGGTGATTGTGTACGGAGTGCTGTTGGTGGGGGTCTTGTTAAGGGGGGTTGTGTGGTTGATGTGTGTTTTGAACCAAGCCCACTCCCCCTCCTCGAGGGGAAGAAAAGGGGAAAAAAAAATTAAAAATAAAATACAAAATAAAAAAACTACAATTTTTTAAAATTTCATTAATTAAAAACTTCTTTTTGCATTTTCTTCCTTAGATCTTGTATAGATGATGGGTTAGTGTGGCGTTCACGCAGGCATGATGGGCTGAATGGCCTCCACCTGTGTTGGATTTCCTTGTACCTGTTCCCCAGTAATGGACGAGGGTGGAGTCCTGAAACCACAGATGTCACAATAATGCTCAGAAATGCAAAGTTGTGCATGAGATGTCTCAACTGTTTTTTTTTTATCAAGGTTATATAGAGAGCTAACACGAAAATTGTGACTAAGTCACGGATCGGATTTCAACTTGATGGTTCTTCTTAATAATGACATACGGGATTTGAAAAATATTCCTGCTTACATGTAAGAAGCATGTGTGAAACTCGCATGATGAATGTTGTCACAGGTACGTAATTGTGTGAATTTCCATGAAGGATGTAATGGTAGTTCCACTACCTTCACCGAGCATCCTCACTGTCTTGTGGGGTTGACCGGAGAATGTTTTAGGCTCAAGTCTTTCAAGATGAGGCCCAACGTTCAACTGTGGGCAATTTGGGCAGGAATTTGCAATTTGATCAGTGTGCCAGAGATAACTCGCCTTGTCTTCACGAAAGATACTTTGGGATCTTTAACTTCCACCAACTAATGCTTGCATATGGGACACCCGGCTTAACGTCCATCGGAGGTACGTAACACTTCGTGATGCAACGCACTAATCTGTTAACCTTTCCAAATGTCGGGAATCAAACCCAGACTATAAAGATTAAAGGTACCCGCAGTACCCGTGCACCATCCTGTCAGAATGCAATGGGATTTCTTCCTAACTATAATTTTTTTTTTTTTTTTTTTACACAAATGGCTGATTTGTGGAAACAGGTACCTGGTGTCACGTTTGCATTTCGGGTAAACAGAGACAATCTGTGAGATGCCAATAACACAGCTCACATCGTTCCATCTGAGCAGGTGTTATTTATTCCCATAACCCAGATAACCCGATCCAGTAATTATACGTGGAGGCTACGTGAACCTCTCCACCAACTTGATCTGAATTTGATCGAGTAACGCACATTGTACCTACATGTTCAACGATCAGAGTTTACATCGGTCTCTGTTCGTTTTTGTCAGTGTCGGTGGAACAGGAATGTCAGTTGTGAAAGATTGCTTAAATAGTGTATAAAAAACGGGTGGGGGTTATGGTTCTGGTTACTAAGTAACCTTAGAAGAAATAATAATAACTGGAGTTACTTGCAAAGATCAAGGCTTCCAAGCAGTAACACCTTGTGATGAAACGAGGAACCATGGAGACCTTCAAATCGAGAATTTTTGAAACTGGAAAAGCTAAAAACTAAGAAAAAGCCATTTTTGTCAAAGTTGGCATTAAAGGATGTCTGTTGCTAAGGATGCTGTCTTGCTTGCCAAGGGAGGATTCACAGCTTGATGCAGTTGTGTTCAAATCATAATTGCTATAACCTTTTAACCTATATCTACCAGTTGATACCATTAACCAATATCTACTGGATTTCTCCATCAAAATCCATCAACTTCTTGATATCGAAAAATGGTCAATTCTGATTGGCTTGTACCGGCCATTTTCATTTACAGATACTTATGCTTCACGAAGTAGAAGTGCCCGAGTCCATCGATGATGTATCTGATGTTTTGGATTGGTCGGTTCACCGGTTTTGAAGATTCTTGAAATTTTTTTTGAAAAATAAACTTAAATCCAATATGGCCACCAAGCTTAAGACCAATCAGCTTTGTCGGAGGGTACGTGCTCGATCTCATGACTTGGAACGCTGTGAAGTCTCGAGTATGTTGGTGGAGTAATCTGTGAGAAAAACGTGTCAACAAATATGGCAGAATAATAAATATAATAATTATAGAGTTCATGGAACTTACTCTGCAGTGGTGAGAAAATGAACATGGGAAGGGTCTTTTCAACTCTTGCTTTGTGTTTCTGAGCACGATCTATATTAGCTTTGTATGTGAACTTTGACTAACAGGTGACATGGTAACCATACGAAGCCGATGGGTAAATGGAACAGTTCAGAGCTGAACCGTCTGACAAATCTTCTCGGAGAAACTGGCGAATTTCGAACGATCTTTGAGAAAGATCGTTCACTGAAACAAGTCGATCTTTTGGACGAAGTTAGCTCTATCATTGTATCGCTAGGCGCAGCCATTTTGTCTGAATCTACCTGTTACTCTGCCCTCAGAGCACACGGCAAATTTGATTGGTTGAGATGGCGTATGATTTTGCCAAAGTGAAATTAAACTAAACATCTTTGGAAGTGCAAACAAGGCAAATTGTGTTCTCGTGTTCAAATATATCATTCAATTGAAATAAAATTAATGTTTTAAAGGCTGTAGAAAAAAAACCCCCCAAAAAACATTGAAACGGAAGTTTACCGTCGCTTTAATGTCAGGTCAGGCCAGATTAGATCTGTGACTTGCTACAGGTACCATGTAAACCTGTACTAACCTGTTCCATGGTCGGGTTGTCGGCGACTAAACCGTCTCCCCCACCAGGTTTTTTTTGGTGAGGAAGGTGTTTGGATATGGACACCCAGCAGGATTAAAAAGAAAACCTGTCAAAGGGCGGAGGAGCTCCTTGTGAGCCAACGGCCATCCATTTCTAGTGCCCAACTGTGTCTGCAGACGTCCTCCTGCAGTTGGGTTACTTCTTATTAGGAGGTTGGTGGCAGGATTTGCACTCCCGCCACCGTAAAACCCTTCATTCCGCAAAACGCAAAAACGCAAAAAAATCTGAAAACCCACTCAGTGGGAGTACCTCCTGTGCAGCTTCCCTTCGCAGGGCAGCTCACCGGATGATGGGATTGGGGCAAAACCTTTGGGACCCCCAATCTTTGATGATAGGAGGGAAACTACGGGGTAACATTCCCGAGTCAGATTGTGGGAGAGTGTGTCAGAGTGGTGCTGAGGTGTCGTCCACCAGACGGCGGTCTCCTTGGGTTAACCTGAGGCGGTCCCTTCGGGTGGGTGCCTGGAATGTCCTATCCCAAAGAGAGGATGATTACCTGTCTCTGTTATCATCTGAGCTCAAGCATTTGGACATTGGTATTGCAGCTCTCTCTCTGAGGTTCGGAGACCGGATTGCAGCGACATCATGGTGGGTGGTTACACCTACTATTGGTCTGGTCGCTCTGATGGTTACCATACTCAAGGAGTTGCTGTAGCTGTGTCCAATAAGCTGACTCCAATGATAATTGAGGTAACACCGGTCAACGAGAGTATTATGAGACAAAGGATTCGTCACTCCTTAGGTGTCATTTCCCTGGTCTCTGTTTATGCTCTGACTGAGGTGAGTGATCTCACCGTGAAGGATGTATTCTACGCCACGCTCGAGTCTGTGGTTAATCAGTGCCCCGGACGACATGCACTTCTAGTCTTGGGGGATTTCAATGCATCGACTGGAACTGATATGGATGGTTATGAGATGTGTGTTGGTCCACATGGGTCAGGAACTATGAACCAGAATAGCACTAAGTTCCTGACTTTGCAAGAAGTCATGGACTTAAGGTGGCCGGTTCATGGTTTCAGCACTGGCGGTGTGGCAAAGAAGATTGACCATGTGCTCGTTGATGGTCACTGGAGGATGATCCAGAACTGCAGTGTCTACCGGAGTGCTCAGTTCCTCAATACTGACCACAGGCTTGTTGTAGCAACTCTGAAGTTGCACCTTAAATCCAGGAGAATGGTACCATCCCAGCCTAGGCTGGATGTTGGCAAGCTCAAGGATGAGAGGGAAGCTGAGGAGTTTGTGAATAGGCTGAGTGGAGATTTGAGGAGTCTGGGTGCTTTGGGGGGGTCCTGAAGAGTTGTGGAGTGCCTTGAAGACCACCGTCCTTGATGTTGCCGGTGGATGTCTTGGAACTCACCACAGGGGAAAGAAGAATTTTGTCTCTCAAGGGACAATGGATACCATTGCCCAGAGTCGCAGGGCCAGGCTGAATGGCAGAGCTGAGCTGTTCAGGGAGCAGAGGCGTAAAACTGTACGTGCACTAAGGGTGGACAAGGAGGCCTATGTGTGAGGAATCTGTGAGGGGAGTAGAGCATCACCTGTGGTCAAGTGATTCTAGTCCTGCTTACAGGAGAATTCACACATTGCGTTCATCCAAGCCCATCCCTTGGTGTACTGCAGTTAGAGCAGAGGTTGGTGGGCTCATGACAGAGGAGTCCGAAGTGAAGGCCCGCTGGGCCGGTTACTTTGAGCGGTTGTACCAGGCTGATCAATCAGCTGTCGAGTTGGACGTCAAGGGTGTTGCAATCCCTGTTGCTGACCCTCCAATCAACTGTGGTCCACCTTCACTTGTGGAAACACAGGTTGCGTTGAACCTGTTGAAATGGGGTAAAGCTTCAGGGATCTGTGGCATCCATGCTGAACTTCTCAAGGCTGGTGGAAATGCTGCACTCGTGTCGTTGCATGCAGTTTTGTGCTCTGCCTGGAACACAGGCATCATCCCAACTGACTGGAAGAGGGGCCTTGTTGTCCCTCTCTGGAAAGGAAAGGGTGATCACCAAGACTGCAACAACTACTGAGGGGTGACGCTGCTCTCAGTGCCGGGTAAAGTCTTTGCTCGGATAATTCTTGATAGGGTTTGCCACCATCTGCTTGAGCACCAGCGTCCAGTGCAGTCAGGCTTTACACCAAAGAGGTGAACGATTGACCGTATCCTTGCTCTTCGGGTTCTCACCAAATGCAGACGAGAGTTTCGGCAGGGGCTGCTTGCAGCCAATGTTGATTCAGTGAATCGGGATGCCCTCTGCAGGATTCTTGGTCTTCGTGGGGTGCCACCAAAACTGATCGATCTGATGTCTGAACTCTACTCTGGTACTGAGAGTGCTGTGAGATGTGGTGGTGCCATCTCTGACTTATTTCCAGTTGTTACTGGAGTTCGTCAGGGGTGTGTACTGGCCCCCACACTTTTCAGCACTTGAATGGACTGGATTCTCGGGAGGATGTCGGAGAGATCAAGCTGCGGTGCATCGTTTGGGAATGTCAAGATCTCTGACCTTGATTTCACAGATGATGCAGTCATCTTTGCGGAGACTTTAGATATCCTTTTGGGGGCCCTCGAGGTGCTGAATGAAGTCTGAGCCACTGGGATTACGCGTTTCCTGGGTCAAAACTAAGATCCAGGCTTTCAATGACATCTTGGATGCCGCTGTCCTGTCTGTGCCTGTTTGTGGTGAGGATGTTGAGGTTGTGGAGAGATTCACTTGCCTTGGCCGTAATATTCATGTCTCTGCTGGTTGTGAGTCAGAGGTCAATAGATGTCTGGGTCGGGCCTGGGGAGTCATGGATTCACTGGATAATGGGGTGTGACGCTGCCGGTACCTGTGCGGGAGGACGAAAGTCCGAGTCTTCAGGTACTTGGTGCTTCCAGTCTTGCTCTATGGATGCGAGACTTGGACTCTGACCAGGGATCTGAGACGGAGACTTGATTCCTTTGGTACCAGGTCTCTTCAGAGAATCCTTGGCTATCGCTGGTCGGACTTTGTGTCTAACGAGCGGTTGCTGAGAGACTCAAATGAGATTTGTTACCTGCATAGTCCGTGAGCGTCAGCTGCGGCTGTATGGACATGTGGCTCGTTTTCCTGATGCTGATCCTGCTCACCAAATTCTCTCAGAGAGGGAGTCCCGTGAGTTGAGGACACCAATGGGCTGACCACATGCCTTGTGGTTGCAGCAGGTTGAGCGGCATCTCAAGGAGATGGGGATGGGCCAGGCATCTGCCTGGGGGATGGCCAGACGGAGGCCCCTGGAGTACCGGCGGAAAGTGGACGCAGCGATGCACTGCTCTGGCGCATGCTCCCATACCTGACCTGGCCTGATGCACCCCGTGTTACACCACCTTATTTAACACGTTCAAGTAGTTTTTCATGCCTCTTATGTGTCCTTTATGATGTCCCCAAAACAGTACGTTTCTTGTTTGTAATGATTTCCGATTTTGTTTGAAAGACAGGCTGAAGCAATTATTGTAAACCGAGCTGGACCCATGCTCACTCGGGATGGGATTCCATACAATTTGCCAAATTCAGAGTGAAAGTGCTGATAAAATGCAGGTTCATGCTCCGATTCATGTTCTTCAGTGTTCAAAATATAAAATTCAATTTGAAATCAAGTTGTACCTTGATCGTAGCAATAGACTGTTCTGTTCTTGCATATGGCAGCGATCATTTCTTTGAAGCGCAGCTGTGCCCCTCTATCAGTACACTGGTACTCATTTTGCCGACCTCAGAAGGATGACAGGCTGAGTAAACCCCACCTAGTGTTAATTCAGCAGCCAACGGGGCTCAAACTCAGGACCCTATGATCCTAAGCCAGTCACCTGACCCACTAAGCCAACCACCAGGCTTATAGAAATAGACTGATAGACAAACAGTGAACAAATTACTTGACCCCGCTTTGCACTGCTATGTGTTCAGGATAATAAAAATAGGATCACTGAACTTGGAGCATATCTGGGCCCTGGCCTAATGTTGTAACCCAATTTGATAGCATTTAGACTGGTGGGTCTGGAGAAGAAGATTTTTGAAGGAATTTATGCATTTTCCCAAAAATTGACTAAGTCGGCTATTTTGACAAACTTCTGGTCATGTGATTGGTGTGACTTCCGCAATTCAACATCCCTACCCTGGCCGAATGATGTAACCCAAATTTGGTAGCATACTGACTGGTGAGCCTGGAGAAGATTTCTGAAGCAATTTACGAAGTCTGCCATTTTGACCTACTTAAAGTCACGTGACCAGAAAGAGCTTTGCAATCCCCATTAACAGTCAGGAGCCAAACATTGCTGCCAAATTTCACCCAGATCGGCCCAGTGGTTTGGCTGGAGAGGTCAAAATAGGAGACAGATGGATCGACGGCCGGACAGACAGACAGACAGGCAGTGCATGATGACAATATCTTATCTGGATTTCCAATTTCAGATAACTGAATCATAACAACTCGAGCAAAGTTGATTGAACGCCATCGCAAATCCCCACAATTCCCACTCAAAGCAAAGTTGAAATATGGCAAAAAGTTCCACCAGGAATGACTCAATATCAAATTTTGAGTTAATTTATTTTTTCCATTTTGACCCCTGTCAAGTCCCTCTCCACTGCGCAATGAACCAGGGGTCAAATCCCAAAAATTGTTGCATATTTCATGCATCCCCCTAATACAATGTTGATTGCATGCACAAAGTTTCATTTAAAAATGTTTAAAATGTACCTGTAATTGCATGTCAGTGTTTGACATTTTGACCCTGCCTTAGGGGACAGGGCCAAACTGATACGACTCTTGCACCTTCTAGCCATGTGGTGATCATTCCGACCAAGTTTGGTGAATTTATGCAAAACTGTTTTGGAGGAGATAGCGTGATGGGCGGACGGACAGACAGATTACAATATCCCCCGTTTTTTTTTTCTTCCAAAAAGCATGAGAATAACTTGAAAGCATCTCAAAATTCAAAGTCTGCCCATTAGTGTAGTGGATAGTAGAAAAATCGTGCAAATTATGATACAAGCATCAAATTTGGCATTTCTGTTCTGCAGGGCTTTCTGATCAAATCTGCCCGATTGGCCATTTGAAAATCCAAATTTTGAAAAATTTGAAAAAAAAAAAAACCTTCAAAAAAATTTCAAGTCACAGCTGGCTGAAATTCTTGAAGCGCAAGAGAACATCCCTGACAGAGAACCAAGGGGAGATGTAGTCATCATTGATGGCTCAGCACTTATCAATGCCCTACCTCCACGCACTTCAGAGATATTTGATGACTATGCTTAAGAAGACATCATCCCAAAGGTGTAATCCTATAGTGCCAGGTACGAGAGGGTGGACATAGTGTTTGATGTGTACAAGAAGTCAAGTCTGAAGTCTGAGGCAAGGTCGAAAAGGGGGCAAGGAATCAAAAGAAGAGTGACAGGAACCAGTAAGACCCCAAGTAACTGGAGAAGCTTTCTTCGAGATGACAGCAACAAGACTGAGCTGTTTCACTTCCTTGCGGAAAAGATGTGTGAAGCACAGACGACAAGCACAGTCATTCTCACAAAAGGAGAAGATGCCATTAGCAACACAAGGAAGTCACTGGATGCTGTGTCTCCATGTTGTCATGAAGAAGCTGACACACGAATATTTGTACACGCCAGGGATGCAACGACGGATGGTAGCAAGTCCATTATCATTAAGGCTAATGACACGGACGTACTAGTCATAGCAATATCTGTACTGCCATCCTTACAGGAACTAGGTCTTGAGAACATGTGGATTGCCTTTGGCCAAGGAGCCAAGGCGCGATGGATTCCAGTCCATGAGGTAGTTTCTGCAATAGGGCCTGAGAAAGCTCGAGGGATCCCATACTTCCATGCGTTCACAGGATGCGACGTCTTGTCTGCCTTCCACGGTAAAGGGAAGAAAACTGCATGGCAGACTTGGAACGTCTTTGATGATGTTTCTGAAACATTCACCAATCTCAGCTAGCATCCAACATTGATTTGTGATCTTGACTTTTTTGAAGTTTTTTTTTTTCTTCAAAATTTGGATTTTCAAATGGCCATTCAGGCAGATCTGATTAGAATTCCCTGGAGAACAAATGTGCCAAATCTGATGCTTGTATCATCATTTGCACGATTCCTTTCAAAAATTGCTGTTATCTGCCCCACTGCATGTCTGCTTTGTACTCTAAATAACTTGATGAAAACAGCGAGAGAAAAAAAAGTAAATTCTATTAATGAGTGTTGGTCATAGCTGTGCTGCGGTCGGGCTAATAAGGGCTATTTTACTTTACTATGACTTTGCCAATACGATAAGTGTATGCCAAAAATAAAAAAATAATGACTGCTGTTTGACCCAATTATTAATTATTAGCTCACCTGGACTTTAGTCTGCAGTGTTCGTAGGTGAGTAAGTCAGTCAGTCTGTAACAACTTCAGTCATTATCGCTTGAACCAAACACACAATTTTGATGAAACTTGGCCAAAAACTTCATCACCCATGATGTACCAAAGTTTGTTCATGACATTAAAAAGAAATCAGGATCGAAGAGGGTCTGCGGAGGGCTTTGAGTGACTGTTGTTCCTGATCCAGGTGAGCTTCAGGACACGCGGTCCTATTTTTCTTCTCTGTATTCTCATAATAAAGGTTTGTTGAAAATTTGATGACAAAAGCTCAAATGGTAAAAAAAAAGTTATGGCCGAGGATAGACAGACAGACAGCGATGTGGGGGGTGGGCTGAGAATAATAATTGGTTCACGAATGCCAGCCAGAGTGACCACAATATTCGTTATGTCTGTGTGTCTGTCTGTCTGTCTGTCTGTCCAGAGCATAACTCTGTGGACTTTGATCCGATCTTGATGAAACTTGGTTATGTGCTCGATATCAATGTCTAGTTGTGTTTTCCTGGATGAGGGCGTGCTACGCCCATTGTGGGCAGGGCCACGCCCCCCAAAAATAACCATTTTTTAGGGGGTAGTCGGATTAAAAATCTATCTTCTCCGAGGGAATTGACTGAATGGAATGGGTTCATCGGTATTTTAATAGCAAAATGAATTATCTAAAACTTGTCGTTGTCCGATTTTTCATTTTTGTCCTAAGGTCAAAAACTTAGAAAATTGCGAATTTTGACATAAAAATTATATGACCACCCAAACTTTGAGAGCTAGGATGACAATATTTTTAATGCATAATCTTGAGGTCATTCCCCACCTAAAGTCTTGAAATCATTTTGCTCAATCTCGAACACCTTTCGTGATGCCCCCTTCAAGTTTGTTTTACGCTGATTTCATCAAAGTATTGTTAATCCAAGGAATGCGAAATGCCATATAGCCTATATGACGTTATATTGTTCCTGGAATGTTCCAGAGGAAGTTTTGCACCAAAGGTCATAATCCTTGACCTTTTACCTTTAAAGGCCACAAAGGTCAAATTTTTAAAGTTGTGGGAATCGAACCGGGTTTTTGACCTTCTTCGACGAACTAACTCCAATCACCTATAGCACGTATCCTGTTTCCTTATTTTAATGTCCACATTTTTTTTTCTGACCTTTAAAGGTTATGCAAAGGTCAAATTTAGAAAGTTGTTGAACGAAACCGGGTTTTCGACATTTTGCAGCTAATAACCTGTCACTCGTACCACATCATGTTGATCATTTTTATAACTTGGTCAAAAATTATCACATTGTCTCATCCTTGATTTCTTAAACAATCTATATTGTCAAATACCGCTCGTGAACCATTGTCGTCTTCAGACTTGTCTATATCAAGACAAGTCTTTCCAACTAATCCAACTAATCCAACTAATCCAACTAATGTTTTCCAACTAATCCTCCAGTTTAGGTTTGATCTCGATCACACTTGGTGTGTGTATTCAGGGCCTCCCGAGGGGTGTTCATGACAAAAGTTCAAACTGTCATTGAAAGTCACGAGTGTGTTATGAGGAGCTGATAAAATAGTCTTTGAGTGGCATTGAGATTAAACAACGTAGAATGGATGAGATTTGTCAAAACTATGGAAAGGCAAATGCCTCGTAATTCAGACACGGTTCAAAGCCTTAGAAGAGATACGGCTTGAAAGTAACAGAAATTGGATTGAGCACCCTATTTGGTGAACTTTTATGAGACTACTAGCTGATATACCCAACAATGATAGGTGATGGCAAGGTATGGGATTTGATGGGACAGGAGGGACATAGAACAACTACAATTGAATTAAGAAATGTCACAGGAAGTGCCACCCACCTGAATGCCATGATGTCATCCAGCATGGTGAACGCTTTCAGAAAAGTTTACTTTTGACTTGACCGAACAGAATAACTGGAGTTGTATGTAAATTTAGATCCTGAAATCGGAATTGCAAGACCTACGACGTTTGGTGGTGATGCATGAAGTAGTGAGAGAGTTGATAGGAAACGGAGACAGACACCACCCTTTTATCTATCTATAATTCCAGCAGTGTGTGTGTGTGTGTGTGTGTGTGTGTGTGTGTGTGTGTGTGTGTGTGTGTGTGTGTGTGTGACCGCCGTTGTTTCTCGACCACCGCCGGTCCGATCTGATTGAAACTTGCCAGGAATATTGCTGGGGACCTGTGGATGTGCCTTTTCGAGGTTTGATATTAATTGGATGAGCGGTTCCCAAGTTACGGCCATTTATCTGTCAACCAATGACGAGACACAGTGCTATGATATCACGAATGATGTCACAATTAATGTTTATTTATTTATTATTATTATTTTTTTTGCATGATTGACGGTCCGATCTGATTGAAACTTGCCAGGAATATTGCTGGCAACCCGCGGATGTGCCTTTTCAAGGTTTGATATTAATCCGATAAGCGGTTCCCAAGTTACGGCCATTTATCTGTTAACCAATGATAAGACACGGTGCTATGACATCACAAGTGACGTCGCAATTAATGTTTATTATTATTATTTTTTTTGCACGATTGAAGTCACAATTCTTCTTCTTCGTTTGGTATGACGGCACAATCGACGCTGGGGACCTGAGTATGTGCCTTTTCAAGGTTTAAAATAGTTCTTCATCCGTTTCAGCTGTTTCCCAAGGTTTGAAAGCTGTTTTTTCCCAAGGTTTGAATTAATTGTTCAAATTATTAATTAATGCCAAGGTTTGAATTTTCCCAAGGGAAACAGCTGTTTCCCAAGGTTTGAAAGCTGTTTTTTCCCAAGGTATAAATTAATTGTTCAAATTATTAATTAATCCCAACGTTTGAATTTTCCCAAGGGAAACAGCTGTTTCCCAAGGTTTGAATTTTCCCAAGGGAAACAGCTGTTTCCCAAGGGTTTGAAAGCTGTTTTTTCCCAAGGTTTGAATTAATTGTTGTGCTTGGTAGACATTTGTGAATATATTTATAGAGAGAGGGGCATCACAATGCGAGAGAAGGGGGGCGAGAGAGAGGGGGCGCCACAATTCTTCTTCTTCTTCGTTTGATATGACATCACAATTGATGCTGGGGACCTGAGTGTTTCTCAGGTGTTTCCCAAGTTATGGCCATTTACGATACGGTTGGTCCGATCTAATTGAAAAAATGTCCCAATCCAGTCGTCGTTTAAGAGAGCGAAAGAACGAAGCTGCACATAATGGCACACACCTACGGGCACGCACTAGTTTATAAAGATCAGACAATATGAAGCATACTTTCATCTTCAGATCCCGAGTCCTCATCTCCTATGGAGCACACAAACATTTGCTCATAATAATAATAATAATTATAATAATTATTACATTGATTATATACAGAACATGGCACAGTCACATTGTGCCCAAAACGCCTGTTGTATTTTCCTTTAAAAGACTGTTTGGACCAGAATACCCGAATCCTACCTTCCCCAACCATTAGGGTCCATCTTTTTTTATAACGTACACAAAAACATAGGTTGGGATGGGTAACCTGTTGCACAGATACACATCAGAATGGAATTTTATTTGACTCTGTTTTTGGGGATGGGATGGATGAAAGGTGGCAATAACAATTGAAACTAGAGGGGGAGCACTCTGTAGAGTGCAAAACCTCCGCTGCCAATACTGCTGGGTCACTTAAGTGAACCTGATATCCTATTCATTGTAGGTCAAAACGGATCAGACTCCACTGAACCATGATTGAATAAACTAAACTAGATCGACATGCATGTAGAAATGCCCCCCCCAAAAAATCAATTTTTTTGAAAAAAAAAGGTGCAAAAATTTTTTTTCTGCAACAATTTTTTTTGGGGGTGGGGGGGGGGGTTGGAAATCACTTAAAACATGTAGAAATGCAAAAAAAATTATAATATTTTTCAAATAAAATCGAAATTTTTTTGAAAAAAAAGTTGCAAAATTTTTTTTTTCTATAACATTTTTTGGGGGGATGGAAATCACTGAAAACATGTAGAAATGCAAAAACAAAAATTCAAATATTTTTTCAAAATGGCCGTCATAGCGGCCATATTGGACTTTGGACCAATCCAAAATCTAATGGCATGATCCTTGGACCATAGCTAATCCCCCCAACCAAGTTTCGTCAAAATCCGTCCAGGAGTTTTTCCGTAATACTGTTCACAAACAAACAAACAGACAGGGGTGAAAACAGTAACCTCTGTCCATCTTCGATGGCGGAGGTTAACGAGCATCAAATGTGATTGGGCGAGATGATGTAAATGCCTTTATTTTTTTTTCCAAGTACTGCTAAACGGAAGGTTTTGGAAAGTGCCAAGAATGTTATTTGTGTTTGAGTGCTAAAGTATATAATTCAATTGAAATATAATAAAGATTTTAAAGGATGTAGGGAATTTTTATTTCGGAAGTTGATGCACCATCTTTTACACCACCTTATTTAACACATTGCATTTGTTCTTCATGCCTGTTGTTTGTGTCCTTTATGACGTCCTTAAAAACAGTAAGTTTCCTGTTTGGAATGATTTTAAATTTTGTTTGATTTCCAGACAGGCAGAGTAAGAAAAAAAAGAAAAAAAGAAAGACAGACTGACAGACAAAGTGAACCCCACTTTTTGCTTCGTGTGCCCGGGGCAATTATGCAAACTACTTGACCCAATAATTTGTATAATTATGCTGAAAAATAACCTTGTACCTTTTCCACCAACATATAACTATGTATAGGTTGTTCAGGGTAGTTCATTAATAATCCTGTTAATGTAGTGAAGGCCTCTTAATTTCATGTGACGTGTATTTAAGATTAGAAAGGATAGTCGAGTATTGCTGAAGATGAGTGGTGCTTGTGAGTAGACCAGTTTATTTAAAGGTGCAATTATGTGATGTATGTGTTCGCAGGGCTCTGCACCGACAGTGCTACGATGACAGCGGAAGAGAGCCAGTTGTTGGGTGGCACACATGCCGAGCAGCTGGCTACGGGGGACATTCTCACAGTGCCTAATCCCAGAGCTTTGCAAGAGCTGCTCCAGCAGTCTGGCTACAACTTAGTCCAGGAGAATGGTCAGAGGAAGTATGGAGGACCACCTCCAGGATGGAAAGGGGTGGCACCACAGCGGGGCTGTGAGGTCTTTGTGGGTAAAATCCCCCGAGATCTCTTTGAAGATGAGTTGGTGCCAGTTCTGGAGATGGCAGGTCGACTTTACGAACTACGTCTCATGATGGACTTTGATGGCAAAAACCGTGGTTACGCGTTTGCCATGTACACCAACAAGCAGGTATACACTGAAAAACAATTACCACAAAGAAAAATAACTTGCACAATATTAGGACAGCAAACTACATTGTGTTGATGCTTCAATAGTTTATATTGGTGTTTTAATGCTCAACATCTGCTCCCCTGCTGTCTGCGTGCACAGGATGCCCGTCGAGCTGTTCATGAACTTAATAACTATGAGGTGAGGCCTGGCCGCTTGCTCGGAATTTGCTCGAGCGTAGATAACTGTCGTCTCTTCATTGGAGGCATTCCTAAAACCAAAAAGAAGGAGGAGATCATGGAAGAAGTCTCCAAAGTGACCGAAGGAGTTGTAAATGTGATCGTCTACCCGAGTGCCGCTGATAAGATGAAGAACCGTGGCTTTGCCTTTGTTGAATACGAAAGTCACAGAGCCGCCGCCATGGCACGACGCAAACTACTTCCAGGCCGTGTACAGTTGTGGGGACACCAAATCGCCGTCGACTGGGCTGAACCAGAGTTAGACGTGGATGAAGATGTTATGGAAACCGTCAAGATCCTTTATGTGAGAAACCTTATGATCGATACCATGGAGGAGAGCATCCAGAGGGTATTCGGACAGTTCAAGCCAGGTGCTGTCGAACGCGTTAAGAAGATTCGAGACTATGCGTTTGTGCATTTCTCAACACGTGATGATGCGCTTGAAGCCATGAGGAAACTTGATGGGACAGAGCTTGATGGGGCCTGTCTTGAGGTGACCCTGGCAAAACCCGTGGATAAGGAACAGTATCAGCGACATCAGAAGGCTGCTAAAGGCACAAGCAGCTCATTGCAACCCAGCTACATATATCCGTACGATACTGCTGGGTTGACCTACTACAGCTATGGTCTTTGTAACACCGCGGGTGGTCCTAACCGAGAATATTTCATTAAAGGTCAGTTTTAAAATATTTTATCATAATAATATGCTAAATATAAGTGTTTATTGTCAATTTGATTGACACACTGCTGTAGAAGGAAACACTAAATTTGTAATACCATGAAACGTGGGTGGTCAAAAAGGAGGATGAATGGAGGTGTAAACGAAATGAGAATGGTGAGGTGGATGTGTGCTGTGACACTGAAGTGGATGTGTGATGTGATAGGAAACCAAATGTGGAATTAAGAGAAAGGTTAGGTATAGAAAGCATTAGTGAGGTTATGCGTAGGGGTAGGTTGAGATGGTGCGGACATATGTAAAGAATGTGGGTGGGTAGTTGTGTGAAGAGGTGTATAAATATGAATGTGAATGAAAGGAGAGCGAGAGGCCGTCCGAGGAAAACATGGGGCGTGTTGCTGAGAGAGGATCTTCGAGTTAAAGGCCTAACAAGAGGGCGAGCAAGGGATTGTGCAGCCTGGAAAGCAGCCATTAGGTGAACCACAGCTTACACATGCAAGCATGGAAACGGCCTTAAAACGATGATGATGATGATTATGTCAAAGGATGGTCATCATTTTCAGATGTACTGTACTCCTCCTTTATAACATAATGTGCATGTACTCCCCTCTCATCCTTTTAATAATCCTTTTAATATCCTTTTAATATGTTTTGTTCTCAAAAGATGCAAAGCTTGAGATTTCTTTATAACATTATCAAAACGATGACTTCTCTGATGCTCAGCGGCCACCAGTGCCACATGATGTTGAAATGCCAGAAGCCAATGACAATGTCTATCGGCATTTAATGATTAAAGAAAGGCAGTGCTGAGTCTGTCATACTACAAATGGGAAAAATGCGAGACTGAGTGACCTTGGTCACGTACATGGGACCTGAAGATTCTAAAGCACCTTTTGTCTGATTGGTCAAATATGCCGAGGGTTACCCTGTCCCCAACTGATTCACACTAACCCAAGGTTGTCTGCTATTAGTTATAATTTGACATAGCCACATAAAAAGCAATACCATTAACAGGTGTGCTCCTTCCCAGCGATGATCATAACAGCATTTATAAAGCTGACTGAGGAGCTTGCACATGTATTACAGGATGAACAAAGTTATTGAATCCCATTAACAAATTCTTCACATATTACATGGGATTTGTATTCGGAAATGTATCCAATATTGGTAAAAGCTAAATTATATTTGGGAACAATAACATTCTTTCTTCCCGCAGGCCATCGGGGTCGTGGACGAGGTCCAATAGGCCGGGCCGGTTTGCGTGGAAGCCATTTGGGTGGCTACAGCGCGGGTCGCGGGATCTACAGCCGATACCACGAAGGGAAGGGAAAGATTGCAGAAAGGCCTCTGGAACTCTCTGCAGTGCATGGTGTCACGACTGAACTACAGGGGATGGGGGGGCTGACTTTCAAGCCTCAGCAAGGTGAAGGGCTACTGGGGAGGGAATAGGAACACCGATGGGGTGCAGTACAGAGTCATGGATCGATGTAGATAAATTACGTCATAAGACATGAAGGAGGTACTTAAAAGCTGCACATGAAAAGGGCGCCAACCATTTATTAGTCTTTCCTTTTTTTTTCTGTTTATTATTTTCCTTAACTACTTTCTCCACTTCGGCTTCAATCTTAGATGATGGCAACGCAGCAGCATTTTGAGGGGTGTATAATTGGAATGTGTTTGCGAGTCAATTCCACCTTATTAAGAAATAGTAGAATTTTATCAGCAGTGCTGCTAAAAGGGAATGACCAAACAAACAACTGCAGGCTTTCTTTCTTCTATTGGTCTTTCATTGATCATGCAAGACCCTTGGAATACAATCTTCTTCTTCTTGTGTATGGCAACTTGGCTGCCTGGTAGCTCTTATTTTGTTGGGGCGTGACTATGCTGCTGATCCTGTACCTCCATTACCAGTACACCGGTACTTATTTTGCCGACCTCGGAAGGACGACAGGCTGAGTCAACCCCACTTGGTGTTAAATTCAGTGGAAAAACGGGGCTCAAACTCAAACACCCTCACATCCCAAGCCAGCCACCTGAACCACTAAGTCAACACCATGCTTGGAATACAAACTCAAGCATCCCTAATACAGTGGGGACCAAATGGACATTAGTTGGTGAGGAGGAGAGGTGCCGTCCACATATTACATAATTTTCTTTGGCAATTTTAGACACCACACACACACACACCCTCTTTTAAACCCACCCACCCCTCCAAAGCTTAGCCAACCACCCACCCACTCCCTTCCTCGCACCACTGCGTAATGCTGGTTCAACCACCCACCTCCTCACAAGACTCCATAATGCTGGTATGTGGATGGCTCCAGAGTTGTCAAAATCATGGGTAGCTATGGGGGATAACATGACAGTAGTTCGCTGTTATCTAGGAGACACTGGAGGCAAAGATGGAAGTTGTGTGTTGCGGATTCTCATATGAAATACATAAAAATTAGAAACTTTAATGAGCAGCTTCATTTAGGGCTTCAGCCAGATCTCAGAAGTTTGAGATATTCAGTATCAATACAATAGCTGCATCCTTTATGTTGAAGCTATCATTAAAAAAAAGCTCCCACTTTCCCCTTGAGATTTGATAGAAATCTGATGAGAATCTCATCCTTTGTTTTTTCTTACAAAGGTGGGTCTTTCGGTTTACTGACTGTGCTCGATTTATCGGTTTTCGGTTTACTCGGTTGCGATGAGTCTGAAAGCGATAAGACTGCACATGTTTGGGTTTATGTGTATACATTGAATCACAATGAAGTACGAACTCATAGTTTGTGGTATTGTCTACAAGAGTACTCCACGTCCGTGGACGGAAGACAGCAACGTTGGTCTGTGGATGTTGGTCATTTTCACAAAGCACAAGTCATGGTGGAGACGCAGGGCCAGCCGCTCTACCGAAGTCCCGGAGCGGTCGCACGGACGGCCTGTTCCCATAGGCCACGATGCTGCAGGAGCGTCATAACGGATAGCGAGGGCCCGGGCAAAGGGTACGAAACTCTGCACGAACACGCCGCCCTTAATAGAAAATCAGCCATAAATGGCAGAAATGATTAACCTCACAATCATCTCTACAATCAGCTAACGCCATGCTCACGAGTTAATTATTATCCGCAGCAGAAAAGTACATTTACTGAACACGTTTCTTTATGGAATGAAATCATTGGGCAATCACAAAGCGCTCTATTAATCCTCGACTTTTGCCAAACGCAATGACAACATGGATGAAAAACAAAAATTCCAGGTGAAAACTCGGAATTTCAGCAAATTTGCGTGGAAAATTAATTGCTGCTTGTACACACTGAAACCTTCGACGTGAAGTGTCTTCAGCTCTTTTTAATGATATATAATATACATTTTTTTTAATTACAATTTTTCGCTTGGAGGGAAGCACCAAAGAAATCCTGATTTTGATGAAAACATGATCACTTACCGAATCAGTGGCAAATGAAGGCTAACCCCAAATGATTGGTGAAGGAAATTTGGTTATTTATATCACATGTGATTTGGTGGCAGGTACAAGGTCTCTTGGTCGGCACGCACCTCATTGTGATCCAGGCTCTGATGATGTAATTGAAATCGTAACTTGACGAAGGCTATGCTGTTAGTTTTTGTTGTAGTTTCAGAATATAATGTCTTATTCATGTTTAGTACTTTTCTGTGCAAGGTTTGTTCTCTCCCTTATCTTCCCCCATTTATTTTCTCTCGGTTTTCTTTTTCATATCCATACATGCGTATGCAATACGTAGATTCTCCCATCAACAATAGCAACATAAGTATTATTAACCCTGACATTACCTTAGCAAAGAAGTTTGGGTTGGACAAATTGATCGTAAACTTCTCGAAAATGGAGTTGTGGAGGAAAGAGTGGGACAGCGCAGCATCTGGAAAGCAGTCACGTACACATGGGAGAAGCGAGGAACAAAATAGCCGAGGTGTGCAGTTAGCTTTGGGTTTTGGAAGTTTAACCAGGAGGGGGTTATTGGAATAGCGCGTACATGCTGGAGATGCTGTGGAGGATTGGAAGGCTAAGAAAGCAGAGGGAACTTGACTGAAGGGGTAGCAGTAAAAATGAGTAGAGGCCACCGGCACGCCTGTCATTTGATAGCAACGGGTCTTGTCCTTCGGGCACATCGCAGGAGATTCCAATAATGTTGAAAGCTTTTATATTCCAAACATTCCAGGAGAGATAGATGTGATGCTGGCGTGCTAATTCTAGGGGAGAGCTGAAATCCATTGAGCTATGGATAAATACCTTCCTTGTAGGCTGTGAGTAGTCCTGGTTTACCAAGGAACGCTCTCGTTCCCCCCACCCCAAGGACAAGCTTTCCTCGGTTCTAATGCACAAAACATGGCATGGAGACATTACCACTTTAGAACGCATTTCTCATTGGATAAAAAAGTTAATATTCTTGTGTTTATAACTTCACAGCAAAGCACATTCAAATCAGTTCAAAAAAGAAAATTATGGAAAATTAATTTGAGGAAACCAGAACGAAAAACTTTTTGCCAAACAAGAACCTGTCACAGTTGCATGCACAGTAAACAGAAGCATAAAGTTGAAAACAAAACAAAGTGTACCATGAAGAATTGATTGTAATCAATCTCACTCTACAAGCCCCACACTCTAATCTAATCCATCCATCCATCTATTGAGATCATACTCTGTGCAGAGCGTCGGGGCTGCTTAAACAGTCTCCTTGGCTATTGGGCACAATCCTGGACAGGTCACCACTCCGACACAGGACACCAGCGTGATAACACTCATTTTGCCGACCTCGGAAGGATGACAAGCAGAGTCAACCCCATCTGGTATTAATTCAACAGCTGAGTGGGATTTGAACTCAGGATCCTCAGATCGCAAGCTCACCACCCTAACCATTAAGCCAAAACCAGGCATACACTCTAATCACCATCCCACTTTCCGCATTAATTTATTTCAACTTCAATGTGAGAGTGGGAACCGGAGAGATGATGTTAGAGTATATCATACAGGTGTTTGTTCTTGGGGGGGAGGAGTACAAAGCAGTTGTACAAATAATAGGAGTCAGTGGGTAATCAGACGTACATGATTTTTGGGCCTTGTGTTTAATGCTCTAAATCTTCTTATGATTCGGTGGAGTGTGCTGATTCACACATGTGGAGATTAACGAATCTTTACCGCATGTCTGCTTGAAAACTCATAAATTCCTTGGGGTGGGGCGTGGGGGATTCCCCCCCCCCAAAGTTTTATAATTACCTGTCTGAGGTTTAACTCGTGTGCACATTCAAACTTTTTAATCAACTGGGGGTTTGACGTGTGCCTGACACAGCTGCGGTAACCTTGGCAGCTCTCGGCGCTCAGTACCCGGCGCTGCTGCCAGCAAAATTTGGAGAGGATGCACGCATGCGCACGCCTGAGATCGCGGTTCCCTTCGCCATACCGCAAGAGCTGTCCAACACCACGTCTCTCTTCTCTTCGGTCACCACGTCGCAACCCTTACAGGTATCCACATGTCACCCGCATCGATAACTGGGAGAGCCCTGTACTAATGATATCACCATATAGCGGAAAGAATATAACAGAAAAGCTTTCAGTTTCAGAAGAAAATATCTGTTTATCATAAAGGATAATCTTGCTCCTTTTTTCCCCGGAAACGAGCCACACTTTTGCCAATGCAAAGATTTCTGCTTATCTCGTATTAAAATTGCTCGATTTAGTACTTAAATTAAAAATAAATTTAGGAAGAGGGAATTACAACTGACATCACCATGTTACCTGCTTTCCTTGTGCAAATGGTGAATATCAAACTCACCAAGTTTCCGATGACAAGTGACATGACGAGTGAACTAGATGAAGTTCAAGCAAAGCAATACCAGCTCTGCACCGAGCATCCACTGTATGCTTCAGTTGCCATCACACAGAAATGCACAACATATCAAATGGTACGAAGTCAGACGTCATCAAGCATGTATACTTTTAGTTTACCGGAGTCAGTTTGCCAATATTTACCATCATTTAAACAGTTTAGCTGCAGGTACAATGATCCACAGCATTTAACCTAAAGCCGTAATCAAAACTTAATGGTTTCATAAATTCAAGAGACTTGGTTCATGCTATCTGTACACAAGATAGCATGAACAGCAAGAGCGTGACCTGCGCTGAGTCAAACCGCTTTCAAAATGCATTTCTGCACAGGTCGAGGCTCGACCCAAAGCTCAACGTAATAGTAACTTTCTCGATACATATGGCAAATTATACATGGTCCCTTTTTGGTAGTGGTCTATGGTAATGCCCAGTGGAGATCTTATCCTTTAATGGGATAACCCTCGGCAGAGGACCAAACCCTGGAACACTTATGGCCTGGTTCAAATGGAGATAATAACATGGTTCGAGTTGAATAGATAGGATATATAAACTGGCCTTCAAAGGCAGATTATATCAGGACAGTCTCAGGCATTCCAATCTCGAATTTGGAAATGTCTCATTTCCATACCTGATGCATCTCTCAATGACATACAACGTATTGAATTCCATGAAGTACACAACCTTGCTATGAACCAGGATTCCGAAGGGTCATTTAATATTTTTCACTACCTTCAAGAACATAACATCTTTGGCTTCCTTGACCTCTCATGGCAGTCGTGCAAATCATCAGGCTTCGATTCTTATTAATCTTGAAGATGAGAATTTAACCGTCTTTCTTTCATAATTTAGTGTTAAACATCAGTTCAAACAGATCCATTGGTTTACATAACCACTTCTAAAGTCAACTTTACAGCCGTTCTGGAAATCCTGACAAAGTAGTTCAAAGGTAGTGCACCTGTCTTTGAGCAGTCTTGTCTGGTGCTCTGCATGGAGACAGGTAGGTGTCGTGACATGTCGTTATTTCAGATGGGATATTAACCTGACTGTCCCATCTACTACCATTCACTTATGGACATTAAAGACCCCAGAGCACCTTTTACAAATAGTAGGCCATTGTGAGCCTGTACCATGAACAAATTCCAAGTTCGTGCCCTACTGACTGCTGAGAAGGCAATGGCAAACGAGGAAGTGTATTCTCTGCCACAAAACTACTTCAGGAGCACCGAGGCTCCTAGGCCTGTTGATCATCCATCGCACACTGGAGTGTAGTACCCGACGATAACGATGCCGATTAAGTTAACTCTCAGTGCCCACCCAAGGCAAACATACTCAGGAAATCAACAGCTTTATATGAATACTTTCATCCTCTTTTGCGATGAGATGTTGATCAGGGAATACTGGAATCTACTGAGCACCAACACCACGGCTGGATATTTGACAGATCAGAGCTAATACGTCACTTCTTCAGTGGCTTTTCATAAGAGGAAAGGAAGGAAGACGGTTTTAAATGCCAGCAGCTCCTCACCGATTTTCTCACATTGTGTTGTATTCCACATTTTCACCACAAGAACAACATGGCTTCTCATCAATGTGATTTTCTGCTATAATGTGTGGTGAGAGTAGACATGAGATGGAAAGTGGCTTTGAGGAGGGGGAAGGACAGGTTGGGCATTTCATGATAAACATCCCTGCTTTTGTGGCCTCTGGACATAGTGTGTCGACCAGGCATTGCTAAGAAGAGGTATTTCAAGAATTTCTAATGGAATGCAGGCTGGGCCAGCAAGAATCACCTGCTTATCCAAGCAACTGCAAAACTTAGAAAGAAAAACATATAAACGACAGTAAATATGGACTTGGTCTTTAAGAAATATCTGGCACACAGTAAAGAATAGCAATGTTTTTACTCATCATGGCGTTTAGAGCCTAGCCATGATGATTAGATAAAGTTGATATTCTGAATCTCAAAACTTACTGAAGATTATTGCCAATATCACACAAACGTATCCCCAGTAGTAGATCACGGACACAGAATGCACTCTGAAGGGAGGAAAGAATGCACTCCCTCTGTACTGTTCCTTTTGCGTCCTTTTTGTCTGTTACATCCTGATCCATTCAGTGCACCAGCTCTTCCACGAGTTGCGACTATGTACATAAAAATAAGAAAAGAGAATGTTCACACACCATAATGATTCCTTTCTGCGGTGAAAATGATGCAAAGCACTTCATTGCCTTAATATGAGAATACTATTTCTATGTTTAATACAAAACAAGCTGGGATGTATATTTTAAAATCCATTTTTTGCTCGCCTGTTCGAAGAACAGAGAGCTATAGCGATACCCCCGGCGTGAGCGTGAAAATGTTCAAGTTTTTGGTGCAAGTTATTTCCTTTCTAATGTTTTTATCTACCACACTTCATTTTTACTGATTACAATATACAAATACATATATTGCTTTAAAATTATTTGGATCAGACTTCACTGCAATGCTTTATAAAAAAAATATTATGACTAGTCTTTTAAAAACGAAAAACGATAAATGTATAAACAGGCGAGCATTGGGTGGCTTTGACACCACTCTGGTATATCATACACTAGACCCGTTCTTCATCGTGTGGCCCGCGAGCCACTGGCGGCCCCTGGTGGCCGATACACGGCCGCACATCAGGGGCCGCACTATTACAGAAATGTGAAAATACCCCATCATAATCCGCCATAAATCCTATCAAATTGACCCAATGGTTTCAAATGAGTGTTCAAACGAGAAGCATAAAAGTAACATAACTACATCAGTCGATGGCAGGATACAAACAATTACGCTTGCAGCCCAGTTAACCAGAACGAAGAAGAGTACGTGGAGGTGGAACCGAACAGCAGACATGATGGAGTCGTGCAGGTGGTGTGGTGGCTCTCACACCAATATCTTATCGGCAAAAGTGGCCCCCTCAAACAATAGTGAAGATCATGGCACTAGACTGTTATACATCATATGAATATTCACATTTGAACAGAAACAAAATAGGTAACCACCTTATTCATATACCTGTTACTCTTGGTATCTGCTCAGGGTGTTGGTGACAACTACTTCCGAGAAGCTAATGGGCAGGCCCAGCGAGATAACTGTTTACCACCTTGATAATTTACTAGAAGAGGTTCAGTCCCATCAAACTTCTGGGTCTCACCATCAGCCACGGCCTCCCTTGTGCAGACCTAGAAAACACCAGCCACAAACTGGGCACCCACTATCACACAAAGTACTTCCTTGGCAAATCTGAACTTCTCATGACATTCAAGGCCTTTGCCTGTAACTGAGTGAAATACTTCTCTCCCCTGTGGGCTGGTGTCCATGCTTCACATTTTCCCTCCTGGATGCTGTGGAATCCAAAACACTCAACATCAATGTTATTCTCCACAAAGAATCAGAAGAACAAGGCTTTTTTATCATTCCTCGTAGACAGGCTGGTGGCCTATTCTTTCTACAATCTTCCGATTCGTGCACCCCCTGCTATTATAGCCCTAAACGCCTCCCAGGCGCCGATAGGGTGCGTGTGTTATTCCAGAAAGTCCACACTTGTTATCATTCCAAAATCCAGGCTCACTGTTCCCCTCCACTCCATTGCTCCTCTTTTCTCCTACTTTTGGAACCACCTTCCCAAGGCTGTTCATTTCCAACTCCCTCTTGGACTTCAGGCTGGTAAGTTCACTGCCATCTCGTTTCATCACCCATTAATCATCTCCAAACCCACCCCTTTCACTTGCACGTAACCACCTAAACTTCTCACTTTATCTCCTCTTTTCCTTTTCATTCATTCATTTGCATGTTGTTTCCCCACTTTTAGTATCCTGTATTGTAAGTCTACCCTTGCCACTTGCTCTTCCTTGTGCATAGATTTTCGATTCAATATTTTTTTTTATCTGCGTGAAACTGGTTTTTACCTCATATAAAATGCTAATTTAAGTGCAATAACAGAGCCAAAGCCAATGCACAACAAGAGCGCAAGTGAGCACAATATACGCCCGAAAAAGTCTCTGTGACACACACACATAATTATATATTCAAACACGACAATTTATGAAGAACAATAAGGTATATACAGAATTGTGCTACTACATGGAAAACAGCATCCTGGTTGCCATGGCAACCACTTTAGATGACGAACGTATGTCGCGACACACCGTCTCCACAGTCTCTACCTCTGTCCCAAATATGAAACGTGAAAGTGGAAAACTTTGGGAGGTAGAATGCGGACAGGAACGGACGGACGGTATCACATAATACGCCCCGATGTGTGTGTGTGTGTGTGTGTGTGTGTGTGTGTGTATGTATATATATATATATATATATATATATATATATATATATATATATATATATATATATACATACAGTAGACTAGGCATAAGTCGTCATCATCGGGACCGAGAAAAAAGTGACGACTTACTCATATGCGAACATTCATGATGACTGTGGGGTGAAGGATGAAGTCGCGCGCGGCCTGGACACGTATGTGTGAGAGCCGGCTATTGTACCAAAAGGAAAACACAATCCTTGGCGCATAGGTGGGGGTTCATTGGTGAGTTGGAAAGTGATCAAGAAAAGATGGAATTCATGAATCAGTTTATCAAAAGTAAAGATAATGAACAACTGTAAGACAACAACTTCGCCTGCTTATCACCATGATGGGATTGACCAACGAATGCCAGAAAAGCCCAGTCTCATCGGTATTGTACACGTCCCGAGGCTGATACCTTTCCAAGATGTCTTTCAATTTGCCATCCTTCGAGTCGTGCACCACTGCCGAATCCACGCTGCCCGATTCGCCACACTTCTTGACCTTGCCGATTCCCCACCTCACTTTGAATCTGTCTATCCAGTGCATCGGCAAGGTCTCGGCATCATCATGCCCGAGGTCCACAGCGAATTTACGTGCCTTCAGCAGCAACATTTCACCGTCCAACCGAATATTTGGCCGAGCCGACATTTGCCGAAACCAGATGATGAGCGCGGCATCGACATCTTCAAAGGACACACATTTCACGTGTTTCACACTTACCACCGGCCTCGCGATCTTCTCCACTTGTCTAAATATCTTGCCCTTATTCTTCAAGATATCGTTCAATGTCTGCCGTTTGATGTCCAACTTCTCAGCTATGGCTGTTTTCTTCATCAGTGGGTTTGCCTCGCAAAACTGGATAATGTCGTATTTTTCTTGGTAGGTTTTAGTTGTAAGCTTACGCTTGCTTAGTCACCATTCTCCTGCCTGCAGTGCAATCAACGTGTGTACGCAGTTATAAATAGCCTATCACTGGCGGTGTAAACCAATGAGCGAGCATCACGATTCCATGAAATCGGGCTTCTCACGAGGCAGCAGTTCCGTGTGACGAGTTAGGAGTGGTAATTTACTTGAGTTTCTATTACGCGGGAAAGGACAACATCTGTTGACTTAGACGAAGTGACGACTTAGAGATGACGACTTACAGAGGGATGACCCTTTATTCAAAGGGATTTAACATGAGATAAATTCGGGACTTTTAGACGCTGCCGACTTAGGCGAAGTGACAAGTTACACGCTGCCGACTTATGCCTAGTCTACTGTATATATATATATATATATATATATATATATATATATATATATATATATATATATATATATATATATATATATATATATATATATATATATCGGGCATATAAAAAGTGTAGCAAATGAGATAGAACAATAGTAAGATGATGCCATTGCATCTGTGACAAAGGTAGGATGAACTTACAGAGGCCTAAAGGCACTTGCAGCCAACAAGGTTTAGTAAAAAGCTTATGCACATATCCATACGAAGATGGTGTAACATATGTGATTGATGTGTGTAATATATGTATATCAGGATTTTCATGCCATACCTTTTCATTTACCCCCCTCCCAACCTCCAAACAGGCTCGCACACTCACGCCTGTGTATGCCATGGCACCAGGTATGCCAAGACTTTCAATGGCAGCACCAAGCTTCTACAGTCATGGGTACATTCCCATGGCAACGGGTTTCCCAACAACAGCATTCCCAATGGCGGCAGGAATGCAGTCTCTCGCGGTTGGCAAACCGCCTGTACTACCACTGGGTTTCCCTTATGCGGGGTTTATGCCTCAAGCATTTGGCACCACATTGCAACTCCCCCTTCCTGACATATACCCAGGCTTTTGATATGTGAATGGGGATGGGGCAAGTTAGGGGAAGAAAAGGGAGGGGGGGGAGGTTGGATGGGGAGAGGTAAGAAGTCAGGTTGTGGACAAAGCATACCAGGTAAAGATGGCATGGGAGTTATGAAATTGGGGATGTTTCGGAGGCAGTTAAGATTCACGTCCTTAGCATCTCGTGAAATTGAAAATGTGACCTCATGTCAGTGATGACACCAAACTGCTGCTAGAAGCACCATTGTGCCTGATGCAAATAAGGGTAGAAGAGGTGTTTATGAGTAAAGGTGGGGACAAGAGGTAGAAAATGTTTCATCTCAACGACCATAATACAAAGGAACATTGTTTGAGACAAGAGCCACACAGTCAATTAACAGTGCTTTTACGCGTAGTTTGTTGGTTCGAGATGGCGAGTTCATACTGTGAAAAAGTCCTGATATTTCTATGTTCACATAAAGTCTTTCCATGTGACCACTGGAATGCCAATAATGTTCAGAGCCTAGTAATATGAATATAATCTCAGCAGTTAATCCTCTTTTGCAATTTTTTGCACAAGTAATATAGGCCAGCCTCTTTGCTACATGAAGGTTTGGGGAAAGAAAAATTAAATAGATATTTGTAATATCTGGGTTTTTGTAAAGAACCCCCCTCTATGCAATAATGCGGGACATTTCTCACCTTATGTGCACACACTTTCTAGAACATGCCATGAACATCAGATTCCAATGTAGTTTTGGATTTGAGTGATGAAGGTTAAAAAAATTTTTTTTTAATTATCTACATAAATTAAAGGCACAGCGATGCAAGGGAGAATGCAGGAAGTAGGTATTGCATTAAATAACTATTTCGGCAACACTTCACAACCACGGTCGTGTGTGCAAGTACCTGAAAAACCTCCACAAATGCTTCATTAAAACCATATCTTTCATGTTACGAGTGAGGAGTGAAAATAGTTTTAGGTGATTTTAAGCAATATTAGACAATGTCGCTGTTTCACTGCTTTTATTGGATACGATTACCCGCCGCTGCGGTGTAATAAAGTCCGTTTCGTAGCACGGCCAGAATGGTTTTGGGGTCTCTCCTCGAGCAGGGCCTGCCAAGTAACGTGAAGTTAAAATCAAAAACCCAAGCAGGTGGAACAGAACTGCATTGTAATTCACCCAGCGCAAATGGAACGGTACACCAGAACTAGGCATGCACTACGTTTAGCAGTGCAGCTGTTCTGTGTCTTGCACAGATGGCAGCAAAGTCAGAAGCTGCATTTTAGCTTTAATACCTTCTTTCCTGGCTATGACTCAGAAACCTCATGAACTATGTAATGGATGATTCAACGAGGTAGATATCTGGCAGGTAGCCCTGTTGGTTTGAACTCTTGCAGCGAGTGCTCGTGTGATGCCTGATTTATGGCTCCTAACAGTTAAAAGGTGCTATTTGGATGGATATATATATATATATATATATATATATATATATATATATATATATATATATATATATATATATATGTACACACACACACACACACACACACACACACACACACACACACACACACACACACACACACACACACACACACACACACACACACACACACACACACACACACACACACACGTTAATAAATAACTACGTTTTTATTTATACAAATCTCAAACTACACCAGCTCATTCGGAGGTCTTATTGAGCATCCCATATAAGGCTGAAAGCAGTGCTCCATAGATTGTCATATGTTGTCCCAATCCTCCACGTATTATTATTATTATTGCATGATAATATGGCTACAATTTCAGTTTTCAACACGGAGATTACAAAGTCGTTTATTGACCCATCTGAACAATTAAGTCACCAACCAGAGCTTTTGAATAAATTTGATTCCATCAATAAGCACAGCTGTTATCGATAGAGTGGTGGAAACAAGATCGCTGAACGAGTCGAGATGCTAACAGTTAGCAACAACAGGTGGCAGGCCAAAAACAGCGACAGGTAACGTACAATGGTTTGTGAAGGACATTTTGTTTTGGGAGTGGTGCAGTCGAGCTCTACTAGTGTTGCTAAAAAACAGTTATCAGGAGATGGCCTATAAACCCAAGATGGCTTCACACCAATGGCAAAGGACGAGGGGACAATGTGCATTCAACCGATAAGTTCAAGTCGAGATGCAGACTGGTTTTTATGACTTTAGGGAAAGATTACGGTTCCAAACGAATGAAAACATAAAACAAAACTCGATGCAATATTTTCGTTGCAGTGTTGGAATGTGACGTTTTGCTAAACGTACATCGACTTAAGTCACATCCAAATCAAATCGTATTAGCAATTGACAATCTCATTTCCTGCAGCTATTGATCGAGTAACTTTGATAATGCCTTTCATCGTTTTTCTTCTTATTATTATTTTTTTTCATCAGGCATAAAGAATAAAAAAAATTAAATAAGGAATCTCACAAACAAACAGGCAGTGAAGACAAATAAATATCCAGTTACAGTCTTTGTGGATGCTTCTTAACCAAATAGGAAATATTATCTTATCGAACTCAGAAGCTATATGTTGATGGGAAATACCAATGCTGCAAAAGGAGTGAATGTACAACTTCTGTGTATCTCATTTGGTTGTACAAAGATGGAGAACGTGTGCCACAGAAGAAGATGCAGCACAAGCCCATGTAGAGAAATGTTATAGTTTATTTCCAGAGTTTTATGGCCAAGTGATGGCATGTGAGTCCACTACGAAATATAATAAAATAATTATAGAAAATGTGCCTTTGCTCGTTTCCTTGTCAATAGTCTGGCGTTAGCGCTTCTTATAAACACACGGTCTTAGTTCCAGGCCCTGCAGGTCCTGCTTGGGCTTGGGTTTTGAGACTTTCTCAAACTCAAACATGAAGAAATGGGAATGCTTCAGGTCCTGGTGGGTAAAGGGGTGGAGGGGGGAGCAGAAGTAAAACCGTGAACTGGCAAAAACAGAATAAATAAATATATATAATAGGTGAAAAAGTCTCGATAAATGTTGTTCGTCTACTCCGATTGCTTTTTATTTTGTGACCTGCACCGAGGTATGCATCGATGACATATGTTCGTTCATCCGTACACACCCAGGAAAAAGATATCCCTGCTGGTAAACTACTGAGATTTCAAAGACAGCAGACGGTAATGAACCTTAAAAGGGCACTACGACCTAATTTCAGACAATTTGTTTACATCTACATTGATGGTGAATGTGAATTTTCCAAGATAACTCTGACCCATGAACGTCGTTGAGCAAGAAACGCACCTTTCGTTGTTCTTTTGAGTGTGGGCCATTTATCGATGGGTTTCTTGCGAACAAAAGAATGCCTCACTATAGGATGAGTTTGTGGGTTACAAATTCACTGAAGGCCAAAACTCAAAAGATTGACAAACGGTGATTGGAATCGGCATGTGTTTCACAAGTTCAAGACTTCAACAAGATTTTGAAAACGGAACAAGGAATACTTCTTTCTTGCCATCCTCATTCAAAAATGAAGGCACTGCTGATGTCGCAAATGCTATTTGGTATCTGGGTAAATGACTGACAAAATGTCGAGGTGGAATGTTTCTATTCATCTTGCAAAACATCAAAATCGGAATTTATGTAAAGGACAAGATCACCGGCATAACCTATCCTCAGGCAAACGGCTTCCACAATACAACTTACCGCCTGAGCTGTACCGTTCAGCATGTCAGCCTAAGTTGCATTTCAATGAGCCAGCATCCAATCTTGGGACGAAAAGCTCACCGACAGTCTTGCAATCAAATATGGGTGTCACTGTGATAGTATTAGAAACAATGGTCCATTCACTATGAGAGCCCTGCACATCTTCCAAGGCAACAACTCAGACCGTTTGTGGGTTCGTAAGGGTCCTGATGAATCGGGGCTGACAAAACTTATGATTACATTCAATGTTCAAACTTGGAATTTGTACATTCGATACCCAAGTTTGATCTGAAGTCATTGCTTTAAATCCAGCGATAATACAGGTGTGCCCCAGGAAAAGTTTAATAACTCTGTTATCGAATCAAACTTCACAAAATTTGCAGATAATATTACTCACTCATTGTCAAGATATCACTGGAAATTTGAGTTGTCGACAAATAAATTTGACAATTAAATTACTGACTACGTTGACGTTCGACATGCTCCAAATGGGAACAATTTCGCTCAATGCAGATGGCCACACGTCGAGGAAAGTTTTTGATGACTTATCTGCACCATTATCAGAATTCTCCTCAAGCTTTCTTTACTGATGTTGAGCTCTTGAAAAAGGTGTCAGATATTTATTGGGACTGGAGGCGACAGTCAGCAACAGCAGCAATATTCTTGGGTGACCTTCCTGCTTTTGTTCAGCCAGAGTGGCTCCCTCTGTTTGGTGAATTAATATTCAAGACTTTTTCTCACAAACCTTTGAATTTGAGACTTGTTAGGTGCTTTTGCTGTTGCGTGATGTGCGTAGAACAGGCGTCTTGGCTGTAAGAACGAATTTGTCCGCAGATGGTTTTCTACAGAAAATGAGTTTTGTTCCGGTGTCCACAACATGGCATCCTGTTCAGAGAGTCCCAGTTCAGACATCCTGAAAAATGAAAGAGATCGAATGGAAACTGAGAAGGTTAGAAAGCTTTTCCAAGGCCCACTTTTTTGGGGTCACCCTGAAGAACACAATTCAGCGATTGCAGTTCATGACAGGTGCCGCAGATATTCTTTTCCTGTACCAGGAATTTCCAAATGCTGAACTACTCTTTATCTCTATCGCTCTGCATGGAGTGTGTGTAAACTAGAGAGCAGGGATGTGCAATCGGAACATCAATGTGCATGATTTATTCAATTCACCAGTTATATAAGAACGTGGTCACAATGGAGGAACTTTAACGCCAATTCTTTAGTTGCTCGGCCCAATGTAACAATTGCCGTCCCTTATATGGAAATGAAGGCCTTGATAATGCAGTGCAACAACCACCTTGCTGACGATCTTGAATCCGAGCATGCTGACAGCATTCACAAACTTGCGCACACTTGTAAAACGACTGGACACCTCAGCTATCTTCATCTTCCCACTGGCAGTGAAAATTATGCAGAATGTCAAAAATTGACATTATGAATAGGAGACCCACAGTCGATATGAAAGCAATGGCAGAAGCAGCCAACGAGCAAATCTGTAGTGCCTCCAAAAATGGACATCAACACCACACTGTGGCCGTTTCAAACCATTGCACAGAACAAAGCTCAGACACCTTGCATACCCGTTCTCGAGGATACGGTTCGCCTCCTGAAGATAGTCTCGTAGATTTGTTCCCATCAGCGAGAGGCAGAACACGACGATATCCACCGAGCAATCATCCAGCGGTACCTGATGATAGACAGGTGGAATTTGAAGTTAATAACCTGGCAGGAGAGCTTTAAATAATTTACTCAAGTAATAATTATTTAAGGAGCTGGCACAATAGCTTTGAGATGTGTATCCTCGCCACAGAGTTACAAGGATTACAAGGAAATTATGCACAGGAGGCGGCCATTCGGTTCATCATGCCTGCACCACACCAATTCCAGATTTTAATAAATCCGAAAATACCCTTTCCCTTTGTGTGCAACCGTTTGGTTGCTACACTGGTACTCATTTTACCGACCTCAGACGGATGACAGGCTCAGTCAACCCCTGGTGTTAATTCAGCGGCCAACGGGGCTTAAATTCAGGACCCTAGGCTCCCAAGGCCACCACCCAAACCACGAAGCCAACACCAGGTTAAAATGTGCAATCGTAATGTCAACCCAAGTACAGACTGCCATCCTGATGCTTCATGTGCAGGGTGAGGCATCGGGGGAGAGAAGGAGGGACGTTAAAGCGGACCTGAACGCAATTTTTTTTCTCCTGAAAACTATTGAGAATCATTAATCACCGTCTAATTTGGAGGGAAAGAGAGTTGAATTTTTTTTCCCAATCACAGTGTGGAACCCCCGCCCAGAGTGTCGATTTTTCGATTTCACCAGTGCTGTAATATCTGGAATCCATAGTGAAATGAACGGCGGCTTACATAGAGAAAGAGTGCATGTTGAACTTGGATTCCGAGACTGATTCCACAGTTCTCAGAATGTTGAAAATGATCAGTGGGATTTTGAAGAAATTATTGGAGACAAAATTAGGAAGGGAAGCGCTTTTGGGGACATTGTGGAGCCAAATCGTTTTGAGCCCTGTGCGAGCAATTGAGAGGAAGAAGGAAAAGTGTTCGTGAAGATGAAAACGCCAGTCGCATGTTCACTGCAGCTCGGAGGGTTTGATTTTCCGTTCAATTAACAATTTGTGAGGGAGGAATTAAAAAAATTAATTTATAAATTGGTTTATTTACAGTCCCTATAGAAAGTCTACACCCCCTTTCAAAATTTTCACCTTTTGTTGCCTTATAGTCTGGAATTAAATTGCATTCAACAAGACTTTTCCCACCTTCATTTACATATCGTCACACCCAACTTCCAAATGAAAAACAAATTCTTCAAATTTCAGAAAATCAATAAAAAATACAAAAATAGAATATCTTGGTTGTACAAGTATCCAACCCCTGAGTTAATACCTGGCGGAAGCACCTTTGACAGCAATTACAGCTGTGAGTCTGTTGGGTTAGGTCTCTACCAACTTTGCACACCTTGATTGGGCAACATCTACCCATTGTTCTGCACAAAACTGTTCAAGCTCAGTCAAGTTGCATGGGGATAGTTGATGGACAGCAATCTTCAAGTTATGCCACAGATTTTTGATAGGATTTAGGTCAGGGCTCTGATTGGGCCACTCAAGGACATTGATCTTTTTGTTCCTGGGCCACTCAAGTGTAGCTTTGGCTGTGTGCTTCGGGTCATTGTGGTGCTGTAACATGAATTTCCGTCCCAATTTCAGCTTTCTTGCAGAAGGCAGCAGGTTTTCCTCTTGGATTTTTATGTATTTTGCTCCATCCATTTTCAATTAAATCCTTACAAGTGCCCCAGTCCCTGCTGATGAGAAACATCCCCATAACATGATGCTGCCACCACCTTGCTTCACAGTAGGGATGGTGTTTTTTGGGTGATGTGCTGTGTTAAGTTTGTGCCAAATGTAACGTTTTGCATTTAGGCCAAAAATTTCCATTTTGGTTTCATCAGCCCACAAAACTTTTTTCCACATGGCTTCAGAATCTTCAGAATGTTTTTTGCATACTTCAAATGGGACTTAAGGTGGGGTTTTTGAGTAATGGCTTCTTTCTTGCCACCCTGCTATACAGGCCAGACCTGTGGAGTGTTTGGGAAATTGTTGTCACATGCACAGAGTGACCAGTCTTTGCCATAAAGGCCTGTACTCTTTCAAGGTTGTCATTGGTCTATTGGTTGCTTTCTGATCAGTCTCCTCTTTGCTTGGTCATCCAGTCTGGAGGGATGGCCTGATCTAGGCATGGTCTTGGTGGTACCATATGACTTCCACTTCTTAATGATTGTCTTGACTGTGCTCCAAGGGATATTCAAGGCCTTTGAAATATTATTATACCCATCCCCTGATCTGTATGCCTGGTGTTGGCTTAATGGTTCGGGTGGTGGGCTTGGGATCCCGCTTATCTGTTGAATCAACACCAGGTCGGGTTAACTTGGTCTGTCATCCTTCTGAGGTTGGCAAAATGAGTGCCAGCATGCTGGTATACTGTGTCGGAGTGGTGACCCGTCCAGGATTGTGCCCAACAGCCAAGGAGACTGCTTAAGCAGCACCAACGCTCTGTGCAGAGTATGGTCCCAATCTCCTCCCCCTCCTCCTAATCTGTGCCTTACCACAACTTTATCCCAGAGGTCGATTGAAAGCTCCTCGGTGCTCATGGTTGAGTCTTTGCTGTGAAATGCACTACTCAGCAGAGGAAACCTTCAGGAACAGCTGATATTATTCTGAAATAATCATAATCACTACAATTCAACACAGGTGGAGGCCAATTAACTTGGTGTGTGATTTTGAAGGTGATTGGTTACACCTGAGCTAATTGACAATTGCTATTATAATCGGAGTGGACACTTCTCCAACCAAGATATTGTAGTTTTGTTATTTTTAATTAATTTTCTGAAATTTGTAGAACTTGTTTTTCACTTGGAAGTTGTGGGTTACGATGTAAAAGTGAAGGTGGAAAAAGTCTGATTTAATTCCAGGCTATAAGGAAACAAAAGGTGAAAAATTTGCAGGAGGGTATAGATTTTCTATAGGCACTGTATATTACTCGAGTAGAAATACCCATCATTGCCCGACAACACGGAGACCGCCAAGGCATACTCGGACATCGCGGCCAAAATTTGTCCCACCGTCGCAGTCTGACCAGGTGTCTTGTACGTTACGGGATAGTCTTGTTTCATACTTTTCCCGGACACCATTTGTGTCTGTGCCGTGTCCCACCACCATATACGTGAGGTGTCGATGTCCCTTCCCAGTGGATGAGAGCAGGGTGGTTGTGAAGGAGGGAGGGGGTGTGTTGTGGTGGTGTGGGATGCTGGTGGGTATTGTGGGGGTGATCGCTGGTGGATTGTGAAGGGGGAGGGGTCCTGAAAGTTTTAGCGTCCAAGGTCAAATCCTCTCGGAAGAGTGGATGATGCATACAGTACATATTTTCTACACTATAAATAGACAGTGGTTCATTTTATTTGCAGATATTTGTGTTGACAAGAGGCAATTATTTTCAGGTGCTCTTGTGGTAACTGCCAGTCAATAGCAACAGGTGTTTGATTCGCCGCTTAAGTTGCCGTGTACATGTGCCGGTAACTGGTTCGAGATGGTGTCACAGCTTAGAGCTACGGCTGTTTCTTCCGTTAAATCTTGGGGGAAGAACCTCTTCTCTTAATCGTGGCAGATAACCACAAGATGTAGTTATCTCTATTGTTTCATAACAGTACTCTGTTACAAGTTCCGAGCACAAAAGCGAACATTTTCTAGGCCCGATCCACACTCGGGTATTTCGGACAAACCTCGTCCAATTTCTGGCAAACTTAGGGTGTGTCGGACATTGGTGTAGAATGAAACCATCTTGGTTTGTCTGACTACAACTAGCACGGTTGCATCGGCTGGGCATACTTGTGGAAAATCGAAATTGATTCGCCGTTTGAGTTAAATTGTACCGCGATGTAACCAGGAGACGGTACTGATCTGGTGGTTTACTTCCACGTGTGGACATCACAGTTAATCTCAAGAAGATTTTGATTTTTAATCGCAAATTTACCAACTTTATAATTCAGAAATCGGAAAAAGACATCACATCTATTTTGTCGGGTATCAAGGGATAGATTAGTGTTGAGGTGGTCTGAACGTTTGGGTTCCCCTTTAATCCGGAGGACCCGTCCGCCAGCACTGGTTGCTGATGGATGTTAAAGATCCTACGGTGCCTCTCAAGAAGAGTCGGCGAGTTATCGTCGGCAAGCTGAGCTAATTACAAATCCCGTCCAGCATTGCTTATAGCCTTGAAACGTTAATCGATTTGTCGTGAATGTCCAACAGCAGCACTGTCAAGTGTACGGGCCTCTATTATACTTGTTAAAGTGAAGCATGCATAAACTATAAAAACAAAACAAAACTCAATTACGAGAGTTCATAATTATTGACTTTTATGCTTTTTAGACTCCACATCTGATATACAGATGCCCCACCAAGTAGAAAACATAACCTCAGTGAATTTTAACCTCTGCCAGCAGAGGTGGACAGAGGATTGTTTTCACCCCTGTCTGTCTGTGAGCTGGAAATCTCAGAAAGGTATGGACGGATTCGGACAAAATTTCATGGACAGGTTGGGTGTGTGACGAGGAAGAATTGATTTAGGTTTGGTGAATATTCGGATCAGAGAATTTTTTTTTAATTTAAGTGATTCTTCACCACATTGAGAACTTGGGCCATAAACGATATATAGTGCCAGCATGCTGGTATGCTGGTATACTGGTATTTCAAAAAAGTTATGAACGGTTTCGAACAAAACTAGGTGGATGGGATGGGTAGGTGACAAGAGGAACAAGCTGATAAGATTTTGATTCAGGTACGAACACAGATCTGACCTATCAGTGGGATACAAAAATGTAAACTATTCAGGCTGACGGAGGAATGCGCTCTACCGAGTGCCGTTCTAGTTCTTTGTTGGGGTGCCACCACACCTGGCCCACGAGAAGCTTTGACATTTCCCTCTGTCCTCAACATGGATGGATATTTAAGGTTTTGTCATTCGGACTGATTTGTTAGGTAACCATGCTTTATATTTGCACTAGTGCGGGCCCTTAGGTGCGTGCCAGTATATGCAGCTTCGTTCCTTCGCTCTCGTAAACGACGACTAGATTGGGGCATTGTTTCAATTAGATCGGACCAACCGTATCATAAATGGCCATAACTTGGGAAACATACACAGGTCCCCAGCGTCAATTGTGACGTCATACCAAACGAAGAAGAAGAATTGTGATGGCAATCGTGCAAAATAAATAAATAAATAAACATTAATTGTGACGTCATAGCACTGTGTCTTGTCATTGGTTGACAGATAAATGGCCGTAACTTGGGAACCGCTTGTCCGATTAATATCAAACCTTGAAAAGGCACATCCGCGGGTCCCCAGCAATATTCCTGGCAAGTTTCAATCAGATCGGACTGGTGGCCGTCGAGAAACGGTGGTCGCAGACAGACAGACAGACACACACACACACACACACACACACACACACACACACACACACACACACACACACACACACACACACACACACACACACACACACACACACACACACACACACACACACACACACACACACACACACACACACACACACACACACACACACACACACACATTGCTGGAATTATAGATAGATGAAAGTTTTCCAAAACTTCAGGCAAACTTAAAACGTGATTAATGAAGAAACGATTTGAATGACCAAACACACAATTGCTCCGTTGAAAATGCAAATCGCACGAGGGATACGGGGACATGAGAATTGTCACAGCCAGTTGTGGACCGGATGTGGTGGTACATTCAAAAGAAAACGAAAAATCTATATTAAAGTCGAACAAATCAGAGTTTTTGAAATGACATGTGTGTTGCAATCGAATGCAGAATAAATCCTCATCTCAGAAATGTCTTGTTACTGAGGGAATCCAAATGTGACCATCACTTGAAGCGATGGTGGTGCTGCAAGGTAGGTCGGTGGATCGGCCCAAACTCTTGACGGAGTAGCAAGGACCTCACGCCAATTTGGGAACATTTCCTTGACCAAGAACCCAATCCTGGATTGGTCGACACTCCATCACAGGGAGCAGAATTTCTGACTCAAGTCACCTTGGGAATCGAACCAACACCAGCAATAACAGGCCACAAGTGCTGACGTGCATTTACAAACAGGTGTTTCATTTGTACCTTTTTCACTATGTGCAATTCATAGTTTGACCACTTGGATGCACAGTGACACCAACAACAGCACAAAACGAGGAATACTTGTTGGGCTTGAGGCGAGCACAAAGCAAGAAGTGGCTAAGGGTAACATCCTAACATGCACTGATGCATCCATTTGTAAACATCATCATCAAACCGCAAAGTGTAATGTTAAAACATCACAATTGATTATTTTGAGAAAAGTAATTGATCTTAAAGTTTCCCCTTTTTTCACAGAATTCAAGGCCAAAGTGAGAGCAGGGCTGATTTTTTTCTTTTTTATTATTTATTTATTTGTTTTCAGAAGTGATTTTTAAAAAATATTTCCGAAAGTGATTTTTTTCATGACCTGAAGTGGTTATTTTGTTTTTTACATGACCGGAAGTGATTATTTTTCATTCATGGCACAGGATGGCCTGGAGTTACGCACACCCGCCTCTGAGCTGTCTATCCTGGGTTTGAATCCCAACCCAGTTATAAACGGTCATATCCTGGTGTTTCACAGGCAAGTCGAGGGAGGTATCAATGTGTGTGCCATCCCTCGGATGGATGTTAAACTTGGTGTTACAGCTGCCGGCATTAGTTGGTAGCTGTTATAAGAGTAAGTGAGCTATCGCCAGCACCCTGAGCAAATTCCAAATTCCTGCTCTAACCAACACTGCATCAGTGGCACTGCCACAACCCCCAAAACCTATGCAACAACACATGGTTTTTGTATTTGAACTATTATCGATGTAGCGATTACCGTAATCACTAATGGGGCACTTACATACACGAGCGAGCACCCCTACCCAGACATGTCAACATGTCACATTAGTCAAGTCTCAAGTCTTTGAGGGCAAGTCTCAAGTCTAGTGCCACGTCATAATGTCATTATCATAGACATAGACCTTGGTTACATGGAGGCCATTAATACTCAAAGGGTTTACATGAGTCATTAGCTGGTTGTTTTATGAGCTTGATGATTTCTTGAACAGATATACTATAAAATAAATGACATAGAAAAAATAAAAATGACTGTTTAATTGATTTAATTGAAAGTCGTTCAGATTCTGTGGTGTAATGGTTACATTTGATGACCAAAATGGTTACAATCGGCAACGAAACTCGGTGGCCAGACAACATCCCACACACAATCAGCATGATTATAGGCTCAGTGTTGCTGTGTTAGTGTTGTGCAAACATTAGAAAGTTAAAAATGAAACGTGTTCGAACATCTAAAGGAAAAGAAAACTTACTGCTGCAGGTGAGTTTTTAGGTGACAAATGAAATTTGATGTTGTGGATGGGCCATCTGAAATTTTTATACCACACGTTTGACATGCAAGCACTCATTTTATTCAACTAGTATGAGCCCGTACATGCAAACCAAAAAAAAAACAAACAAAAAAACAAAAAAAAAACTTTCAAACCGCGAGCCAGAAACAACCACACAGGCCGTTCCTTCGCTCTCGCGTGCCCGTACGTGCAAGCCCCCCCCCCAAAACAAACAAACAAAAAAAACGTTCAAATCGCGAGCCAGAAACAACCACACAGGCCGTTCCTTCGCTCTCGGAAACGATGACTGGATTGGGGCATTGTGTTTATCTCTCAATGCGCATAAGAAATCGAGAAATTATTAGAATACGTTAAGTCATCAATATCCGGAAGTGGTGCATGCCCGTACGGAATATTTACATGCATTCCCCGAATTATCGCTTGCATTGAAGTAACAACTGCTGAGATACTTACACACAGAGCTAATTAAAATCCAAATTAAAATCAAGTTTACCTCCCTGTCTTTGCTTGCCAAGTCATTCGCTGCCATTGACCATTGCCACTCCTACGCCACGATAACTAAGGCACCGATCCCCATCGTAACCGGCACGGCACATGACGTCATCGTTGGCCGGCCGCGCACCGGCCTACACAGCAACATGTCCTTTCATTGGTTGGTAAATAAATGGCCATAACTTGGGAAGCACTTGTCCGATTAATATCAAACCTTGAAAAGGCGCATCATCAGGGCCCCAGAAATATACCAGGCAAGTTTCAATTAGATCAATTCAATTAGATTAGTGGTTGTCGAGAAACAGCGGTCACACACACACACACACACACACACACACACACACACACACACACACACACACACACACACACACACACACACACACACACACACACACACACACACACACACACACACACACACACACACACAGTTTGTTTCCTGGCATGGCCCGTGCCCAATACATACCCCAGACAGTTTGACCAAAAGAACGAAGAGAGGGGGAGAGGAAAGGCGAGGATGAGAATATAATTTTATTTTATCTTGATCTTCCTCTTCCTCTTAGTGTGTTGTTCATTATTTGGAATTCAGCATCTAAAAAGGTTGTGATGAATATCCCAACAACAATCTCCCCTTCCTCACTCCCTGAGTGTATAGCTAAGCTGGTATCTATACACCGCCCAATTATATATATATATATATATTTTTTTTTTTTTTCCATTAACAACAACAGTTTATCTTTATTTTTTTTAAGCAATTACGCGAAGATTGGTATTCCCGTCAGCGGAGTGACGGGTCTTACATTCTAGGCATCCTGAAAATCAGATGCAAGCATAACAGGAGGAAGACAAAGAATAGATTGAGAGCAAGCAATAAAGGAAAAGTAGTTAAACAACAATAAAAGTAATACAGTAAGAGTAAAAGGAAGAATAACAAGATCGGTAAATGCATGTCTGAGAACGTGTTCGATACCGGGGTTTTTTTATTTTATTTTTTTACAACTAAAATGGCCGCCAGCCTACCAGTCGGCCATCTTTGATCGGATCGCAAAATAATACTAGCAGCATTTACATGAATGAATAATTGTTACGGCCGAAGTACCTTTGCCATATCGCAGACAGTGACATCGCTGTTCAGAGCAACCAGGTCGAAGGAGTAAACCTTGTTGGGGACGCTCCGAGCAAGGCGGGCATCTCCACAGCCAAAATCGGCCACCCTCAGGTGGGATGGTCTAAGCATTCATAGGCAGGATGGCAGCGATCAAATCAAGAGATGAGAAATGCACTAAAAATTATGCGCATATCAACACTGCAGAGAGTTTAACAAAACCAACCAAACGAGTACACGGCACTTCACCGTACCCATGTTTCACGTAGTTCACAATTTGATTCAAAGGGTCAAAGGGCCAGTTCTTCATGCTCTCCAGGTAGCCTTCATGATAAGCTCTGAAAGCTCCGGGGTCACATTGGAATATGTCCTTTGACTCACAGCCTCGGCTCTTGTACAATGTCTCATTAAGCATACGGAACCGAGCCGTTCGCAATCGAGCTTCCGCCTTGGCACGGAGCTTGGAAATTTGACCTCGATTCACGTTTGTTTGATTCGCCCCCTCTCCCTCCCCACCATTGTTACAAAGGTTGTCACTGGTTGAGTCGAAGGCTGAACAGGTCTTCATGGCATCGACAAGCTTCGGAGATGACTGCTCTGCATCTCTCTTGTGCTTTTTGGTTTTGTTGTTGGAGTGAAGCGAGTTGCACTTCTTTTTCCTGCTCGTGTCCTGCACATGTTCAGCAGAAGAAGGTCTTATCACATTAGAGTCAGACCATTGAGTATTTATCCAAGCAACTTTACAATTATATTTTTCATTTTGAGGCTCCTCCATTGCAACACCTCGAGATTTGGCTGTTTTTGAAGATGCTGTGGGAAGTGTCTGCTTCCTGTTCCTAAAACCAAAACCACGAGCTCCATCAACATTCTTGCCAATTCTCTCCGGACTTTTGGAGTCTTCCGATGGATTTACCGTTTGACCTTGCTGCAACCTAGGTTCAGCCATGTATGCAACACCCTTTTGGACACCACCACCACCACAGCCTTGTCCACTCAATCCCTCAAAACCAATCCTGCACCTCATTCTGCTCTTCTTCTTGTTTTTTAAACGATTCTTCCACTGCTGTCGTGTGTACTGTTTTACCTCTGCCGGCATTTGCATCTTTTCACCACTTGTCTTCTTCCGTTTTTCTCGCAGCATTCCAGTGGCAGCATCTCCAATCTTCCTCTTCAACTTTTGGTACTTAATTCTACCTTCGATTATCTTTTCTTCAGGTGCACCAACTGACGTTCCTTTTCCCTGCCCTTTTGGTTTGCATTGCAATTCACCTTGTGCATTCCCTGTGCACTCATTATGCAGCAGGTTGTATCTACATCCCAGAGATGCCGGTGTTGTGTCCTTACGAGCATTTCCTTTCTTTTTTTGCACAACAGAGTCATTAGCTGTACTGATAAGTAAGCTTTTTTCTGTCTTTCCCTCCTTCCCATTTCTTCTCGAATCCCATCGTTTGGCACTACCAGTTTGATTTGAAGCAGGTAAAACAGCTCCTCCAACACCAACACGGTGGGCATCATTCTGCAAAAAATAAAAATACAGAAGATAATTTATCCCTGACATTCCATCAAAGCCATAAATTGCTACAAAAATGACCAACAATAAGAACACAGTACAAACTAGAGAGTTCATGGAATACCTTACCCGACACGGTGTTGAGAAAAAAGACATAGGAAGGGTATTTAAACTCTTGCTTTGCTTTTCCGAGCACGATCTATGTTTCCTATGAGACGCGAGTTTGGCTGAATCTCAATATCCCCCAACGCTCAGAGAGAGCGAGTGGAAATTTTGATTGGTCGATATGGCATAAAATGGTGTAATATTTTGTCCAAGTACTGCTAAACTGTAGGGTTTTTGAAAACGCCAACAAGACAATTTGTGTTCTACAGTGTTCAAGTACATAACTCAATTGAAATTAAATTAAATGAAAAAATTTTCAAATGAGGCTTTTTAAAGCAGGAACCCAAACAATTTTTTTTTGTTCTGAAAACCATTGAGAATGGTTAATCACGACAGTCTAATTTGAAGGGGGCGAAAAAAAGAATTGAAATATTTTTGCCAATCACAAAGTGTCGAAAGAAGCACAAGCAGTTCGATTTTCGATTTCGCTAGTCATGTCACATCTGGAAGCCATACTGATCCGAACGGCAGCTTACATGGAGAAACAGTGCATGTCAATCTCAGATTCCGATACCGATTCCACTGTCATCAGCAACTCTGATGGTTGTCAGAATTTTGAAACGGCTCATTGGGATTTTGAAGGAACAGTTGGAGACAAAATTAGGGATGGAAACGCTTTCGGGGATTAGGGAGCAGTATCGTTTCACGCCTTATAATGACGATTCAGAGGAAGAAGGCGGAAGTCATCATGAAGAAAGAAAAATAAACACAGGGTCGTCTGTTCACTCCAGATTGGTAGGTTTTGATTTTCCGTTCAATTGATGGTTTATAAGGGAGGGATTGTATATTAATTGATTACTCAGTTACATTACTCGAGCAGAAAGACGCATCATCACACGACAGCACAGACACCGCCCAGGCATAATCGGACACCACAGACAAAATGGGTGATGAATGCTTTGTTCCATCATCGCAGGCTGACCAGGTGTCTTGTGTATTATGGGATCATCCCGTTTCATACTTTCCCCAGACATAATTTGTGTCAGTGTCCATGCTGTGTCCCACAGTCATGTCCGTGAGGTGTAAATCTCCTGCCTTACTGGAGGGAGGAGTGGTGCTAGGGGGAAAGAGGGTATGTGGTGGAAAGAGGGTGGTATTGTGGGGGTGATTGTTGACGGAGGGAGTATGATGGAGGGAGTGGGGGGTAAGGGGTGGGGTTGGGATGGTGTTACAGTTTTGAGCGCCAGTTGTTTCTTCTGCTTAACCGTGGGGCTGGCATCCTCTCTCAATCGTGGGAGATAACCACAAGATCAAGCAATCGTTGTTGTTTCATAATAGTTCTCTGTAAAACGTTCCAAGCACAAAAGCGAAAATTTTGTAGGCCTGACCCACACTCAGGTATTTCTGACAAACCTCATCCATTTAGTGGCAAACTTAGGGTCTTTCGGCCATTGGTGTAGCATGAAGCCATATTGGTTTGTATTACTACACAAGCACCAAGGGCGCATCGACTCGGAAAATTAGTGGAAAATCGAAAATGATTTTCCGTTTGAGTTAAGTGGTTCCACAATATTATAGCCTGGAGACAGTACGGATATGATGGTCCACTTCCTGATGCAATGTCACGGATAATCAGAAGAAGATTATTGACTTCTAAATCACAAATTTACCTACTTTATAATTCGGAAATCGGAAAAAGACATCATATCTATTTGTAGGGTATCAAGGTACAGATTAGCATTGAGGTGATCTGAGTGTTTGGGTTCCCCTTTCAGGTAAACATTTTTTTTTAAAACCTTTGTTTTTACCCCAGGGGGCAGGGCCAAAAATGACACTGGTCTTGCCCTTCGTGCCATGTGGTGATCATAACTACCAAGTTTGGTGAATTTATACCCAACCGTTTCGGATAAGACAGCGTGACAAACAGACAGACAGAGACAGATGGAGCCAGTTACAATATCCCCCATTTTTTTCAAAAAGCATGCAGCTAATTAGTGAAACCAAACCCAATGCCATTCAAATGGAATTTGGCCTTGATAAGTGAGCCAAGGGCACATTCGAACAAGAGAAAGCAGCAAAAATAGACAAGATAAAAATCAACCTAGATACAACTGGAAGGGCACCGAGTAGAGTGGATACCCCCATCGTGTAATGCCTAATCCACGAGAACATATCTGGCCCAATAAATTTTTGAGATTGTGCTATTTAACGTTTTTGAGCCCGATCTCTCAATGGTGAAGAATCACTTTTGAAATTCCAGTAGTCGGATCCAGATTCGGATCTTCACCAAAATCGAACCAATTTGTCGTGGTCACACACCGAACATGTCCACAAAATGTCATCCGGATCCGCCCACAACTTTTTGAGATATCCTGTACACAGACAAACAGACAGAGAGGAATGAATACATAACCTCCTTCACCTTCGGTGGCAGAGGTAACAAGACAGAAATTAGTCAACGACGCATCATACAAATACCCCAGAGTAGAAAAGGGGTACCAAATATGTCACAAACAAATGTGAAAAACAATTACCAAATTACCCATAGAACAAGAATGACCCTGAAAACATATTTCCCCAACAAGTAAAATCAAGGCCATTAACCAATGAGCAATTGTCAATGGTGTCATGTAACACCTATTGGCGCAACACTGGGCTGCTTTGAGACTTCCAATCTACAGGGTAAAGCAGCCTTCAGACACAGATCCGGCAGGGAGGTCTCGAAGCAGTTGACTGTTGTGGTTGCTTTGACATGACTTTCCGGATTCGAACCGGGGCGACCGGAACGATCCGACGGCTGTAACAATATCATGTTTGTGTGTTTGTTTTACTTGTATTCCCTCTTGAATTGCCAGACAGAATGAGTGAAAACTGGTAGTTACACTCACGGAGTGCACACGGAAGTTTTAGGGGGGGGGGGGAATTAATAGTCCCTGGGATCAAGGGGGAGAGGGTGGGGTGGGGGGGGAGGACCCCAATTCTCTTCATATAAATGTGTACATGTATCATACAGCGCCACCTGGTGGGGATAGTACTCCAGTCATAAATCATAAATGTGGGTGAAATTTCCCATCCGTTAGGAGGGGATCTTCGCAACTGCATAAGGTAATGAGAAATGGAATGTAAACCTCTGCCTTCCAGACATGAGAAATAACTGAAGACATCAGACTTTTTTTGCACTTAATTTATATTTACAGAACACAGGGTGAAATATGTAACGTTGCTAACGATTAGGAAATGCCAGATGAAGCCGCAGAAGTGTGTGTGCGTGTGTATGTATGTGTATGTACACACACACACACACACACACACACACACACACACACACACACACACACACACACACACACACACACACACACACACACACACACACACACACACACACACACACACACACCATTTAATGCAAGTCCATACAAACTGATTATACCAAATCCAAAAAATACACAGGACAGGAGGGACGTGACATACCCTGACAGACGTATTAGAAGAAGCCTTGGGAAAAACGACCTTGGCCAGCGACGTACCCTGACCAGCATCACCCCACTCAACAATTTGAAACATCCTCCACGTTCAGCTAAAATGGCTGGTTGTCCCAAAATGACAACCCGGATCACGTCCACAACACTGCCTCGTGGGTGGGGGGGGAGTAATAATAAAGCACCCAAAAGATAATGAACAGAAATCACATTTACAATCAGATAACGTATTTGTGTGTTCAGTCATCTTGTCTAGACCCCAAGGTACAGTGTTAGAATTAGAGTCACTGCAATATTGCTTCTCACATTAATGCTTACAGTTGTTCTGAATGCAACATTGACCATGCAAAGAGGGGTGTACATCTCTGGCTGTTGGATTTATTTTTTTTGTAGACAATGTTGAGGCTCATATGAGAGCTAACACACAGAACGTATGACAAAGGGAACAAGAGAAGAGAGGGGCAGGAGAGGGAAGCACAAAACTGTGGGGAACGGAGACATTAAGAGATCTGTGGAAGGGGGAGGGATGGGATGGAGTACATGGGGTAAACAAGATGGACACTACAGGGACTTTCAAGAAGCAAAGCAAGGAATATGAAGGAGGTGTGTTTGGGGTGGATTAATGGGGGTAGAAAAGATCGTGGTTTGGGATGGGGGAAGACATGAGATGGTGGTGAACAGCTGTTTTGAAGACCTGAAGGGAAGAGTGGGATTGAAGAAAGTGTGGCAGTTTGTTCCAGAAGTTGGAGAAAAAGAGGAATGAAAGAGTGAAGGTGAGCAGTGATTCTTGACTTTGTTAGTGTCACCAGAAGGGGGTTACCTGGCGGACCTTCAGTGCCCTGTGGAAGTATGGGGAGAAGGGGGACAGATCACAGACAGAGCAGGGGGTGGGGGTGAGGCCAGAGAGGGGCCAGTGACGGAAGAAGAAAGAAAGACCACCGACGTTGGTGAGGATGGTTACATCATTTTCTGGAAGAGCGGCTGTGCCACCAATGTGCTGCTCCTGTTACCAGCAAGCTGGGACTCATTTTGCCGACCTCAGAAGGATAACAGGCTGAATAAACCCACCTGGTGTTATTTCAACAGCAAGACAGGAGCTCAAACTTAAGACCATAAGACCTTAAAAGGTCCCCTGACATGCAAAAGTACTGAAATTTCATTTATAGTTTCTCATTGTGATTTCAGATCTGACAAATGTTTTTTCACAATACTCATTTTGTAAAATGTAAAATTAAAAAAACAAACCTCTTCGAGAACGCCCCTAAAAATTCTCCTGAAAGGGGCGTAACCCACATGACGTCAACTACAGTATGTCAAAGGCTGCACGTTAATTACTCGGGTGGGTGGTCTACGTGATTCTATTGGCTTGCTGTGCGTTTCCACATTTGATTGGTCGACTCAATCACTTCGTTCATTTCTGCTTTAAAAAAAAAATCGAACATTTGGTTTTGAATAATGGATGACATGGACTTTCACTTGTCTGGTAACGACAGTGAGTGTGAGAGAAATGAAGGATTTTGGTCTGAATCAGATGGAGAATTGTCGGATAACGTAGTCGCGGGAGGTGAAGTTCAGCCAGCTGGAAATTAAGTACGGCCTTACCAGTTCGAGCTCGAAGCAGGACAAGCAGAGGAAAATGGCGATGAAATTCCCAGAGTTCATGATGATCGGGAGGACATCGAAGGAAGACTCTGAAATAACAACTGGTTAGACTAAATCCTATTCGTAATTCAATAATGTAAATTTGACTTGCATACTGCTCGATATCAGAAATATTTTAGTGAGGTGACGTGACCAATGCAGCGCAGCGGACATGGTTCTCCGCGGCGAATAAATCGCAAGCAAGGCCGGCGCATGTCATCGGCCGTATCTCTCCACGCATAAAACGAAGCAATCTCACTGTCTGGATACGATGAAAACTTGTGTGCAGAACACACCTTGTGACACAATTGTCTAGAGTTGTCCGATAAATCTGACGTTCTGTTGCATTTTTATTTATTTTATTCCTACTGTCGTCATGTAGCACCAGTGGAAAACAATGAAGAAAAGAGAATAATAAATAAAAGCTAGAGGCACGTCAGATTTATCGGCCTTGTCGGACGGAAGACGGATTTATCGGCCTAGTCGGACGGACGATGGATTTATCGGACGAGTCTAGACCAGTGTTTCTCAACCGGGGTTCCCCGGAACCCTAGGGTTCCACGAGAAACAGTAATAAATAGGCTAATGTATTTTTGAGTAGTTTTTGTTTGATTTAACATTCGTAATTTTACTATGTATTCGTAAGGCATATTGTTGGAAACTCCTTGGTTATTATAATTGAGGCTTCAACCTCACATTATTTACAATTATAACAACCATAGGGAATGTATTTAACGATGTCTATATGGCGCCAGTGTGAAACCGCCCTCACTGGTTAGTGGACGTCCTGTACGCGGCGGATTTGTGTATCATTGATTGACTGACTCAAGTACAGGACACATGCACGGTGTCCATCTATCTTGTCTGTGCTTCCTAGCACGAAGTCTGTCTGTCTCTATCTCTCTATATATATATCTATCTATCTATCTATCTATCTATCTATCTATCTATCTATCTATCTATCTATCTATCTATCTATCTATCTCTCTCTCTCTCTCTCTCTCTCTCTCTCTCTCTCTCTCTCTCTCTCTCTCTCTCTCTCTCTCTCTCTCTCTCTCTCTCTCTCTCTCTCTCTCTCTCTCTCTCTCTCTCTCTCTCTCTCTCTCTCTCTCTCTCTCTCTCTCCCTCCCTCTCTCTCTCTCTCGCTCTCTCTCTCCCTCTCTCTCTCTCGCTCTCTCTCTCTCTCTCTCTCTCTCTCTCTCTCTCTCTCTCTCTCTCTCTCTCTCTCTCTCTCTCGCTCTCTCTCTCGCTCTCTCGCTCTCTCTCTCTCTCTCGCTCTGTTAGTTCTTCTGTTTACCTTAATTGCTTCAGCTTTATTTGTTTAAGTTTTGTTTATCAAGTTACATGAGGTGTGTTTGTTTTTTTTGATTAAAAAAAGAAAATTTGTGAATTAAAACCTCTCTGTGAGGTCTCATAAACGAACGGTATGTTTTTTTTCATTGCCAATAAATTTGACAAAAAGGGGGTCATTTTTTCCTTAAACCAGGTGTCCGAAAAAAAATATATTATATTTACCACGTGAACTACGATAAAAATATAAAAGAGCTAGATATTAATAATGGTATATAATAATTTTTATGCAGGGGTTCCCTGAGACATGAAAACTATTTCAAGGGTTCCACAAGGGTAAAAAGGTTGAGAAACGCTGCTCTAGACTCTAGAGATCTCGAGTTGATCCACTCTGTGCGAGTTTCTGTATGTGACGTCAACGCTGTGATTCGCTGAAGTCAACTTTTTTAGGGGCGGGGCATAGCAAGTTGTGAAAAGCACAATAAATGATCGAAATATTGCTCTCATTATCCCATTTTTGATTAAAAAAACAAAACATGGGTGATTTCTTCACTAGGAAGGTCAAGTTAATATATAAATAACCAGAAAGTTTTGCATGTCAGGGAACCTTTAAGCCAGCCACCTCAACCATTAAACCAACACCAGGGTCATATTAATGCTGATGGAGTATTTACATGTATCCAACAGCAAAATGGACAAGCAATTATACTATAATGGAGCTATGCCGTGTGTGTGTGTGAGTGTGAGTGTGAGTGTGAGTGTGAGTGTGAGTGAGTGTGAGTGTGAGTGTGAGTGTGAGTGTGTGTGTGTGTGTGTGTGTGTGTGTGAGTGTGTGTGTGTGTGTATATAATGCATTAGGAAGCAGATAATTGCTTTTGTGTCGTTTAGTTGCACCATTAACCTGCTCTTGGTCACATATCTTTTCCACAGATCTCACGAGATTGAGAGTTGGACAGGCGACTGTAACAGCTTCCACGTGTCATGGCCTGTTTCAATCACGGTTTCTGTGAAGTCGGTGATAGAATCTTAGGGGAGGGGGGAGTTTTTAAATATTCCACTATGTCAATGTGGGGAATGCCCATTTTATTGTTGGAGTGGGAGGAGAGTGAGGATGGGTGGACAGAATTGGAGTTGGGGGGGGGGGAGCAAAGATGGGACAGAGTTGGGAGGTTGAGGACTTTTGGTTGGGGGTTGGAGAGTTTTGTTGGGAAGCAGAGGTTGAGAACTTGGGTCTGAAACATAGGGGATAGGTTGAGGACTTGAAGAACACAGGGGTTAAGGACTTGAAGTCACATTTTACATTCCATAGAATTTACACAGGTTCCTGCGATTATGCTGTCGAAGTTCATCCATGTCAAACTCCCCAAATATTCCACACTGTATTGGGAATCAATTCCCGTACAACAGCCCGGTGAAACAGACTTATCTACTTGCAGTGAATAAAACACCAACATTACATCAATCCATTGTAAACAAGAACAAGATTTGCTTTGCAACACACGTCCCCTCCCGATTTGATATTTTCTAAGTTTAAAAAAGGTCAAAACTCTGTGATAAATTGACAAAATGAATGAACATGATATTAAAAGGATAACACTGCGACATGAACATGATATCCATCCAAAACTTGATGTTGTTCGCCAGTGATTGTCCATTTGAACGTGCAACACAGTGGAGTGAACACTCGGTGACGTTTACCTCAAGGGTCTTCCAGTAACGCGTATTTTCAGGTTCGTGTTTCCGTCATCCTGACCTGGTCGCGAATAGGGAGAGAGGAGCACGCGTAACGTGGGGTTCGAAGTACAGTATTCCAATTTTTTTTTTTTAATAAACACTTCACCAATGTAGCTTATATAACAAGCCATTAACATCATTCATACGTACAAAACTCGCTTTGTATGGAAAAAAAAAAAGCTGTACTCTAACCTCCCAAAAGGCAAGCCTTAAAACACTTCCTCACTGTACACGACACGACACGGCACGACGTTTCAACCTTGACCTCGGAACCGGAAATGACGACAAACAGTTGTTGTTGTTGTTTTTTTGGTTTAAAAAAATAAAAAATATTGTGCAAATATTTATTGTTACGTTAAGTGATGCAATAAATCCTCGTCACATTAAATATTTCCTTCCTACGAGCAAACGTACTTGGTCGATTCACAGCTTGGTGTCCACGGAGGATCCCACCGACGGTGCAGTCACTCACTGATCCGATTGGCTGTCGCACGACGCGATTCGTGAATAAATAGTCCCTCGACTTTGGTTCAACACGTGCTGCGAGTCATGAGCTTCATCGAGTGCCTTTTCGACCCATTCAAGCGAAGCCCTCAATAAAAAGATCATAAAAAACAACAGTTGGAACCATGAATCAGTCAGATCACCATTTCCCCCATTTCTTGACCACATTCCGTCACGATGGAGGGTTTTCAGAGCTATCCCATAATGCCGTGCGCGCCGCCATATTGTTTATGGCGCCTGTGCACACTGTATCACAGCCATAGGTACTGAAATCCCTCGATGTAGTCGTTTATCGTTTCTGCACCGGATCCGTTTTGTGAAGATGAGGTGGCAAGGTTATTAATTTTTTTTTTTTTTGCTTTTATATTTTACAAGGGAACAGTTGGGGGGGGGGGGAATCAAAATTCCTGCCCGAACCTGCAGAGGGCACTGCATCAGCGGCACAGCAGCGTCCTCAGCCAATGATGCTACCTTGCATCCTTGTGCTGCATGTACAAAACGAGTTTAAGGGCAGGAATTTATCATTTGTTCAGGGAGCCGGAGATAGCTCGTCTACCCTTCCCGGAGGAACGTTCACTAAGTAATGCTAGCAGACGGGACACATCCAGTTTAACGTTCATCCGAGTGACGGCACACACACATTGATGAATCTCCCTTACCTGTGAAACACCAGGACGACAGTTTATAGCTGGGTCGGGATTCGAACCGAGGCTAGACGCTTTCGATGCGACTGTGCGCACCTCGAGGTCATCCTGCCAGCACAAAGAACGTATGGGGAACCTATGGAATAATTTAAAACTTATAGTAAGTTACCAGTGCCCGCACAGGATCAGGACCGGATTACGACTTTGTGGACACCTGGGCTGCAGATACTGTGGGGCCCCCAGTGATAATTATAACAAAAGCACACAAATCGAATTTCTGATTCTTGAAATCAGTTTATTCAACTTCTACAATATAACGTCAACATTAGGCCCACATAGATGGGTGTAAGTGTAACGCAACAAAAAGAGACGAGATACTGTGATATTTTCAAAAACTAAAATAAGTTTTTGAAATATTAAATTTATTTGACAAGGCTAAACAAAATTAAAATTCAAACATTTGCTTTGCCTAATTTCTTGGTAACAAATTTCCCCAAAACATCAATAAATTGTAAACTTTTGAGAATATCATTTTCAATTGCCATGACAGCGAGTCTGTTATGAAGTCGTTCTTGTGTCATTGTTGACCTGAGTACATTCTTTATATGTTTCAGCCTGGAGAAACTTCTCTCTAAAGTCGCATTAGTGATCATTAAACACAAATAAATCCGTCGTGCTATTTCAACATTAGGGAATGAAGAAGTTGATCCATTTTTTTTTAGCACAAGGGTGCAGATATCAGAAGCTTGCGGTGTTTCATGCTTGTCCCTGAATTCATCAAATTGCCCAACAAAGTTTTTATAGTGAACAATTTCTGGCACAAATTCAGGCTCGATGTCATCTGAGTAAATCTTCTGAAACTTGGCTGCGATTCATTAAAAATGGTAAAATGAAAATCCTATAAAAAGGAAGGTAGGCCTTTGCAGATATATATATATATATATATATATATATATATATATATATATATATATATATATATATATATATATATATATATATATATATATATATATATTCTTCTTCTTTCGGCTGCTCCCGTTTGGGGTCGCCACAGCGGATCATCCGTGATGATTCGCATAATGATTTGGCACAGGTTTTACACCGGATGCCCTTCCTGACGCAACCCTGGTCGCCTCTTACGACACAGGGATAATTACGAGACTCTTACAACACAGGGCCTTTGCAGGTATATATATATATATATATATATATATATATATATATATATATATATATATATATATATATATATATATATATATATATATATATATATATATATATATATATATATATATATATATATATATACACACACACAAGTACGGGCCCGTAAGTGCGTGTCCGGAGGTGAGTGCCAGTATGTGCAGCCCTCTCTCGCCCCTCTCTCTCGCCCCCCTCTCTCGGTCCCTCTCTCTCGCCCCCTCTCTCTCACCCTCTCTCTCGCCCCCTCTCTCTCCCCCCTCTCTTGCCCCCCCTCTAACCACCCTAGTCTCGCCCTTCCTCTCTCCCCCCTCCTCTCTTGCTCCCACTCTCATCCCTCCCTCTCCCGTCCCCTCTCTCGCAGATATTGGTCGACAGATAAATGGCCGTAACTTGGAAACTGCTCGTCCGATTAATATCAAACCTTGAAAAGGCACATCAGCGGGTCCCAGCAATATTCCTGGCAAGTTTCAATCAAATCGGACCATCAATCGTGCAAAAATAATAATAATAAAAAATAAATAAATAAACATTAATTGTGACGTCAATCGTGACATCATAACACTTTGTCTTGTCATTGGTCGACAGATAAATGGCCGTAACATGGGAACTGCTCGTCCGATTGACATCAAACCTTGAAAAGGCACATCTGCGGGCCCCGGCAATATTCCTGCCAAGTTTCAATCAGATCGGACTGGCGGTCGTCGAGAAACGGCGGTGACAGACAGACAGACACACAGAGATTGCTGGAATTATAGACACCAGTACGGGCCCGTAGGGGCGGGCCCGTAGGTGCGTGCCAGTATGTGCAGCCCTCTCTCACCCCTCTCTCTCACCCCCCACTCTCACCCCCACTCTCACCCCCTCTCTCACCCCCTCTCTCTCTCACCCCCTCTCTCTCTCACCCCCTCTCTCTCCCCCTCTCTTGCTCCCCCTCTATCCCCCTAGTCTCGCCCTTCCTCTCTCCCCCTCCTCTCTCGCCCCCACTCTCATCCCCCCCTCTCCCGTCCCCCTCTCTCGCAGATAAATATTGGTCGACAGATAAATGGCTGTAACTTGGGAACCGCTTGTCCGATTAATATCAAACCTTGAAATGGCACATCCGCGGGTCCCCGGCAATATTCCTGGCAAGTTTCAATCCGATTGGACCGGTGATCGTCCGGTTATTAATCATTTGGGAAAAAAAATTGGCATGATAAGGTGAGAAGGTGGAACGGCACCCTTAGCTGCCATATATACACCTTTTCAACACTGAAAAGGCAGTAAAATGGCCATAACTTGGGAACTGCTCGTCCGATCGACATCAAACCTCGAAAAGGCACATCCGCGGGTCCCCGGCAATATTCCTGGCAGGTTTCAATCAGATCGGACTGGCGGTCGTCGAGAAACGGCGGTCGCAGACAGACACACACACACACACACACACACACACACACACACACACACACACACACACACACACACACACACACACACACACACACACACACACTGCTGGAATTATACATATATATATATATATATATATATATATATATATATATATATATATATATATACAAAGGGGGCTGCAAAAGTAGGTATACAGTAATGAAAAACAAAACTTGTGCACAAAACGTATTTTATTGATTATTTATACAAGCTTATCAATAATAACATACCAATAATAACATATCAATAATAAACATATTAATCCCTCAAATGTTCAAACTGTTTGCCCCCGGCATTCACACATTCACACACAATGAATCCTAGCACCACTATTATGATACTGGTCATACTGGTATAATCCTTACTGTATACCTACTTTTGCAGCCCCCTGTATGTATATATAGATGTATATATATATATATATATATATATATATATATATATATATATATATATATATATATATATATATATACATATGCTTGACAAGTTGACACAATGACACACTACTTTAAGACTTTGACTTGGTATGAAGATAACAAAGTGCAGAATTCCACAAAATGTATAGGATAATGTAAATACAAATTACATCACAGAACAATGCTAATCTACCCTCAATCAGCACTTTTGTCTTTGGTGCAAGCACAACCGCAAAGCAATGACGAAAGAAGAAGGAAAGTTTCGATGGAATGAGCGATTTCTTGTACAGGTCCGAAGCGAGTTTGAGATCGTCTCATTGTAATCAGGATTGCCAGTGCCAACGAGTTGGAATAATGGACAAGAAAAAAATTCCAGTATATTATACAGTATATTAATTGAGGCCTTTTTAATGAGATAATTCAGCACACTTATACTTTCATTCTGCATTTACAAATTAAGTAACTTTTCACAGTAAATTAATTTCACTTAATCTCTGTAGGCCCTCAGCTGGCGGAGCCCCCTGGGCTGCAGCCCATAAAGCCCATGCCTTAATCCGGCACTGCACATGATTATAAACGGGATTGGGATGGAGATGACAAGCTGGGAGCAACAATTCGCATTTATTGCCACATCAGATGCTATTTAAATGCTCTAAATGGCGGTGAGGTGATATCCATTTGAAACTGTTTGTTCGATATATGGAGCTTCTTGATCCCTTGGGTCTGTAATAATGGAATTTGTATTGGCATCAAAGTCGGTGACCGATTGTAAATGAATAGTAGGAGTAAAGGTAGTCAGCATGGATTTACCAAAGGTAGATCATGTTTCACAAATGTATTGGAGTTCTATGAAGTAGTTTCTGATTGGATGGTTGAGGGAAGTGCAGTAGGTGTACTGTATCCAGACTTTCAGAAGGCATTTGATATCAACGTTCCACATTAGAGGTTGTTAGCTTAGGTGAGGGTTGGTGCAGTGCAGTCATTATGCGTCAAATGGCCTTCTCCTGCACCAAAGCTCCTTGTGTATCCTTGTATGTGTAAACTCAATTGCAACGTCACAGATAACATGATTAACAAGCTCATTGACTCTCAAAAAACACAAAAAAACATTCATAACTTGAACACGTTTCAACAAAAGTGATGCAGCCACAGCCACACGGCACGGGAAGACCCTTCAACCAAGAAAACATAACCATATAAGGTATAACACATATGGCCACATAAATAAAGGTTTTTTGTGTATATTGTGAATCCCAATGGGGCCATATATATATGGAGTGGTTTTGTGAGTCAGAAAATTAATATCCTTGAAAAAAATACAAAAGTACATGATGCTAGGTCAAAATGACCCCTTGCTGAAAGTGGAGGATACGATGACGTAATTACTTTTTTGTTCCTTTTCGATAACTCGTGAGCAGCCCATTGGTCTGATGGACCAAATTTTCATTGGTCTTCACAGCCTTGTTGCATACCCGCCTGCTGTACTGCTTGAGCATTAGCTTGCCTTTCACCAAGCCCAGATGTGCTTGGGGCCAACGTAGGGATTATATGTTCGTTATTATTATTACCTTCGCAAACTTTGTTGCGAAGGTTATGTTTTGATCGCTGTGTATTTATTTATTTATTTGTGAATATGTGTGTTTGTTATCTTGCCAAAACAAAGTTTTTGCAAGATATGTTAGACAGCTTGTATGTTTTTTTTTGTTTGTCTGTAATCACGTATAAAAAATTCTGCAGAGCACAGTTATCATTGGAAATTTTTGTAACTTCGCATATCAGAGGCCTATAGAGGTCCCTTTCAGCGCATAAAATTTTGAATGTCAAGGTCAAAGGTCAAGGTCACTTTGTCGCAAATCGGGGGAGTCGACAAAACCCTTATTTTTGAGTAATTTTGATCGGATCGTCTTCAAACTTCATGGGAATATAGTTCATGGTCTGGCGCTCAGCTGATTAATTTTTGGTGGCGATTGGCCTTGATCTTCATGGTTAGCGCCTAAGGTCAAACATACTTGACCCCAAGGTCAAATTTTCAAGTTTTAGGAACCATATCGTGTAGTATCTCAAATTGAACACCTCGATGAGTGCTTTCTAGATATGTCAAGCTTGAGACATTATGACGTCATTTGGTGACGTTATGAGGCAAACGCATATTTTTCATGGTTACTCTGTAGAACGATTCTCATCGGAATCTCTCGTAGGCAGATATTCCTCAAGGAGTCGCTCCTGGTGGATAGCAGCTCTGTTCACCTCAGTGTGACCTTAAAGAAGTCACACGTGGTCACCTTTTGGCAAGATACGGGTCACACTGGGGGTGACATTGGTTTTTTATTTTTTTTTGTTTGTTTGTTTGTCTCTAATCACGTATAAAAAATTCTGCAGAGCACAGTTATCATTGGAAATTTTTGTAACTTCGCATATCAGAGGCCTATAGAGGTCCCTTTCAGTGCACAAAATTTTGAAGGTCAAGGTCAAGGTCACTTTGTCGCAAATCAGGGGAGTCGACGAAACCCTTATTTTTTGAGTAATTTTGATCGGATCGTCTTCAAACTTCATGGGAATATAGTTCCTGGTCTGGAGCTCAGCTGATTAATTTTTGGTGGCGATTGGCCTTGACCTTCATATGGTTTTTTTTGGTCTGTAATCACGTATAAATCACTCTGCAGAGCACAGTTATCATTGGAAATTTTTGTAACTTTGCATATCAGAGGCCTATGGAGGTCCCTTTCAGTGCATAAAATTTTGAAGGTCAAGGTCAAAGGTCAAGGTCACTTTGTCACTAATCAGGGGAGTCGACGAAACCCTTATTTTTTGAGTAATTTTGATCGGATCGTCTTCAAATTTCATGGGAATATAGATCATGGTCTGACGCTCAGCTGATTAATTTTTGGTGGCGATTGGCCTTGACCTTCATGGTTAGCGCCTCAGGTCAAACATATTTGACCCCAAGGTCAAATTTTCAAGTTTTAGGAACCATATCGTGTGGTACCTTAAATTGAACACCTCAATGAGTGCTTTCTAGATATGTCAAGCTTGAGACATTATGACGTCATTTGGTGACGTTATGAGGCAAAAGCATATTTTTCATGGTTACTCTGTAGAACGATTCTCATCGGAATCTCTCGTAGGCAGATATTTCTCAAGGAGTCGCTTCTGGTGGATAGCAGCTCTGTTCACCTCAGTGTGACCTTAAAGAAGTCACACGTGGTCACCTTGTGGCAAGATACGGGTCACCCTGCGGGTGACATTGGTTTATTTGTTTGTTTGTTATTCGCATAACTCCAAAAGTATTGAACTGAATCGCAGCAAATTTGGTGGGATGATTGGTTATTATCCAAGGACCATTTGATTATATTTTGGGAGCAATCGGGTTAAAGGTCAAGGTCATGAAAAGGTCAAAATCGTCTTTTTACCATAGCACGGTCAATTTGTATCCAATTTGCATGCAACTAATGCCAAAATGTTCAGAATTCAATGCCCTATCTTGTGATATGTGACATGACACAATGACGTAATAACCCTTATTAGCGGTTGGGAGTCAAAGGTCGGGGGGGGGGTCACGACATTACAAAATGTGCGGTTTTAGTCATAACACGGTCAATTCTTATCCGATTTGCATGAAACCAACACCAAAATGTTGACTGTTCTGTTCCCCACACTCTAATACCAATTACAAAATTAAGAGTACAAAGGTCAAGGTCGAGGTCATGAAAAGGTCAAAATCGTCATTTTGCCATAGTGTGGTCGATTTTTATCCAAGTTGCATGCAACCAATGCCAAAATGTTGTGAATTCATTGCCCAATCTTGTGATATATGGTATGACACAATGACGTCATTACCTTTGTTAGCGGTTTGGGTCAAAGGTCAGGGGGGTTAACGACCTTTATTATCATAACGCAGTCAATTCTTATACAATTTGCATGTAAGTAGATTCAAAATGTTAGAATTCAATTCCCTATCCTGTGATGTGTAATATTTGATTTCTTTTAATGTGACCAGTTGTCATCAGATTGACTTGACACCGACACCCAAAAAGGTCAGGGAGTTCATACAGAAATTGTACAATGTATGTGAATCAGTGTCAAACAGCAGGAAATTTAATGTTTTTAAGCCATCATAACACATCTGAGATGGCAGATGTGGTATGGGATTAAATACCCTCACAATCAACGGTTTCTGGGGGGGGGGGGGGCAAAATGTAGCGTTGGCGAAGGTATGTGCTCCACTGAGTGCCAGCCAGGTGGAGAACACTGCACGGAGAAGGCAAACGTGGAAACCAGCCACGTCAGTACAGAGTAAGAAGTGCAGAAAATGTGACGTCAGAAGCTTTGCATCTGATATTCCACTCGAGGAAATTATTTTTCAATTAATCGTTTATTTTGTTAATGGGTTTCAGAAGAGCGTAGAGGTACATGTATTGACCTTTGAGCCGTCCAGCCTGGGTTCGAATCCCGACCCTGCTATAAACTGCCATCCTGGTGTTTCGCAGGCAGGGTGATTCATCAATGCGTGTGCCGTCCCTCGGATGGACGTTAATCTGGGTGTCCCGTCTGCCGGTATGAGTTGGGGGGACGTTAAATAATAATCCATGGTGTCGTGCATGGAGAGTCGGCGAGTTATCGCCGGCACCCTGAACACATTCCAAATTTCTGCTCCAACCTACAGAGGGCACTGCATCAGTGGCACAGCTGCGCTCTCGGCTAATGATGCTATACTCGCAACCTTGCGCTGCATACGAAAGAATAATAATCCTGTTCGTGAAAGACGTGCCAAATACGTTCTGCCGACGATCACGTGTGATTCGATTCGGACCCGTCCGTGTTTATAAGCCGGTTGTCCAAACGTCGGACACGATTTATTTGTCCGAAGCAAGCGTCCTGTCCATTTGACCTTTGAAGATAACATTTGACCTTTGAAGCTCCTGAACGTTCCGGGATTTTCGGAGCAGCAGCAGCAGCTGCTGCTGCTGCTGCTGCTGCTGCTGCTGCTGCTGCTGCTGCTGCTGCTGCTGCTGCTGCTGCTGCTGCTGCTGCTGCTGCTGCTGCTGCTGCTGCTGCTGCTGCTGCTGCTGCTGCTGCCGCCGCCACCCCGGCCCGGTAGTCTGAGACCATTTACGACAGGTCGTAAAGTGCTTTATTGCCGTTCCCTTTTATTCCCATCAGCGGTGTTTCCGGGTGCCAATCACCCCCCGGATTTTAGTTATCTTCCGTCTGGCCTCAGGGTCAATGTTTCCATGCCAGAGCGAGGTCACCTTCCCTGTGTAACACCCTGGTGGCCCGACAAACAGGATGAGGCCTATAAGGCCACCAGATGGTAATTTCGAGAGAAACACCAAAGCACACAAACTGGACGTGCAGAGACCGTAAAGCACGGATGGCGTCGTACGGCCAGGTGAAGCGTTTGCTAACCTCGTGATTTTATGGCACGCACATCCATCGACGGTCGTTCCCAGCAGGTGGCGACACGTGGGGAGCGCATTTCCCGCGCCGTCGACAGGGACGTACACGTGCGATGATTCCCTCCATGGCGCTGGCCCGTTTCGTGACCTGTTTCTAATGAATTCCCTCGCATTTTCTCAGGCGGGATAACGTCTAATGCATTGCACGTGCACGCGCGTTCCACGTGTCGCGGCTCGAGGCGCACGTTCCTGGGAAACAGTGTGACGTCACAATGTGCATTGTGACCCCCTGACGCGCCGGGAGGAGATTTTCATCTTGAATTGTATCGTTTCGTTACGGACGAAGGATCCGTCTGATGAACGTCTTAAGTCGCGTACGAATGGTTCCTCGTGGTGTGTGTGCGTGTGCGTGTGTGTGTGTGTGTGTGTGTGTGTGTTTGTGTGTGTGTGTGTGTGCGCGCGCGTGCGTCCGTCCGAGCTTCTCCTTCGTTGTTCGGGTTGGGGTTCATCATCACCACAGTGTCTGCGAAAGCGATGAAGGTTTTGTGTTACATGTTTGGGTGGTGGTGGTGGTGGTCGTCGTATGGCAGCTGAGCTGCTGGGGTAGCCATCATTTCTTAAAGCGCGACTGTGTCGCTGATGCAGTGCCCCTCTACCAGTACACACACTGGAACTGGTACTCATTTCGCCGACCTCGGAAGGATGACAGGCTGCGTCAACCCCCTGGTGTATTAATTTATCGGCCGACGGGGTTTGAACTCAGGACCCAAGGATCCCAAGCCGCCACTATAACTACTGAGCCAACACCAGGCTCAATCATGTTTGGGTGAAACGACTTGACTTTCACGTCCGTCGATGAGGTTCAAACAAACAACGTCGTAACGATCGCAACGAGAACGGAACTCTGGAGAGAGCACACCTCCGCCAGGTTGACCAGTTTACATTTTGCATCCCATTGATCGGTCGGATCTCGATCCGGATCTGAACCAAAATCGAATCGTCTTGTTCTTGTCCCCTAACCAACTTATTCAGCAAGTTTTGTCGCAATTCATCCGCAACTTTTTGAAATATCCTGCGATATATTGTTTTTGGCCCCCATCTCTCGATGGTGAAGAATGACAAATAATTTTTTTAAATCCCATATCTTGATCTGGATTCGGATCTTCCCTCGAATCAAATCAACTCGTCCTCGTCACATACCCAATTTGTCCACCAAATTTCGTCCGAATCTATCCATAACGTTTTGAGATATCCTGCTCAGTGCTCACAGGCAAATAGACAAACAGACATGGCTGAAAACATAACCTCCTTCCATCTTCGGTGGCAGAGGTAACTACACACGCAGCACGAACACGATAACCTGGGTTCACCACCCGAGGAATTATTATCCGACCGTGAACTGCCGCCCTGGTGCTTCGCAGACAAAATGTCGCATCAGGGAGTACGCTGTACTTTCGGTGGGGACCTTAAGCCAAGTGTTACGTCTCTCGAGCACTCACTTGCGGCTGTCTTTCGAATAAGGAGTAGGCTCGAGGCGCACGTTCCTGGGAAACAGTGTGACGTCACAACATGCATTGTGACCAGTATCCAACCATTGTGTGCCGGCACCTTGGTCAAATAGTTTCGTGTAAAATGTAAATCCCTGCCTTATTCTTCTGCTCAAAGGTTATTGTTAAGTTTAATTAAAAAAAACAAACCTCAACCTGTTCTTTATGGTTCAGTCTCACCTACCTGTCCACAAACGTAAAGTACGACATGGAGGATGTGACCGACGACCGTATAAACAGCCACACATGACATTGTTAGCCGTATGTCTTCGTTATCATTAAAGGAGGGAAACAAAAAGATATACTGTACTCCAACCTGAAACCTTGCCACTCAAAAGATTTCCAAACATTTTATTCCCAAACAATATGTTTTAAAATCCGAATACAGGTTAAAAAAAAAACATAACAAACAAACACCCCTGAAAAACCATATTCTCCCAGTTCGACCTGTTTCACTGCATATTCAGTTCTTGGTTACCAATGACGTCGTCAAAGGTGTGGGGTTTTTTTCATGAACAGGACTCAGATATTTCCCAAAACTTTTGAATCATCTCGTTCCCATGTAAAGGTATATTGATTGCGTGAACGTGAGCTGACCAACCAGGTACCCTTTCAGTCTCGGACGAGTTGGTTAAGTCTCGGACGTTTCAGTCTCGGACGAGTTGGTTAAGTCTCGGACGTTTCAGTCTCGGACGAGTTAGTTAAGCGGCGCGTTATACATACGGAGTACAAGTATAATGATATTAATCATGATGATGATAAGACGAGCACAACGATGTCACCAAGAACAGCCCGAGAAAGCATAAAAGGGTGAATTGACTCGTCCAAGACCCAAGGTGTTACCCCCGGGTCTTGTCCGTGTATATAGTTCAGGTAAGGATGGGCACGAGCTCCCATTGACTTTTTTTAAAAAGGGTGAATTGACAATTCCAAGAACCAAGGTGTTATTCCCGGGTCTTGTCCAAGTATATAGTTCAGGTAAGGATGGGCACGAGCTCCCATTGACTTTTTTTAAAAAGGGTGAATTGACAATTCCAAGAACCAAGGTGTTATTCCTGGGTCTTGTCCATGAAAATAGTTCAGGTATAGATGGAAACGAGCTCCCATTGACTTTTTTAAAAAGGGTGAATTGACAATTCCAAGAACCAAGGTGTTATTCCCGGGTCTTGTCCAAGTATATAGTTCAGGTATAGATGGACACGAGCTCCCATTGACTTTTTTAAAAAGGGTGAATTGACAATTCCAAGAACCAAGGTGTTATTCCCGCGTCTTGTCCAAGTATATAGTTCAGGTATAGATGGACACGAGCTCTCATTGACTTTTTAAAAAGGGTGAATTGACAATTCCAAGAACCAAGGTGTTATTCCCGGGTCTTGTCCAAATATATAGTTCAGGTATAGATGGACACGAGCTCCCATTGACTTTTTTTAAAAGTGTGAATTGACAATTCCAAGAACCAAGGTGTTATTCCCGGGTCTTGTCCAAGTATATAGTTCAGGTATAGATGGACACGAGCTCTCATTGACTTTTTAAAAAGGGTGAATTGACAAGTCCAAGAACCAAGGTGCTATTCCCGGGTCTTGTCCAAGTATATAGTTCAGGTATAGATGGACACGAGCTCCCATTGACTTTTTTTTAAAGGGTGAATTGACAATTCCAAGAACCAAGGTGTTATTCCCGGGTCTTGTCCAAGTATATAGTTCAGGTATAGATGGAAACGAGCTCCCATTGACTTTTTTTAAAAGCGTGAATTGACAATTCGAAGAACCAAGGTGTTACCCCCGGGTCTTGTCCAAGTATATAGTTCGGGTTTAGATGGACACAAGCTCCCATTGACTTTTTTAAAAAGTGTGAATTGACAATTCCAAGAACCAAGGTGTTATTCCCGGTTATTGTCCAAGTATATAGTTCAGGTAAGGATGGGCACGAGCTTCCTTTGACATTTTTTTAAAGGGTGAATTGACAATTCCAAGAACCAAGGTGTTACCCCCGGGGCTTGTCGAAGTATATAGTCCAGGTATAGATGGACACGAGCTCCCATTGACTTTTTTTAAAAAGGGTGAGTTGACAATTCCAAGAACTAAGGTGCTATTCCCGGGTCTTGTCCGTGTATATAGTTCGGGTTTAGATGGAAACGAGCTCCCATTGACTTTTTTAAAAAGGGTGAATTGACAATTCCAAAAACCAAGGTGTTATTCCCGGGTCTTGTCCAAGTATATAGTTCAAGTAAGGATGTACACGAGCTTCCTTTGACATTTTTTTAAAGGGTGAATTGACAATCCCAAGAACCAAGGTGTTACCCCTGGGTCTTGTTTAAGTATATAGTTCAGGTATAGATGGACACGAGCTTGCTTTGACATTTTTCATCTGCTGTCCGCGTGGCCGCCAGTTGGAGGGGACACTCCGTTGTTAAAAAGACCCTCAGGCGTCTTTCCTACGTGCAGCTGTGGACGGTCGACCTGAAGAATGGTCCGTTCATCATTAAAACATCCTGCAATTTTCATTAGAAAAAGTACCCTGTGCGGGGCTTCAGGATGAATGTTCTTTAATGGCCATAATTGCCTTTAATCCAGACCATGTGGGGGCTTGTGCTGGCAGCAGAGGGGAAAACGTCTCTACGTCTGTCATTTGTTTCAACAATTTGTCTGGATTTGGAACTTTGAGGGCTCAACAGCACGAGGCCGCACGTGCTTACAATGGACGATTATACAGTTCGTGAAACTCTAAACATCAGTTGATGCGCTTTCGAAGCAAGTCCATTTCGCATCAAGCGATAAGTCTGGTGCCAGGGGTGGGAATAAATAAACAATGAAAGAGCTATTGCACTCATACGTCACAATAGGAATAAAGCGATTGTGGAAGCAAAATAAAACTTTTCGTTGACATGGATTCTTTTTCGAGAATAATTACAGCGATACGTGTGGCTACACGTGACGACACCTGTACTAGTAGGATGCACACCTTCACTTGCCGTCTTCTTTTTCAGATGGTTTTAGCTCGAATTTTGTTTCGAACATGTCACTACAATTCCAAGGAGAAACTTTGACTTTTAAACAAACGAGAGGGACAAACCACCAGATTTGGTGTCATGGTTAGAGCTGTCTGTTCTGAGTCTGGGAGGTCAGTGGTTCAAACACCAACTGAGTCATACCAGAGACATTCTAATTTTTTTTTCAAAACCTGTACATGCTGCTTCCTTTAGTTCCATCCATTGGAACCATACTTTGTGCAGAGGGTTGGTGCTGCCAAAGCAGTCTCCTGGGCTATTAGACACAATCCTGGACAGGTCACCACTCCAACACAGGATACCAGCGTGCTGGCACTCATTTTGCTGACCTCAGAAGGATGACAGACTGAGTCAACCACACCTGGTATTAATTCAACAGCCAAGTGGGATTTCGAACTCAGGATCATGGGATCCCAAGCCCACCACCCTAATCATTAAGCCAACACCAGGCAATTTCCTTTAATTGATCCTCAGCATTTAAAAGGATGGAGCATGGACAAGCAACCATAAATTGGCAACTGTTGTGCAGGCTTGATAGGTGTAATAGCCTTCTCTTGCATGAAATTATTTGCAAGGGAGTCGAGGACATAGCTGCCATCGAGAGGGTTCAGCCGCAGCGCTACTACATTGATTCTGGGCATACCAGGACTCAGCTATCGGGAGCGGCTGAAGGAGACAGGGCTCTATGTATGAGAAAGGGGGTGATCACAAGGGCATATGATAGAGATGTTTAGAATAATGAAGGGTATAGACATAAAAAGTAAAGATGAATCTTTCAGTAAAAGGACCAGGGACAATACATAGCCTGAGAGCAAAGAAGAGGAGAGTTAAGAGGGGTCTTTCATTCAGAGTAGTAAATAAATGGAATGGTCTCTCTGGAAAGGTCATGGCAGCAGAGACAGTAAATAAGTTTAAATTAGAATTAGATAGGTACCTGGAAATTATGGAGATAGAGGGGTAGAGAGATATTGGCAGGACTTTTGGGATGGGTGATTGTGTGGACCTGTGCTGATTGTGATGTGTGTGAGAGAGTCTCATCAAGGGATAGTGTTTGTGATCGGTGTTGTGCATTCTTCACCCTAAAACCACCTTCGCCCATCCACCCCAGCCTCCAAAAATAAATAAATGAACAAAAAATAAATTTCCCCATTTTTATTTTTAACACACTGGTGATATCCCTGAGTCTGCCACACTTTTCTCATCCTCCACTCCCCATCTCCCCAATGTAATAGAATTTTGCAGCCTGAGACGGATTTATTTATTATTTGCTGTTGGTGTAGTCCAGGGATGATGGGCTGAATGTCCTCGTTAAGTTGGTTACAAAATGAATGATCTCGATAAGATCCGCTGCGTAGTTATTGGGCATTTCCTGTGCCGAGTTCTTGTACTTTTCTCCACCATCGGTCGTCATAAAGCCGTTTTGGCCGGGGAGCCGAGATAAGTTGAGCCGCATGTGGAAGCCGCGGTTATCACGCGAGCCCCATCCAACACAAAGACGCCTTTCTCCCTCCCCGTGAGCTACTGCTGGGATGTTACTGATTCAGTGGAGATTCAGAGCTTGGCTATGCCCGAACTATAGCAGGCACTGATTGATTCAGCATGCCGGTAAGTGTCGGCTGAACAATGCTCCGATGACTGTGCAGATATGTGTCCCAATCTTGTTTTTTACTCTTAATAATGGCCCAAAAGGTCAAAATCTGACTGAGCGGTGCATGCCACCATATGTTAACCCAAATCACCAACTATTTCGGTGTGCATCCATCTCGAGGACCCTGACCACGAATTTAAATAAATAAATAAAAAGGTGTGATGGTTTTAAAGAGATGTCCATCAATCCATGTAGGCCTGACCTGAAGATGACACTACTCGGTGAATTGAACCAATAAAGCGGCAATTTTGAGAGACCGGCATTGGACGTGGAAGGGGATTCCATTGGCACGAAATGAAGAATGAGAGGGAATGCAGGTGGCTGTTAAGATGAGATATTGGAGGAAGGAACGGAGGACAGGATTGGAAGAAGAGCAAAGAGCAAGGTCAGCTCTGCCAGTAAAGGATGGATTACATTTGGAGGAGTTGGTGTGAGATCAGAGAAGAGTCGATAAATCATGGTGTGAAAGGTAAGCCCACACGTGATGGAGGAATGCATCGAGAGGAAGTACACTACATAATGGAAAGTAGAAAGTACATTGTGAGAAACGAGAGTTCTATGATGGGAAAGACAGGTGGACTTGGTGAAAAATAAAGTTTCACAAAAGTTTATTGCACTTTTTAAGAGAAGAGAGCTCATAATGTTGCGGAACAATATCCAGGCGTGCTCGTTGATTACCTGGTTTGCTCAACCTCTATGTTCACCTGATAAATGACTTAGTCTGAGCTCAGTTGTTACGGGAAGATTGGGGAATGCAAACCATATACGGATTAAAGTTGACCCATCTGGGCATTCAGCTTTTTATGAATATCTAAATGGGATCCCGGGTTCAAACCATATACTGCATACACTCTGCTGATATGTCCATCATCTTCCAGGGTCGTTGTCCTGCACGCGATGCATGTGCGAAGCCCTTGTACATCAGTTAGGAGAAAAGAAGAAAGTTTCCCAACTGAAAGCCATTTCTAGTGAAAGATCTACAGTACATTGGGCCTATTAACCGGTTGTTTGATGGATATTTCACAAATTAAGTGAACGCGGTGGCTTTGGCTCCTATTGTTAACCAACAAACCACCATGTGGCTCAAGAAGTGTTGCGCAGACGTTCGTGGAGGATGAGCAGGGGGAAATTAGCCTTTGCAGGAAAGTTCGTAAAACGGGCCTAATAAGTCCCACGGGGGTTGAATCAACGGGCCTCTCATGTGCAATGTTTCATTCCTCGCACTCCTTCCTCGACATTGCATGGCGTATTCCAATGCACCATTGAGCTCATGCGCGATGTCATTCCATGTGGTGCTAAATAAGTGACTATTCTGAATCTTCTACCCTATTCTGAAAACAATACCCATTTATAATCATACTGCATTATTATTTATTTATTTATTTATTTGTGATCATAAAAAGACTGCAGATGCTTTGAGGGGGGGGGGGGAAGTTGTCTTAGGGATTCAAAGAATAAATTTTGTTGCAAAGGTCAGACATCGTCTTCGTCATCATCCTCCACAAACCTCCCCTCCTCACCCATAGACCCCACCTCTGGCCGATGAAACAATCCACATGACTGTTGTATTCGAGGTCATTATTTGGCCAACAAGAATGTGCATGGAGGTCTTATCAGAAGGATTGCATAAACCCTGGTGAAGTCATGCCGTGCTGGAGCAATTAGTGAAAAACAGCCAAATCTAGTATGAAATAGCACACTGTCAAGTACCAAAGTACAAGGGTCTTCAGCTGAGGCTATATGGAGTGGAGCAGATACTGCGGTCTTCAAATTTAGGCTAGGGCCAGGGTGGTTTATACCATGGATGCTGATGTAGTCTTCGTGTGTCAATCGGAGATGGGTGGTTGGAAGGTATCCTCACATGGCATATGGTACTGCCATCAGGATATAACGTGCCCCTTTATCCTTCCTACTTCCTCAATATGATAACTTTTGGTTGAGGTCTTTACGATCGACGAGCACTCCGTAACAGAGCAAGCAACACGAGGCTTGTTACCCCAGTGTGTTACCATTGGGGTTACAAATCAGAAAACAGAAACTTGCCCGTGCAGAATAATATAACGAAATTTATTATCGTATTCTTTTCATTCAAGTTAGAATGCTCACTGAAAGATCATATAGTCCTGGGCCTACTTCCTCTTTGGAACAAGAATAATTTGTCAGAGCAGCTGATTAGTTTGCTTCTGACAGACAGTCTTGTTTATGACAATAGATAGCTGCTGCCCCCTTGTTCAGAAAAGCTTGATGAGACGTCGCCTACGTAGACCCGGCGCCACGCATCCTAGGCCTCTTGTGCAAAGCACCACAGACAACACTGTGGACAACCTGTGAAAAGCACTGCAAAAGCATCGTTAATGAAGATGGATGGTTGGGGCTAAGTGCTACATTACCGGCAACTTATGCAGAGCATGCTGTGGTCACCTCGTGTCAAAAAGCAAAACATTTCTGGAAAGGCCATTTGCCAATTGGCCAGGAAGTTCATGATCATAAAGGCTGTGGATCAAAATGTAGACGTGATTGCAAAGTCTTGCTCATACCTTTGTGATTGTCCCCATATTTAAAGGCCTTGCGGCGAGGCGGCGACCGAATCGAGTGGTGGTCCGAAAGTAAAAATGGAGCAACTGAGATTCGCTCATGAAGTTCAGTAAACAGGTCCTTGTAGATCTTCTGCTGGATGAATCAATGCAATTATTTATTGGTCAAACAATTGGTGGGAAGCAGCATTGAGGGGAGTACTCGATGAGATGATGAATCCTCCTGCGATTCCTTCTATTAAGATTCTCCTGCGATGCATCCTTCTATTAAGTGCTTTTAACTGATTATTGTGAGCAAGGGACCATCGATGTACTGTCGATGAAATAATGGTGGGATTTTGACTGCTCT
>NC_140973.1:61455625-61510625 GCF_056783735.1 Eptatretus burgeri
AAGTGCTGGCAAGGTCAGGGTTCAACCAGAAAACCATGCGGGGCACTGGAGCTTATGCGTGAGGACGACAGTGTCAGAGAGAGAGAGAGTGGGAGTGAGAGTGAGAGTGAGAGTGAGAGTGAGAGTGAGAGTGAGAGTGAGAGTGAGAGTGAGAGTGAGAGTGAGAGTGAGAGTGAGAGTGAGAGTGAGAGTGAGAGTGAGAGTGAGAGTGAGAGAGAGAGCTGGGAGTGAGAGAGAGAGAGAGAGCTGGGAGTGAGAGAGAGAGAGAGAGAGAGAGAGAGAGAGAGAGAGAGAGAGAGAGAGAGAGAGAGAGAGAGAGAGAGAGAGAGAGAGAGAGAGAGAGAGAGAGAGAGAGAGAGAGAGAGAGAGAGAGAGAGAACGGTCATGGGGTCATGCACTGGTGTGAGTTAAGTAAACTGGGGAATTGACTCGAAGAATGTATTTTTTTGTTTATTTCTAATGTTTAAGGAGAGCTCGACCAAACGTGACACATAAAACACACGTTATCACATGGACAGTCATGGCGTTGCAACGTGACGATTGATGAAAGGAATGATGATCATCCTTTACGATTCAAGACAACAGATGGTCTTCGGAATTCCATCTTAGTTACTCCCTAATTTGTACAGCAGATGTTACAAATTCTCCGTTCTGCCACAATTGGAAAGGGATGTGCCTTGGTGTTAGATATGTCGAAGAAGATCGGAAAAATAGAAAAAATTATGGATTAAGAAGAAAATCCGTGACTTACCAAAGGGATCAACAACATGTATCTGCCTGGTTTTATGCTCGGTTCCCTGAGGAATGTCTTAGCTCTACCCAAAACCACCTTTGCTGTTTTTATGTGCATTTCTCCATGGAAACCTGACTGTAGACCATTTCTGCATCAGGTGTGTATTGGTCATGCCGAGTGAGGGTGGAAGAAGAGAGGTTGAGTCAAAGTTGACTGTGCACAGGACTGTACAATTCGAGGAAAACTAAACCGAGGAAAACTTGGCCATATCACCTCGTGTGGAATTTCCGGCTGCATCATGCAGGCGTGACCCATCACTTGGCTCCAGAATTTGTGGCGCGATGGGCTGTGAAGAGCGGTATCCTTCAAGCTTATGTCAATGGGTGTGGGAGGATGGAAAGTGTTCATTTGAGATGATAGACTTGGATTTCAGGATGACTAAGCAATGGTGTCTGTGCGTGTCAGATATATGTCTGTAACTTGGAGGGTCTCCAGCTCAGTATTCACCTGTTAGCGCACAGCTTAACCTCTAATCCCAGCAGATTCAGGAGTGAGGAGTATCACTGTTCCCCCATAATGATATCAAACACAAAATGAAAGGGAGAAAGCATTCCTTCCCCCCAAAAAATAAAAAAAAGGAAACACCTTTGGGGTTCCTCAAGAACTGAAGCAGGAGTTCAAAGGTTAATGAAGCTAAGGATTTCTCAAACCACCAAGAAACTCCAACGGGCCACACATGACATGACTCTCGAGTCCAGATGATCATGTATCGGAGGAATGGCAGTGATTAACCCTCCGTTAGTGCGGTTGGATATCTCAAACCCCTGGCGATGTTAGTTTACATTTATCCAAAGTCTGCCAGCAGTGTCGTTTCCTGCACCAACCACCGGTGTCGTTTCCTCGACCCGTACATCGAGCTCACATGTGACTACATTCAGTGTCGTTGACCGGGTTGGGGAGCAGATGGCAGGTATTTGCGTCTGGGGTTGTGCATACCCCACTGCATAATCCACATAACTTTTCTCAACAATTACCGACGTCTTTGTTTTGTCATTTATTTTATTAACTGAATCTCTTATCCTAAAGGTCAATTATTTCACAAATGAAATAATGTATATTGTTTATGACTGATCATTTTTTTTTTTGTGAATTTTGAGTGAAATTGTTGAGTGACAAGTCTTTCTTTTCTTTTAGATTCACACTGGACTATGACAGGCGAATGGAGAACTTGAGAGAAATGGTTGAGAAAGAACAAGATCAAGAAGATGAGGAAGCGCATCACATCTTCAAGAGGAACCGGATGAAGATGAATCAGATGAGCAAGAGATAACGAATGAAGAAGAGGAGGATATGTTGCAAGATTCACCAGATGATTATACTACAGAGCAAGAATCTGAAGACAAACAACAGAGGACTGGGACAACACGAAATCATTTCACTGGCAAAGATGGAAAAACTGTCTGGAAGGACACTGTTCCACATCTTGCAGGGCGCGTGCGTGCGCATAACATATTGCCAGGATTTTCCAGGACCAAGAGGGGTTGCAAAAGCCATGCATGCTCTAAGAGGATTGTTAGTCTCTCGTTTCTTACTCCAGAGCTTCTGAATGAGTTAGCAGCAAGCACAACTATCTATATTGGGCCGAAATAAGGAAAATATAAAGAGACATGCCGAACCAGACATACAGATGAAAAGGAGATGAAAGCTGTAATCGGCTTCCTTTATCTGTTCATAGTTTCTCGAGCTAACTGAATTAATATTGATGATGCCTGGGAGAGCGATGGCGCAGGAATTGACATTTTTCGGGGCAACTTTGTCTTTGAAGTGCTTTTGTTTCCTGCTGACGTGTTTGAGGCTTGATAAGATCCAAACTCGGGCTGAAAGGAGGGTAGAAGAGAAGTTGGCACCTTTGAGCAAGTTGTTTAAGAAATTTGTTCATAATTGTAAGTCCAGTAACTCTGTTTTAGAGTATGTGACAAGAGATGAAATGTTGGCCACCTTTACAGGTAAATGTCCTTTCTGGCAGTATATGCCAAGTAAACCAGATAAATATGGACTACAATTATTTGTTTTGGCCGTCACAAAAACCTTTTATACTGTATGTGTTATGTATGGAAGTGGACCGATGGATGCAACCACCGAGGGACCTAGGGAAGTCGACCGAGGCCCTTTTGTAGTAGATAATTCAGCAGCATCAGTGGTAATGCGGTTAGTTTCTCGCATCAAAGGGTCTGGAAGAAATGTTACCATGGATAACTGTTTACTAGGCATGGACTTGCAGACAAGCTCATGAAGGATCATCAATTGATATTAGTTAGCACTCTGAGGAAGAACAAGAGAGAAGTTCCTCCTGATTTTGCTGCCACAAGAGGTAAAGCTCCGTACACAAGTTCGTTTAGCTTTCAGAAAAATGTCACATTAACCTCGTACATTGCCAACAAAGGGGAAAACAAATGTTCTCCTTCTCAGCACAATGCATCATGATGCTGCAATTGATTTCGATACCAAAGAATAAAATAAACCAGAGATCATTACCTCCTACTACAGTACTAAAGAATGGGTAGACACCATTGACCAGTTGCGTTCGATGTACAATGTTTCCAGAAAAAGTCGAAGCTGGGTTCTTACACTTTTCTACACCCTACTTAATGCTGAAGGAATAAATGCAAACATATTACTCACTAGAAAATAGAACCCGTCACTACACTGACGGGAATATTGAGAGACGGGGGGGGGGGGGAGAAAGGAGGGAGGGGAGGGAAAGTGGAAGGAGGGGAGGGAAATAGGAAGGAGGAGAGAGAGGAGGGGGGGATGAGGAGGGGTGGGGAAGGGAAGGCATCAGAGGGGAGGGGAAGGGAAGGCAGTGTGAGGGGAGGAGAAGGCAGCATGGGGGAGGGAAAAGGAAGGAAGCATGAGGGTGAGGGAAATGGAAAGGCAGTGTGAGAGGAGGGGAAGGCAGCATGCGGGAATGGGAAGGCAGCATTAGGGGAGGGGAAGGGAAGGCAGAATGAGGGGAGGGGAAGGGAAGGCAGAATGAGGGGAGGGGAACGGAAGGCAGCATGAGGGGAGGGGAGGGGAAAGTGGTGTGAGGGTAGTGGAAGGCAGCGTGAGGAGGGGAAGGGAAAGCAGTGTGAGGGCAGCAGAAGGCAGTGTGAGGGGAGAGGAAGGTAAGGCAGCATGAAGGGAGGGGAAGGGAAGGCATTCTAAGTGGAGGGGAAGGGAAGGCAGCATGAAGAGAGGGGAAGGGAAGGCAGTGTGTGGGGAGGGGAAGGGAAGGCAGCATGAGGGTAGTGGAAGGCAGTGGAAGGGGAAGGGAAGGCAGTGTGAGAGGGAGGAGAAGGCAGCATGGGGGGAGGGAAAAGGAAGGAAGCATGAGGGTAGTGGAAGGCAGTGTAAGGGGAAGGGAAGGCAGTGTGAGGGAAGGTAGAGTGAGGAGATGGGAACTGAAGGCAGTATGAGGGGAGGGAAAGGGAAAGCAGCATGAGGAGCGGGGAAGGCAGCGCACCAGAGTAAAAGTGCTTTCAATCGTCAATTGCAAAAGTGAACTTGTTGCTGTTGCAGACTTTTGGTTTCGTTGAATCTGATTTCTCAACCATCACTAATAGTTACTCTCTCTGGTGTTTGGTTTTCAAATGTTTAAGCACATTGGATGCACTTCTGGACGTTTTGAACGACATGTTGTCAACACCTTATCAGTCGATGTATTGCCGATTGGTCCATCAGCAAAGCAATCAGCATGCTTTACCGGCTGCCTCAAAATGCCTTGCTATTCATATAAAAGGAACACTCCCTTGGGGCGTGTTTGGTTGGAAGTGACTTGCTTTTGCTGCTATATTACAAATGTGACTCCCCAGGGATGCGTTCCTTTTCAATGAATACATTACCAGGCAACTTGTAACCAGAACATGCGCAACAGGGATGAAATTTTTTTTCCCCCAAAAAACGCTTATTTCTCAGAAGTAGGAATTATTCAGAATCAATGTCTATTCCGATTCACTACTCGATTCCTTTGGATTCCATGGTTGGAATTGAGTACTTTGGAATCGATTCCACCCACCACTATTAAGCACTCAAGCAAGCACTCCAACAAAACAGTTGACAAGGAACGGATGGCTTGGCAAGCAATTAGCGATTGGTTATCCTAAACACCACCCGGAGATGCCCGGAGTGTCAAACAATGTGCAAATTGGACAAATGAAAACTTAAAAAAAAAAAACAGTGGGAACTGCTGCTCAGGTGAATTCCGCAGTTTAAATTTTGAAATTTGGCTCAGGTTAAGATGTCCTCGAGCTTGTCGCATGTGCGGAAATTAAATAAAGGCACAAACACTGGCATCTCCAGGTGATTATAAGCGTTGGGATGTATCCATCGATTCTCAGGTGTGAAGTTCGATCAGCAATGTATGCGGTGATTCGTAGGTATGAAGCTTTATCGCACAGAATTCAAACTGTTCCAAGGCAAGGTATTTTAAAGCTGAGCGGACAAAATGGCTGATTAAGACCCCGGGGTGACCTGAATGCAGGCTGACCAAAAGCTGCTTGGTTCTGATTTTTACCATTAATTACCTTCATAAGGTTGTTTGCATTTACTCAAACACCCAATTTTCACTCATGCAGTCCCTTGGAGTTCCCTCAGAATGCATGCAAAGTTTCAGGCTGCTAGGTTTCATGGTTTTGGAGTTATGGAGGACACACACACACACACACACACACACACACACACACACACACACACACACACACACACACACACACACACACACACACACACACACACACACACACACAGTCATTTATTATTATTATCGATGAGCAACTCTGAAACAACAATCAAGCGCCAACGGTTTCTGATGAAATTAGGACTCAAGTTGGTGGAAGACTTTCTCAACAATCGAAAGACAGAAGTGAGTTTGAGAAAAGACTTGAAAAGGAAGTTCCAGAGATCCACAACATGAGAAATTACGTCCAAAACACCCTCGTAAAGATTCCAGACAAAGACACTCGGTGTGCCCAAGGTCAAAAGATAGAAAGAAAGAAAGACGAGAAATAGCTGCCAGAAGTGTTCCAAGCCATCTGCTTGGGACATGTGATACAGATTTGTGTTGACTGCTCTGCTGAGGTTGAGGAGGCAGAATAAATAGTGAATATTAAAGGAGTTACCTACAAATACATCAACTTTGTTTTGTTAACCCTTCTTATCTTGCTTGTAGCATTAAATAAATACTGTAGTTTAGTTACATTACACATTAATCTACTTATTTCATGCTAAATACATTAAAACATGTTTATTTGTAAAACAAATTGTGTACAAATGCATGTATTATCATTAAAAATAAATCAATGAAACCTGGAAATACCATTGAGGTTTGTCATACCCCGCCACCCTAACCATGTCCGAAGCTCTGCCGCACTAACGGAGGGTTAATAATCATTACGTGTAGGTTAACATCTCATTGGTAAGCAGACGAGTTGCTGCTGTTCAGGTGATACATAGGGGTAGGAGTTTGGGGTAGGTGGGATGCATTAATCCGACTCTTCCAGCATGATACTTACTGGCAGAAGGTATGCAGTTTCAATGTGTGTCGGTTTGTTGGATCGATTAGATATTTCCACTTTTCCAGTCTGCAGAAAAACTTTGTTCCTCTGTGCTACGGGGTTTGGTGAGTGATGAGTGAAGCTAACATTGTGTGTGTAAAAAAAAAGGAACTGTAAAGTCACTTCAACCCATTCATGTGAAACTGATTACTCCATCTTCACAATAGGTACCCGCGGATACTTGAGCTGAAAGAAGCAGAACAAATATTGGAACACATCCTAATCTTCGGACAGCCGATGGGGGACAGGTATACTGGACCTGTTCTCCATTGGTACTACTCACGAAACAACTCAAAATTCTGATCTTCGTGTTTTGTGAAAGTTTATATTTAAATCCGTAATCACGTTTCAATTTCAACATTTCTTGTCTTGACTGTTATCTGAAGGTTAATATCGCATTCACCCACCCGCAGGGACCGCCTCAGGTTAACCCAAGGAGACCACCAGCTGGTGGACGACACCTCAGCACCACCTCGATACATACTCCCGCAATCTGACCTGGGAAGGGCACCCCGTGCTTTCCCTCCTATTATCAAAGATTGGGGGTCCCAAAGGCTTTGCCCCAATCCCATCATCCGGTGAGCCGCCCTGCGAAGGACATCTGCACAGGAGGTACTCCCACGGAGTGGGTTTTCAGATTTGTTTATGCTTTTAGTATGTTTTGCGGAATGAAAGCTTTTACGGTGGCCAGAGTGCAGATCCTGCCACCAACCTCCAAAAAAAAAAAAGAGTAACCCAACTGCAGGAGGACATCCACAGACACAGTGGAGCACTAGATATGGATGGCCGTTGGTTCACAAGGAGCTCTTCCGCCCTTTGACAGGTTTCGTTTTTAATCCTGCTGGGTGTCCATATCATACACCCTTCTCACCAAGAAACTTGTTAGGGGAGACAGTTTAGTGGCCAACAACCCGTCCATGGAACCCGTTAGTGCAGCTTTACATGGTACTTGTTGCAAGTCAGATCTTATCTGACCTGATCTGACACAAGACATGTTTGAAAACATAACTTCTGCACACCTTCGGTGGCAGAGGTAACAAACAGTGAGAGTATCAATAAACCCCTTTCTATCCCCTAACAATACGTGCCGAAACAGCCACGCATGGGCCCTGCCGGCTCGTCTAAAGAACAAATTGAGCGATCGCTTGGTAGCGCCATGGGGTTTAGTCAGGCTTAAGCATCAGTGCTGCTATTTTGATTGCTCTTTTTGTGAATTCCACTGGCCACTGAGCCAGATGCACCAACTCCTCTTCCCCGGAGTAGCATTGGAACTGCCAGCACCCAAGCAGATTCCCATCTTTTATTGTTTGACTGGAGCAGAACAACCCACGACTAGGAACAGAATCACCAGACCTGGAGAATCGACTGGGCCCCGTGGCCCAGAACCGACAGAACCCAACCTACAGAAACCAAAACCTCCAGGAACCAAAACCTGACCCTGCGCACCATCTTTTATCCTCTCCATTCCTGCCTACAGGCCGTCTTGATCCTGTTCTGTGCATACTCTTTACCACTCTTCCCAAACAATGTGTTCTTCCTTCAGCTGCCTGGATACATTTGTGTTAAAGGTGCTACGTTATTGTTCAAAGGCATCCGAGGGTGGGAATGTTAGCATACGGGAAAAGAAGGAATGTATACATGCTGTAAGTTATTAGACCCCTACCGGTATCATCGGAGGGGACTATAGTTTTGCTCTCCATCTGTCCATCCGTCTGTCTCTCTGTCTGTCCATCTCACCTGTGGTTTTTCAGACTTTTTCCCATTCCCTATAACATATTCAACTGAAAGTTGGTACATGAATTTATTACGATAAGTTACAGAATAAGTTCGAGTTTCAGGGCGTTTTGACAATTTTTAACAGAGTTATGCCCTTTTTTGGACTTCGAAAATATCACATGGGTAGGGGACATATATTGCAAAGCAATTCTCGCTCCTGTTGTATATGCTTTGCTTTGTCTCCCTTTGAATTCTCCTGCCATTTCCCCCTTTGAATTGCCAATTGCCATCCTTCCAGCCATCCTTCTCTTTGAATTCTCCAAACTGTCATTCCTCCTGTCATTTCCCACTCATTGCCTGTGTTATAATACAGTGTATGGAAGTTTTATACCATGTCTTGATTTATCCTGCTTGGGATTGATTTGGGATAGTGCTCATGGATGATTGGTCAAATTACATAATTCTAATGATAGCCCATAGAGTGCGACCCTTGGCATTGGTTTGCTCGGTCAATTAACTTGCCACCATGTAGTCACCAGCATGGTTCCCTATCTGCTTCATTCATCTCACAGGGATGGTAAACCAACCCTGGGCGTGAAAATCCAGCCAGAGACGGCGTCTGTGGTCTTTTTAGACATGCCAGGTTATTTAGGGACAGTGATGGGCTTTTGTTGAGGATGCTCAGCTAGGATCATGGTAGTTGTGGGTCCAAATCCAGATGAAAGCAGCAGTATTTGGGATTTGGAGTATAATTTTCAGTCATAAGTCATGGCTTACTGAATGGTAAAAAAACAACCTCCACATGTAATTATCTCACTGCACCACCTGCTGTGTCTATGTGGTGCTGGACAAGCACCACATAGACACATCAGGTGGGGCAATTATTTCCTTCCCTTGTTTCAGGAGGTCGTTCTGAATGACTGTGGGTCTCACCATTCTCCAGCACTTTCCACTTCAAAATGTAAAGATTTTCTGTTCTCAATAATTCTTCATTTTCTGTTTACAACACTTTTTATTTCCTACTCGGAGTTTACTTGTCTTTATAACCCCCCAACCCTCTCCATCCATCCATCCATTGGGACCATACTCTGTGCAGAGCATTGGTTGGTGCTGCCAAAACAGACTCCTTTTTTTTGTATACCTTGTCGAGGCTCGTATGAGAGCTAACACACAACGCACAGCAAGGGGGGCATGAGACAAGAGGGGAGGGAGTGGGAACGACAAAACAGTGGGAAACAGACATTAGGAGATCTGTGGAAGGGAGAGGGATGGGGCAGGGAACACGGGGAATACAAGATGGGCATTACAGGGACTTTCAGGAAGGAAAGCAGGGAATTTGAAGGAGGTAGATTAACGGGGGTAGAAAAGATCGAGGATTTGGATGGAGGATGATAAGAGGTGGTGGTGAACAGCTGTTTTGAAGGCCTGGAGGGAAGAATGGGATTGAACAGAGTGAGGGAGTTTATTCCATAGGTGGGGAAAAAGAAGAAAGAAAGAGTGTAGGTGAGCAGTGATTTGTGATTTTGGTAGTTTTACAGGAAAGGGGTTGTTGGCGGACCTTGAGCACCCTACAGAAATATGGTGGGGACAAATCGCAGACACTGCAGGGGGGGGCGAGACCAGAGAAGAGACGATAGAAGACAGAAAGACCACCAACCTGCCTGCGGTGAGAGAGTGAGAGGTCCGAAGACTAAACCTCATCGTGGGAGATGCCAATGATCCAAAATGCTTTGGTTTCCACAGCGTGAAGCCGAGAAAGGTGAGCGGCAGGAGCACTAGCCCAGAGGGGAGAGCAGTACTCCATCAGGTTGTGGACAAAAGCTTTGTAAGTGGTCAGGAGTTCAGGTTGGCCGAGGATGGACTTTGCACAATGGAGGATTCCCAGTCAGCGACTGGCTTTGGAGGTGAGGTTTGAAATGTGACTTTCCCAGGAAAGGTCATGGCAGATAGTGAGACCCAGATGCTTGAAAGAAAGGACTTCATCCAGAGGATTGTTGAGAAAGTGGATGGAGAGGGGGGGGGGTTCCAAATGGTCCTTTCAGAGAGACATAGTGAGAATGTGAGATTTGTCCAGATTGAAAGACATGTTCCACGTGTTGGACCAGTTTGTGATTTTATCCAGATCTGCTGTGAGCAAAGAAGCTGCTGCTTGCCGGTCTGAGGGATGACAGATGGTACGGCAGAGGGTTGAGTCATCAGAAAAGAGATAACGAAGATTTTCCAGAGAGTCAGAGAGATCATTGATGAAAACCAGAAAAAGAACAGGGCCCAGAACGCTACCTTGAGGAACTCCAGCCTGGACAGGAAGAGTGGATGAAAGAACTCCATTTCGGGCCACACGGTGACTGTGACAGGAGAGGAAGTCTGCGAGCCATGAATGGAGAATGCTTTGGATACCACCTTTGGCTATTGGGTACAATCCTGGACAGGTCGCCACTCCGACACAGGATACCAGCAAGCTGGCACTCATTTCGTCGACTTCGGAAGGATGACAGGCAGAGTCGACCCCACCTGGTATTAATTCAACAGCGGAGTGGGGTTTGAACTCAGGATCATGGAATCCCAAATCCACCACCCTAACCAATAAGCCAACACCAGGCACCACCCTCTCTCTCCAGCTTATGTTTATTCACTCAGACACAGTGTCCACCATTCACGCTGAAATCCAGAATTTACACAGGTCTTTACCTTTATATTAAACTGGCAGAAGTACTCACCATTGCCATGGGAAATTCAATACATACTCACTCAAGGCCTGAACATGGAAGTGTCATAATAAACATGTGTAAAGTAATCTTATTAATAACAAGCACATGTGTAAACATTATAATTACCTCTGCCACCGAAGGTGGGAGGAAGTTGTGGTTTCACCCCTGTCTGTATGTCTGTTTTTTTGTTTTATTGTGAACAAAATATCTCAAAAAGTTGTCGATGGATTCAGATGAAATTTGGTGGACAGCTTGCGTATGTGACAAGGACGAAAAGATTCGATTTTGGCAAAGATCCCCGGATCCTAGAATTTTTTGAAGCGATTCTTCACCATTGAGTGATAAGGCTAAAATGATATACAGTGGAGCATGATATATCAAAAAAATTAAGGACGGATTCGGACTAAACTTGGTGGATGAGATGGTTAGGTGACAAGAATAAGCCGAATAAATTTTAGTTCAGGTCCAAATCCAGATCCGGCCTATTAGTGAGATACAAAATGTGAACTAATCATCCTGGCAGAGGTATGCGCTCCACTGTGCCCTTCTAATTTGTTTGTTATCTTGCCAAAACGAAGTTTTTGCAAGATCTGTGACTTGGTTAGTTTTTTTGTTTGTTTGTCTGTAATCATTGGATTTTTCACCTTTATATCACTCTGTGGAGCACAATTCTCATCGGAAACTCTTGTGGGTACACACATCGTAGAATTATTACAATACCCTTCAGCACACATAAAGGTCAAGGTCAAGGTCAAAGGTCAAGGTCACTTTGCGGTAAATCATGGAGGTCGACGAAACCCTTATTTTTTGAGTAATTTTAATCGAATCATCTCCAAACTTTATGGGAATATAGTTCATGGTCTGGCGCTCAGCTGATTAGTTTTTGGTGGCGATTGGCCTTGACCTTCATGGTTAGCACCTGAGGTCAAACATATTTGACCCCAAGGTCAAATTTTCAAGTTTTAGGAACCATATCGTGTAGTACCTCAAATTGAACACCTCGATGAGTGCTTTCTAGATATGTCAAGCTTGAGACATTATGACGTCATTTGGTGACGTTATGAGGCAAACGCATATTTTTCATGGTTACTCTGTAGAACGATTCTCATCGGAATCTCTCGTAGGCAGATATTCCTCAAGGAGTCGCTCCTGGTGGATAGCAGCTCTGTTCACCTCAGTGTGACCTTAAAGAAGTCACACGTGGTCACCTTTTGGCAAGATACGGGTCACCCTACGGGTGACATTGGTTTATTTGTCTCTCTCCTTGTTTGTGTGCAAAATATCTCAAAAAGTTGTGGACGGATTCAGATTAAATTTGGTGGGCAGGTTGGGCATTTGACAAGGACGAACTGATTAGATTTTTGTGAAGATCCAGATCCGGATCCGACTACTGGAATTTTTCAGTGATTCTTCACCATTGAGAGATGGAGCAAAAATGATATGTAGCATGATATCTTAAAAAGTTGAGGATGGATTCAGCCGAAACTTGGTGGACCCATTGGTAGTGTGATGAGGAAGCAATGATTCAATTTTGCAGAAAATTCGGATCCAGAACCGGCTACTAGAATTTTTTAAGTGCTTCTTCCTCATTGAGAGATTGGGTTAAACTGATACATCGCAGGATATCTCAAAAAGTTGTGGATAGATTCAGAAAAAAACTTGACGGACAGGCTAGGTGTGTGACTAGGATGAATAGATTCTATTTTGGTAAAGATCCGAATCCAGATCAGGATCCAATAATTTTTTAATTTTTAAAGTGATTCTTCCTTCACCATTGAGAAATGGAGCCAAAAACGATATATGGCATGATCTTTCCAAACTTTATTGAGCCCAATATGTTTGACTGGATCAGGCATTGCGTGGTGTTGATATGCGCTCCACTGAGTGCCCTTCAGGTTAAATTTGCGTTGTTAACAACAAATCCCGACAACCTCAACATACGATCCTCACAATACCTATTCCTCAATTTCTCCCAGGAAAATCCCAGGCAGTGAAAGTAACATAGTCACTCGAAGCCTGAACACGTAGGTGTTATAATAACCCTGTGTAAAGCAATCTTGTTAACAACAGGTACATTTGTAAACACTTTAATAAATAAATTTGTGTTGTTGACAAAAAAAATAATTACTGCGACCTCAACATACGACCTTCACAATACATGTGACTCGATTTCTCCCAGGAATATCCAGGGCAGTGTGAATAACATGGTCACTCTAGGCCTGAACATGTAGGTGTTAGAATAAATCTGTGTAAAGCAATCTTTTTAATAACAGGCACACATATGAACCCTAAAAAAATTAAATTTTGTTGTTGACAACAAATCATGATAATACAACCTCAACTTACGATCTTCACAATACAAATTACTCAATTTCTCCCAGGAAACAAAAAGCAAGGCAGTATCTTCGCACAAGACCTGATCGAGAGAATCTGACAGCCAATTATCTGATTATATTATATATATATTTTTTTCCAAGCGTAGTGCTCGAACTTCCTCTGGATGAAAGAGGAGGTCATGCAAAGTTTGGTTTCACTGGTATATATATATATATATATATATATATATATATATATATATATATATATATATATATATATATATATATATATATATATATATATATATATATATTTACGGCTGTGGAAATTCGCAATACACCATAAAGGGTCCTTATATCAGTTATGACGATAAGTATGTGTGTAGTTAGATTTCCCCACCGTTGTTTAGAGGAAAATTCCGTGTTCACCGGGCTGCGATCCTTTGGGATAGCCCTTTTTCTTTTCTCTATCATTATTTTGGACCAATCATCCCCCAACAACCACATCGCCACCACCAACATCATTCCCAAGCAACTACAACTCAAACACCACCACCTTCGCCTCTTTACCTCCACAACTCCACCCCGAAAATATCACTTCACCGCCATTATCAAACGACGCCCGCCAACAACCAAACTCCCACCACCTACGCCTTTCTACCACACGCCGGGCCATGGGTTGTGAATGCGTTCTTTTCACCTCAAAAATCGGATCAGGAATGCTTCATGCCCCCTTTTCATCCATCCAATGACTGAGCATCGGGTGGCATAGCCCCGCCTCCGAACCCGCTGTCATCCAGAAATTTACATATACGCCCTCGTTCGGGCTATATAAGTGCGAGCACAATGCAGCTCGCGGGGCAGTACGTCGGCAGAAAAGTCAAGAACCAAGTGGGAGCAGTGGAGTGGCAGCAGCGGTGTCGGTGGGGCAGTCAAGTCGGGAGACGGAGCTCAAAGCTGACGGGAAAGGCAGACGGGGAGCGCCGGAGAGAGCTCGCCGACCACGCCAGGGGCACGAAGCCAGGCGCAGCTACGCTGACATCGCGGCTTGTCCACCATCGCGCCACGAGGGCGCGGGTAGGACCGTTCGGTCTCGTGGACCTGGCCGCTCATCCAGGTTACACGCGCATTAGGCCCACGGGCCCAGTCTGACTCCCTTGTCTATGAGGGGTCTTTTCTTGCTTTTTCTTTGAATGCGTGTTGTGGCGCCGAGTTCCGGCAGTAGAATTGTTTTAGTGCATGTAAATAAACATTGCTTTATTCGGTTGTAACTCATGCTTGTAAATTGCATTCTTACTGTATGGCTGTGAATACGTGCTTGCCTTGTCTGAGTGCGTAATAAATGTGCTTGTCGAACTGTTCCCCGTTTCGTTGCGTCCTTTCCTTTGTTTGAAAGTTCCATCTTGCATCACGGAAGGAATTGGTGGAAGGGTGTAAGCACCCGGTAAATAATCACGTCCGTCGGGGCCGGCGATAACACCGCTCGGTTATCACTGAAGCACGGAACAGACCGCTTAAGCGGTTCGTGTCCTAGGCTGGCCAGCAGTGAGGTACGATCGCCTGGTTAACTACCCGCGCAGGTACTTAGGTCGGTCGAGTTTGGCGAACAACCCTATCCTGCGCGGGTGGCCGATTGGCACGATTGTGGTGTGGTCGAAAGACCCACCCGTGACTAGCTCCTGGCGATAGTTCCAAGGAGGGTCACGACTGAATTGTCCGTTCCGGTGGGTGACGCGGTCGCGATTTGAGTTACGTGGCCGATTGCACGCCGGGCGGACCGAAATTCGTAACAATATATATATATATATATATATATCCAGAATTGTGTGTGCCATATATATGTATATGTGTATATACGAGTTTGTATATGTGTGTGCATATATATATATATATATATATATATATATATGTATATATATATCGATATATCCTTAGATACCTGCTAAATACTGGTATGGAATTACTCCACTGCATATACTTGAGTATCTTAAAATAATGAAAGAGTTGTTCTCAACAAAACAAGAAATGCATTCATAAAAGTCTTCTTTTTTCAATCGTTGCACTCATGATGTAATCTTTCATGACGTCGTAGCCACATCTTGTGGAACGTGGAGTCGATGATTGTAAGAATATTCTTCTCTGCTTCACCAGGCACAAGGAGGATGATTGTGTGGTCATGTGATTCTCTCATTACTCACTCATCTCGATCTGCATGACGAAGTCGATGCTCCTCCACTCTTGAATCTCATACAGAGAGGGAAAAACATGGCAAGAGGCCGTTTGACCCATCAAACCTGTGCCATATCCACAGCCCCTTTTATATTGAGTGTTAAGCTCGTGGAAGAGCTCGAGATGAGAAGTGAATTCAATGAAGTTTCATTGAATTCATTCATTTTATTCTGAACTTGTATTTTAATTGCGGTTACATTCAAGCTGGCAATTTTGCTCTGGACTAATCTGGCTAATACCTAAACTCCACAAAGAGCAATCTCTCTCCCCACACTCACCCCTCCCTCCCCGTCACCTCAACCCCCCTCTATCCACGCCCCTCCTCACCCCTCGGGCCTCCACCACTCCCTACCACCCCTCTCCGGACCTATCAGTTCATTGCTTCCCCCAGGCAGAGCCGTGCAGCACATCTGGCAGCAATAAACAGCACGGACTTCCCGCTTCCCGTCCCTCTGGGCCGCACTTCCTACTGCCAGATGCACGCGGCCGCCGGCGGAGACCAACGGACATAAGACACCTTACGGACAGTAGCGACATACGTGGCTTCAAGCCGGTCAACATGGTGCAGATGACGACAAAAAGGGTTGTCTATACCCAAACCAAGCATAATCAAAGGGTCTCTCACTGAAACCTCTGATATCAGAGTTTAGGTGGAGAAAGTGGGGAGGGGGGGGGGGCGACGAATTTGATATGGTCTCGTCGAAATAGTAGGACGACCCCCATAAGGAAGGTGACTGATCAAGTCTGGTTATAAAATCCAAACAAGTATTCACAACCTATGGCCATGACCATGGACCAGCGATCAAAGGGTCAGTGTGCCAATGGTAACGTGGGTCACGTGGCTAGAATGGACATGCAACGAGACATGCATTCGAGATATTAGTACGATGTATCTCTTCGGTGTACGAGTGGGTGCTTACGTGGACAAATGACAACCAGAAAGGGCAGGGAAAGGAAGCGAAAGAGCGTGAGACAGAAAAAAGATATGCACAAGGCCATGCACTTCCACCCAAAAGGTCATTGAACCAGAGAGACAGACAGAAAAAGTCACGGCTTGCGTGTGCAGGGTGGCCGAGGTAATGAGGACGCGTTATTAAGGCAGCTGCGATCGGAAAGTTTCAATGTGCATCAAGCAACAATGGACGGTATTTCACTGACAACCAACAATACTCTTCCGAGATTTCTTTGGGGGTGAGCAACACGTTCGATGTGACCACCACCACGCCATTTCCTCCAACCGAAAGGTGAAATGATTCATGACTTTTATCTGCGACGCAAGTCCTGGCTCACTGAGTTGAAAAATCCCACAACTTCCATACCTCTGCCACCTGAAAGTTTGTGACCTTTGTGTAAAGACCTGGTTCTTCAAATGTCGCATGTCGCAAAGACGAATCGCATGGAGTTAAGTCGGACCGATCAGCGGTCCATGTTGTTGGTTGAGATTGGTGTCAGGCTGGTAACCCGTCTCCGCGAATATTAAGGTCGTCCAACTCATTCCCTTTTATTTGTTTTGTTGATTCAACGACCTTTAGTCGACGTGTCCTAAAAGCCATTATAAAGACTTTTTTTTTCTTGCGCAAGATTATCTTGGTCTACGACACAATGTGGAGTGCGAGTGGTCGCTACTTACAAACGCGAGTGGAGGGGAAAACGGTCATCATTTGGTGGGCCACCTTGTTCAACTGTCTATGGCAGCCTCTAAAATCGCAACATGACGTCGCTATTTCTCATTAAGTACTAAGAACTGCCGATAAAAATGTGACCAAGTTATCCCAGTGGCAGAACAATAAGGGAGAACAAAGTAAAAATGGACCTGAGTGACCTTGTGGCCATGATGGGTTTGGGTCTTTGGTGACATTCAATTTTGGGCGAAGTGAGTCATTGTTTTTACCATGTACGTTAATTAATAAGACAATAACACAATAATAATTATAGGCCCAAGAAGACGAAGATTATGAAAGTTCTTTGCTACTACAATTACAACTACTGCTACTACTACTACTACTACTACTACTACTACTACTACTACTACTACTACTACTACTACTACTATCAATACTTTAACCATCCCAGGTATTCCCATGTTCTGGTGGGTCGGACGGGGGACACTTTTGTCCCAAGATTTCACGAACCATCTGGCCAGGCCTAACGTTTGACTGAAGGTGATTTCGGCAGGAATTACTCATTTGTTCAGAGTGCTGTAGATAAATTCGCCGACTTTTGGTGAAAGACATTGAGGAATCTTTAATGTTCACCCGTGGTGTTGGAGTGGTCCTCAAATTTAACATTCATGCAATGGACGGGACACACACTGATGTCACGTCCTGCATGAAAACAACAGGGTGACAGTTTATATATGGGTCGGGATTCGAACCCAGGCTGGGCAGCTTGGAGATGAGTGTGCATAACTTGAATTATAGTATCCTGCTGCGTGTGTGTGTGTGTGTGTGTGTGTGTGTGTGTGTGTTTGGGTGTAGATTGGGTGTGTTATGTGTGTCCGGAATGTGAGTGTGTTGTTTGTGTGTTTTGAAGTGTGTGTATTGGTTGTGTGTGTGTGTGTGTGTGTGTGTGTGTGTGTGTGTGTGTGTGTGTGTGTGTGTGTGTTTGGGTGTAGATTGGGTGTGTTATGTGTGTCCGGAATGTGAGTGTGTTGTTTGTGTGTTTTGAAGTGTGTGTATTGGTTGTGTGTGTGTGTGTGTGTGTGTGTGTGTGTGTGTGTGTGTGTGTGTGTGTGTGTGTGTGTGTGTGTGTGTGTGTGTGTGTGTGTGTGTGTGTGTGTGTGTGTACCGTGTTTAAGTAAGGTATCGAGGTAATCCTGAAATGATTCTTCAGACGATCTGGATTAAGGTTAACTAAAATGATAATTAAATTTAAAAGTACAGGGTGTTCCAAAAAGACTCGGACATCTTTGGTTGTTAATATATTTGGTACCACAAAAGACACAATGACACCCTTTAGTTTATATGATACAGAAACTCATAAAGTTTTGTGTACACCATCAAAACACCTCAATGTGAGCTCCGTTTGTCGTGCAATGGGAAATTAAGTCGGGACACGAGTTCTTGCCGTGTTCGGCCAGGCATGTTTGCGTCCCCCAGTGCGCATGCAGCTGTGGTCCGATAACGAAGACCCTGCAGGTTTGCCACCTTGGTATTGTGGACAACATCTTTGACAAACCCCAACAGAAAAAAAAACAAATCAAGGGAGGTTATGGCTGGTGATCATGGGGGTCAGGTGGTCGGTCCATCTTGGTCAATCCAGCGACCTGGAAATTGTTCATTCAGGACAGCTCGAATGACTCGAGCCCATTGAGGGGGAACGCCGTCCTGTTGTAAAATGATCTCCGGTTACAGGTGTTCAATCTGTGGGACAGCGAATCCTTCCAACACGTTCATGTAAATTGTTGAGGTCACTGTATCCTCTGCAAAGAAAAACGGACTCACACAATGACCTCTGGATTGTCGCATATACATTCAATGAAAACTTTATGAGTTTCTGCATCATATAAACCAAAGGGGTATCGTTTTATCTTTTGCGGTACTAAATATATTAACAACCAAAGCTGTCCGGGCCATTTTGGAACACTCTGTGCAGTATTTTGAATCATTTGGGCATCACTCCCTTCTGAAGACAAACACATCTGAGATTAAAGACACATCTGATTAAAACACATCTGAGATTAAAGATTTTGGTTTCAGACCAGGTCACTCTACCCTGGATATGCTGCTACTGCTCTCCCATCAATGGATGGAGGTCCTCAATGCCAGACAGGAAATCCGAGCCGTATCCCTGGACATATCACGTGCTTTTGACACAGTCTGGCACCCTGCCCTACTCACCAAACTCTCTTCCCATGGTATTCAAGGCCATCTCCACTCATGGCTCGCAGACTTCCTCTCCTGTCGCAGTCAACGTGTGGCCCTAAATGGAGTTCTTTCATCCCCTCTTCCTGTGCAGGCTGGAGTTCCTCAAGGTAGCGTTCTGGGCCCTGTTCTTTTTCTGGTTTTCATCAATGATCTCTCAGACTCTCTGGAAAATCCTCTATTTCTCTTTGCCGACGACTCCACCCTCTGCCGTACCATCTGTCATCCCTCAGACCGGCAAGCAGCAGCTTCTTCGCTCACTGCAGATCTGGATAAAATCACAAACTGGTCCAACACGTGGAACATGTCTTTCAATCCACACAAATCTCACACTCTCACTATGTCTCTTCGAAAGGACCGTTTACAAAACCCCCCCATCCACTTTCTCAACAATCCTCTGGAAGAAGTCTTTTCTTTCAAGCTTCTGGGTCTCACTATCTGCCATGACCTTTCCTGGGAAAGTCACATTTCCAACCTTGCCTCAAAAGCCAGTCGCCGACTGGGAATCCTCCGTCGTGCAAAGTCCTTCCTCGGCCCTCTTGAGCTCCTGACTACTTACAAAGCTTTTGTCCGTAGCCTGATGGAGTACTGCTCTCCCCTCTGGGCTGGTGCTCCTGCCTCCCACCTTTCTCGACTTCACGCTGTCGAAACCAGGGCTTTTAAGATCATTGGCATCTCCCGCAATGAAGCTGAGTCTTTGGGCCTCTCACTCAATCACCGCAGGTTGGTCGGTGGTCTTTCTGTCTTCTACCGACTCCTCTCCAGCCTTGCCCCCCTGCTCTCTCTGCGATTTGTCCCAACCACATTTCCACAGGGCGCTCAAGGTCCGCCAACAACCCCCTTCTGGTAAAACTACCAAAATCACGAATCACTGCTCATCTTCACTCTTTCATTCCTCTTTTTCCCGCCTTTGGAATAAACTTCCTCACTCTATTCTTCCCCATTCATCCCTCCAGGCTTTCAAAACAGCTGTTCACCACCACCTCTTATCTTCCCCCATCCAAATCCTCGATCTTTTCTACCCCCGATAATCCACCCAAGCCCACTTCCTTCAATTCTCCTGCTTTCCTTCCTGAAAGTCCCTGTAATGTCCATCTTCTCCTCGCCATGTTCCCCGTCCCATCCCCATCCCTCTCCCTTCCACAGTTCACCTGTGTCTGTTCCCCAATGTTTTGTCCCTTCCACTCCCACCCCTCTTGTCTCATGCCTCTTTGCTGTGAGTTGTGTGTTAGCTCTCATACGAGCCTCGACCAAGGTATACAAAAAAAAAAAAAAAAAAAAAAAAAAAAAAAAGACATGTGTGAGGACAAGCGAGCTGTCTGTGCATTTGGCTGCAGGATGTTCGCAGGTTGGGGGTGTTTCTGTCCTTCCTCAGCGCATTGCAGATGTCCTTTAAAGAGGAGCTTATACACACCACCGAAAGGACGACTTCAGAGTACAACAGTCAAGTCAGTCAAGCTGAAGGCAATTAGCTCAGCTGGAATCTGCTGGCATGGTCCAGGGGCGATGGTCCAAATGCCCTTTTTCATGCTTTCCCCGTACTATGTAGAAGTGGTCTTCATGGTCGCATTAGTCGGAGCCACACGGTGCGTCACGAGGGTGAAAAAGGAACAGGTAATGGGAATGAAAACAGTCTGAGCTATGCCAGCACCTGTGCCGTGCCAAAGTGGCTTTCCAGGCAGGAGTGAGGGGTCCTTTTTTTTCCACATGACCCCAATCCCATAATCCCTTTAAGAACAGACGCTGCTCTGCAGCCGCACACAGCTGGGCCGTCGCACCAAATAAGCCAACCCTCCATATCCGGCCACAAGGCATGACATCACCGGCCCTCTGTCTGCTGTTTCCTCCCAGAGGGAGTGTTTCCTTCGGTAATAACACACAATAACAGGCTTTGGCCTTCCGCCAAAATCTCTCCCTTCCTCCCACATCGCTTCTCCTCCGCATCCCTCCCATTCTTACCATTACCCGCTGTCTAATTGTCTCATTCTTTTCTCTTTGCAGGATGGATCATTTCCATCAACAAGAGGAGCATGCTCTGGCCTGCTCCAAAACGCTGCCAGGGGCGCCTTTCGGTGATCTAGCATGTCTCTTCACTTGGGTCGTCCTTAGCATCTTCGCAAACTGCTGCCCGGAGCTCCCGCAATTCTTCCTTTGTTTGTTTGTTTATACTGCACAATATCAGTTGAAGGCTGGAATTGGTGGTTCACCTTTGCGTGCTCACCTGTTCAAAGTCGGATCCGACTAAAACTGTCCCCGGATGAGATGCCACCAGGATGATCTGCATGATGCGGCGTAATGTCCTTCCTGAGGCTCGTTGGGCTGGATGTTTAAATATCTTTCGCAATGATGGCTTTTACGGCCAAACCTGTTCATATTCCAAATCTCATGTCGAGTACGTTGAGTGTCAGGTTATCCATCTTGTTTTCTCGTCTATATGACTGGCATTGCATGAACTCATTTATAACTGAAACTCTATTGGTGGTAATTCCCGCCGCCACGGAAGGTGGATGGAGGTAATGATTTCACCCCTGTCTATTTGTCTGTCTGTCTGATTGTGAACAGGATATCTCAAAACCTTGTGGAGAGCTTGGGCACGTGACAAGGATGAAATGTTTAGATTTTGGTGAATATCCGAATCCGGATCTGGATCCGGATCTGAGAATTTTTAAAGTCAAGTTTCACCATTGAGACGTCGGCCCAAATACGACATGTTGCAGGATATCTCAGAAAGTTGTGGATGGATTCGGACGAAACTTGGTGGGCAGGTTTGGTATGTAATAAGAAAGAATTGATTCGATTTCGGTGAAGATCCGAATCCAGATCCGAGAATTTTAAAAAGTCAATCGTCACTATTGGGTGATTGGGCTAAAACGACATAAATAGCATAATATCAGAAAACGTGATGCACAGATTCGGACGAAACTTGGTGGATGAGTTGGTTAGGTGACGAGAACAAGGCGATTGGATTTTAGTTCAGGTCCGAATCCAGATCCAGCCTATCGGTGGGATACAAAACGTAAATTGATCAGCCTGGCGGAGGTATGCGCTCTAGCGAGTGTCCGCTCTAGTTCCAGATGAAAAAGGCCAAATATTTCTCCCATTGATTGCCCAGGTTAAAATCCCCTGTTCTGGCTTAATTTGTCCAATTTGGCTCGTCATGTCCTTGTGATTCGTGTGCAAAATAAACTCCTTGTCCCACATTTGATAAACGAGGGCCGTTCGAAAGGTTCTGCGAATTAGATACTCCACGAAACACCAAAGTATTTTGACTTTTCTTTCAATACCCAACTGCATATGATGAGTAAATGTTAATTTTTATTACTCATTGTATGTACAAGTGCATTGAAAAATTGTGAAATTAAAGGTTGTCTCTTGCTGGAGCATTCAAACATCCTGATCGCAGAACTTTTTGAATGCCTCCTCCCTCCATTCCATAAGGACAGTATATTGTGAGATCTCCCCCCCCCCCGTCCCGTGAAATTGTATTATTGGAGGCAGCATCAGCCACATGCCTTCGATCGCCTCAAAGCTGCAAGATGCATCAAGGAGCATACAAGGTCGAGGTCCGTCTGCTGAAGATGCAAACATTCATCCGCGGGATATACAAAGCAGCTTCTGTGGATCCATTGAGCTTATCTGTATTCAGCGTGGAGAGGTCTCGGTCTCCCCCACCCCCGGCTCACTGTGCGCGTGGAGAGGTCTCGGTCTCCCCCACCCCCGGCTCACTGTGCGCGTGGAGAGGTCTCGGTCTCCCCCACCCCCGGCTCACTGTGCGCGTGGAGAGGTCTCGGTCTCCCCCACCCCCGGCTCACTGTGCGCGCCTGCACGGCCTTCGGTGTTTGCTGCCAGGCAGGAACAGGAAACAGGCCCGAATCTCATTAACCTCGTGCTGATAGGGCCACCGATCCAGGGCCAAGATCCCGGGTGGGTGGCTGCAAAAGGGCCGAGCGCCATGTACTTCACCTTATGAGCGGACTGGAGGTTTCGCACGTGACCTGAAGGTCTCACGATGGAAATGAAGTGCGACTCGGGATCTCTAGGTTTTACTTTCATGATCGCCAAAGGGAGGGTCAGAGAAAACGGCGTGCTGTGTGTGTGTGTGCTTTACATCTTCAGAATGTGAATTCCTCTGATGCAGTGAGGGGGGTGAGGAGAGGGGGTGATGCATTGCGAAGCCTGCCATCCTTGTGAGAGTTCGTTCGTTTTATTGTGTCGCCTCCAAGAATGATTGTGACGTCAGGCAAACGTTTACATTTGCGTCATAATGATGTGAGCTCAGGTTCAAATGGCATTTGTTCATTCTTTTATTTCTTATGCAGCTTGTGGCTGCTGGTTGCATCGTTGCTGGGAGTGGGGCTGTATCACTGATGCAGTGCCCCCTGTAGGTTCGTCGGAGCAGGCATATTAGTTTGTTGATGGTGCCGGCAATAACTCACCGACTCTTTGTGAACGACACCGTGGGATTTTTCACATCCACCAAATTAAAACTTTGGGAAACACCGAGAGCCCAACATTCCACGTGGTTCAACATCGAAGAAAACAGAAATAAAATGCACAAAGATTCGTTTCCTTAATCCAGTAATAATAATAAGTTTGTTTCGTTTTTGTTTTTCTAACCCAGATCGAGGCTCATGGAAGAGCAAGGTGAAAGCAGGTAAAATGTACATAAAGGCAACATCTGTCAAGGTGCATTGGGGGCATTGGGGGGGGGCACATTTGGATACAACAAACAAGGCAACGAACGAACAGGTAAAAGAGGAGAGACGAGAGAAAGAAACGGTAACCTGTAAGTAGGGTTGGGTTATTTGGGGTTAATCGGGCTAGATCGTGGGTTGGGATTGGCGATGGCATGACATGATGTTTCGTGGGTTGGGATTGGCGATGGCATGACATGATGTTTCGTGGGTTGGGATTGGCGATGGCATGACATGATGTTTCGTGGGTTGGGATTGGCGATGGCATGACATGATGTTTCATGGGTTGGGATTGGCGATGGAATGACATGATGTTTCGTCGGTTGGGATTGGCGATGGCATGACATGATGTTTCGTGGGTTGGGATTGGCGATGGCATGACATGATGTTTCGTGGGTTGCGATTGGCGATGGCATGACATGATGTTTCATGGGTTGGGATTGGCGATGGCATGACATGATGTTTCTTGGGTTGGGATTGGCGATGGAATGACATGATGTTTCGTCGGTTGGGATTGGCGATGGCATGACATGATGTTTCATGGGTTGGGATTGGCGATGGCATGACATGATGTTTCTTGGGTTGGGATTGGCGATGGAATGACATGATGTTTCGTCGGTTGGGATTGGCGATGGAATGACATGATGTTTCGTCGGTTGGGATTGGCGATGGCATGACATGATGTTTCGTGGGTTGGGATTGGCGATGGCATGACATGATGTTTCATGGGTTGGGATTGGCGATGGCATGACATGATGTTTCTTGGGTTGGGATTGGCGATGGAATGACATGATGTTTCGTCGGTTGGGATTGGCGATGGAATGACATGATGTTTCGTCGGTTGGGATTGGCGATGGCATGACATGATGTTTCGTGGGTTGGGATTGGCGATGGCATGACATGATGGTGCACTTGACGCCCCCCAGAGTGAACAGTGTGATTGAATATCCTCAGGAAGACGGTTCCACAAAGCAGGTAAACGAGGAGAGGAGGTGTGCAGCGGAGATCACATTTAACCGTCATCTAAGACCTGGAGAGACAAATTGATCATTTGGGATGAGAATTGATAATTCCCCAATCCAGTGATATTACAAGCACTTTCTGCTTCATTCTCTTTCCTCTCAAATTTAATTATGTGAAACTTATGATTTTACGTCGATGGAAAAGGTATTAAATATTTTAAATATTCATTCATTTCCGTTCGGTGCTGATTATATAGTCTTGTGCGGTCCACTGCACCAAAGGCTCACGGCAGTTCGAGACTAGAAACGAGGGCAAGCTCCATCATCAGGGTTAGAAGCTTGCTTATGGTACAAGCAGATGAAACGGCCGATTTAACATTCCATCCATCGCGCATCTGACTTGCAGTTTGTAACTTAAACAGGTGGCTTCGTGCACTTAATATTACAAATATAATTATATAATCATGATCTTGAGAGCTACATTGTGGTGAGTACTGGTAGCTGGATTCTCATTGGAGCCCGATGGGACTGCTGTTAGCAGTCATAGCCCAGGGAGGTTCTCCGATGGGGCAAGATGATCTCTTCGCTTGGCCTCAATGGGGAAAGTTATTTATTCATTTTTATTGGTCACTATGAGACGTCTGTCTCGTAGTTTGTCCACACTGTAGACGTTCTTCCTCTTTCGTATGCAGCACAAGGCTGCGGGGTAGCATCATTGGCTGAGGGTGTGGGTGTGCTGCCGATGCAATGCTTTCTGGAGGTTAGGAAGGAATTTTTAATTTGTTCAGGGTGCCAGCGGTAGCTCACCTACTCATCGCGAAGGACACTGTGAGATCTTTAATATCCACCAACAAATGCCAGCAGATGGGACACCCAGATTAACGTCCATCCGAGGGATGTTAGACACATTGATGAATCGCCCTGCCTGAAAAACCCTGGGATGATAGTTTATGACAGATGCCTGGGCAAAACCCTAGGCCACACTGCCAGCCCACAGAGTAGATAAGACAGCCAGCTTAAAATACACTGGTGAATCTAAACTTTGCTCCAATCCAAAGTCAAGACAACTGCTTTGAACAAGCACTTGTCTTTGACGACCACCATGTATAAATCAGGGATATCATGAAGTCTGTGGTCAAAATGTAAATATATATATATATATATATATATATATATATATATATATATATATATATATATATGTAAGCGAATGTTGAGTTATCGGGTTTAAGTTGCAGTCAAAGAATTATCTTGAGAAAATGAGTGTTTCATGAATGACGTTCATTGAAATTAAGTGAGGCTCCGGACTACTTGATCGTCCCTCGTATGACGCAACTGCCTCCAGACAATGCACACACGTGGCATCCTTTTGAGCAATCCGAGTTTCTGTCCCTCCCTCTCGCCATGTTTTTTTCAATTCAACACACGATCGAGGCTCGTGGAAGACAGTCAATTTCAATGCACTTCACATAACCTTTGGTAGAAATAATTGATCTTTTGCAAAGGAGGCCATCGATTTTATACATATATGCTGGAGATGTTGGGGGGACGGCAGGGAAGAGAGAAGGTCAAAGATTCTCTAATTTGCCAACGTAATATATGGATGTACCTAAAATGATCCAAGTGAACGTTCTTTCTCAGGTGCCCTAAAACTGTAAAAGTAGCATGGTTCGAGTAAGCCGATTTAACATTAGTTTAAAGGTATACCAGGTAATAAAACATTAATACTTGGCCATCATTCAAAACAAATCCAAGAATAATATCATCTCATCTCAGTTCTAATGATAAGAGATAAAGTAATAATTTGCTGAGTCCTGTCTCGACTTGGCTCTTCGATGGCTGTTGTGCTTGGCACAGATTTTAGCAAATCCAAGGTCGTAACCTCCCCCGGGTAATGCGGGATGGAAATAACCCTCACTTCCTCGCTGCCTGTTTGAACTGGAAAAGAAGAGGAGGAAGGGGGATGGCGTGGTTCGAGGAGAGGGGAGGAAGGGTGGATACGATGGAGAGGGCAAGAGGGGTGCAGGGTGGCGGAGAAGGAAGTGGTTGTGGGAAACGAGTGCTGGGACGAGCGGGTTGGAGAAGGAAAGGGAGGGATGGAAGCTGGGGATAGGTGGTGGGAAATTGGGGAAGGAAGGCTAATTCTGCTAATCGTCCAGGAAGAAATTTTAGGCAATACCACCGGCAGGATGGAATTTCAGGCCGCCATGTCCAAATGATGCTGATTGGATAAGGAATCTGTATTTAAAGAAATCGACACGCTCTGATTCTTTCCCGGTCTGGTCCTCTCCAGTGTGACCACTCCTCATTTTCATAAATGCCAAGGTGAGCCAATGAAAAAAGCCAAGAATTCACAAGGTTTCAGAAATGCGATGATAATAGAAAACCTATACGCCAAGAAAACCTATAGAAAACCAAGACGCCAAGGTGAACAACGAATAGCCAAGATCTTGTGAAAAAAGCCAAGGAGTGGTCACACTGGTCCTCTCCTCACCATTGTTACTCATTCTTGTGTGAGGCTATTTCTCCTTCTGTATGTCCTTCCATCCTGAAACCCTTTGGTAGTTGTTGAACCTGTTCCCCTTTGCCGTTTAGCTCCTCCATGAGCCAGGACCCTCGATCATTGTAGACTTGTAGTATACAAATAAAGCATGCTGGCCCGATAATCTCACATTCTTACTCCAGTACCTTAATATAATGGAGCGAGTGCACATATATGGCTATCTACCGATATACAAAAACTTGTATTTGTCTGTCCCCCTTCATAAGGATGCTTTGGGTGGGATTTTAAAGGCCAATCTTTTAACATGATTGTGTGTTCACCACGGTCTATTTTTGAGGTTAAAAAACTCAATAAAACATTTTTCATAAAAGAGTAATTACGTCTCTTCTGTTGGAATTGTAGATGGTGAGTCTCAAGGATGGTGTACAGAAACGTTAAAAAACAACAACAATATAAACAATGCGCAGGGAGTTGAAACTCGCTGCATGTGATGTACATCATGTGCAGAATAAATTTATGTCTGCAGGATGCCTAATAAATAAAGAAGATATAAGCACACCGAGCTGACACTAAAAGCCTGGTGTTGGCTTTGTAGTTAGGGTGACTGGTTTGGAATCTAAGGGTCCTGAGTTTGAGCCCTGTAAGCTGCTGATTTAACACCAGATGGGGTTGACTCAGTCTGTCATCCTTCTGAGGTCGGTGAAATGAGTACCAATGTACTGGTATAGGGGCACAGCACCAGTGGCACAGCTGTGCCCCCAACAAAATGAGAGCTACCTGGTAGCCAAGCTGTCAAATGCAAAAACAAGAAGAAGCTGACACTAGGCCGAGGCTTCAGACTTTGTCACGCTCATGAGGCTGTACTGTCGAAGGGTCACGTTTGTGCTTGTGGAGTTTTTTAAAATCACACTTTTTCTTGCTATGAAACATCATATCTTCCAGTCTCCTTGAATACTTCGAATAAAATAACTTGAACCCGTCATTTTGACGGGCTTTATCATAAATAAATATATATTCTCATTCTAACCAGTGACTGACTCACTGACTGACTGATGTTAATGTTCTGTACCTCCTGGTTAATGTAGAAAGCTGAAATTTTGTATGCCAACGGACATTGAAGCTGATACACCAGGAAAAATCACAGAACCATCCAAAAGCATCCGTAAATGAAAATATAAATAAATAAATAAAAAAATAAATGCAGGGAGGTGAGCGACCCAAGACAAAAGGGAAGTACGGTTCGTTTTTGCTTACAATGTGTAAGTATACCCCACTAGTGTTTATATATATATATATATATATATATATATATATATATATATATATATATATATATATATGTATATATATTGTTACGAATTCTGGCCCGTCCGGCGTGCGATCGGCCGCTTGACTCGAATGGCGAGTGTCGCCCACCGGAACGGACAATTCAGTCGTGACCCTCTCGGGACAACGCCGGGAGCTAGTCACGGGTGGGTCTTTCGACCTGACCACAATCGTGCCAATCGGCCACCCGCGCAGGATAGGGTTGTTCGCCAAACTCGACCTACCTAAGTACCTGCGCGGGTAGTTAACCGGGCGATCGTACCTCGCCGCAGGTCAGCCGAGGACACGAACCGCTTAAGCGGTCCGTTCCGTGCTTCAGTGATAACCGAGCGGTGTTATCGCTGACCTCGATGGACGTGATTATTTACCGGGTATTCAAACCCCTCCACTAATTATTCCACGAGGTAAGGTGGCACTTTCAACGAAGGAAAGGACGCAACGACCGGATATAGTTCAACACGCACATTTATAACACTACACACGTATTTACAACAATCATGCACGTATGTACAGGCAAATAGAAGCAAAAGTAATACGACCGACTTAAGCAATGTATAAGCATTTAATCAGTTTTACTTGTCGGACTGGCACCACAAACACACATACAAAAGCCCAAAGAAAAGAAGAACCTCGCTTGTTGTGGCCGGTGAACCGTCTCAGGCACTCTCCGTGTCCGCTCTCGCAGGTCCACCTCAGGCCGCCTACGGCGCCCTCCATCAGCGTCTCCCACCAATTGGACTCGCCGGGCCACGAGCGCGGGAACGAACGATGGGGAAGGGAACGCGAGTTGGTTTGCGGATCAACCGTCACGAGGAGAGAGCATACGGGAGGACCAAAGAGATATCCAAGAGGAAGGAACGCATTCACCAAGGGGCGAAGAAGAGAAGAGAAGCGAAGCAAAGCAAAGCGAAGAGAAGAGAAGAGAAGAGAAAAGAGAAGAAGGTGCGCCCCGCCCGTGTCCGTCCTTTATCGAGCAGGGCTCCGCCCTTCGCTCCACCCCGTTTCGGGCTCCACCCCGTTTCGGGCTCCACCCCCCTCCTGGGAGCCTCCCAAAAAGGGGCGTTCCTCACTCCCGTCCGCGTCACACCGCGCGTCTACCAATCGGGAGCGAGCTGCCCCACCCCTCCCCTTCACACCAAACGTGGGGAAAAATTGCGGGAACAAAACCCCACAGGCTTCACAAGTGGTTTTGTTCTGCCAATCATTTTCGGACGGTTTCCGTGGTGCGGAAACCGTCTTACCATGGTCCGCGGAGGATGGCGTTTGTAAGCGGGCATCGTGGCGAAGATGGTGGTGATTGTTGTGGGGGTGGTGTGAGCATGATGGGCGTTGTGGCATAGTTGGTGGCGGTTGTTGTTTGCGTGGAGGTTTGTGGAAATGGTGGCTCAAAATAACGACAGATAAAGAAAAACGGCTAACTAAAGCGTCACAGCCCGAATGAATCACACATATTCCCTCTAAACAATGGGTGTGGGCTAACTACACATGAACTTATCGATATATCTCACCTGAGGACCCTTTACGGTGTACTGCAAATTTCCACAGCTGTAACAATACATATATATATATATATATATATATATATGTATATATATATGTATATATATATATATATATATTGTTGTGGTTACCAAATTCGCAAACCACCATTCAGGTCCCTTAGGTGAGGTATCTCGGTAAGTACATGTGTAGTTAGGCCCAAACCCGTTGTCTAGTGGGAATACATGTCATTTATGCGAGCTGCGACTCTTCAGGATAGCCGTTTTTCTTTTACTATCTTTATTTTGGACCAACCGCCATGATTACCACCACAACCACAACATCAACCACCAACCACAACGCCGCTTCACCACAACCGCCACGACCTTCACGTCACACCTCGCAACCGTAGCATCGCCACCGTTCTTGCCCCGCTGTGGGTACCGGTGTTGGACTCGTGCAGGGCGCACGTTGAACAGCGTGTACAAAATCACGGATTTTGTGCTTCAAAAACGGATCAAAAATGACACACGCCCACTTTTTGCCGTCCAATCGGTGAGCGAGGGGCGATTTGGCCCCGCCTCCAGAACGATCGATATATGCAAATTTGTGGATCAAAAAGCCTTCACGCCCACTTTTTCTCGGGCCAATGGGGAGCGAGGTGAAAGGTCAAAGGGAGGGGGTCAAAGGTGAAGCTACGGGGGGGATAAAAAGGACCGTGTTCGTCAGTCAGAGCAGTGTGGAAGTCTGGAGCCCGAAGCCTGCAGTAGCTGGAGAAGCTGAAGAGAGTCGCGAAGGGGAGAGTCGATCGGAGAGTCCAACGAGGAGAGCCCAAAGAGGAGTCCAGAGTCGGAGAGTCCAGAGGCGGAGAGGCGGCAGCGGCGAAGGCAGACGAGGGGGTGCTCGCGACGGTGCCGGGAGCTGCACGCCCGAGGAAGGCCGGCAGCGCGACCTGGCCGAGGTGGAGACGCACACCAGGGATAATAAAGATCCTCTATACCCCGAGCATCAGCAACCCCCTCCTGTTTCCCCCCGCGCTGAGATAGTGCGACCAAGGGGGCCCCTTTTCCCAGCCCCTGCCTGACACTGTCCGCGAGGCCCGCGGAGTGAGGCGCCATCGCCGCTCCGCGTCTCATCACCAGACGGGTAGGCGCGACCCGGTCTCGGCCTCAGGCCCGCCTCATCCTTGAGGGTATTTCTTTTCCTTGGTTTTGGGTATGTGTTGTCGGCGCCGTCTGTGAAGTAGAATTGTATAAGTGTTGCCGTGTGCTCGGTAGTCGGTATTAGCTCTGCACTGTGTTTTCACTTTTATATTTGCTTTTTGTGTAAATGGAATTGTGTTTTCTTTTTTTGTGTGCTTTTGGTGGAATTGTATTTGTGTGCTTCCCGTGTGCCGCGAATAAATGTGCTTTATTGTTGAACTGTTCTCCCGCTTCGCTTCGTCTTTTCCTCCATTGAATCCTCATCTTGCTTCACGTAAAGGGTTGGTAGTGGGCTGAATACGCCCGATAATTAATCGAACCGTCGAGGTCGACGATAACACCGCTCGGTTATTCTGATAGTACGGAACGGGTCGCTTAAGTGGCCCGTGTCCGAAGTCGACCTGCGGCGAGGTGCGATCGCCCGGTCTACCCTCCGCGTGGGTACTTAGGTAGGTCGAATTTGGCGAGCAACCCTATCCCACGCGGGGGCTGATTGGCTCGATCGCGGTGAGACCGAAAGGTCCACCCGTGACTGGTTCCCGGCGTTAGTCCGAGAGGGTCACGACTGGATTGTCCGTCCGTCCGGTGGGCGACGTGCCGCGATTCGAGTTACGTGGCCGTCGCACGCCGGCGGGCGCGGAATCCGCAACAATATATATGTATATATATATATATATATATATATATATATATATATATATATATATATATATATATATATATATATATATATATATATATATATATACTATAAGAGGGTGTGTGTGTGTCGCCACCTAAAGTGGATGGAGGTTATGTTTTCATTCCTTTCTGTCTGTCTATTTGTCTGTCTGCTTGTCTGTGAACAGGATATCTCAAAAGGTTGTGGATGGATTCAGACGAAATTTGGTGGAGAGGTTGGGTGTGTGAAAAGGACGAAATGATTAGATTTTGTTGAAAATGTGGATCCTGATCTGGATACGAGAATTTTTTAAGTGATTCTTCAGCATTGAGTGATAGGGCTAAAAACGATATATAGCACGATATGTCAAATGTGGACGGATTATTGCAAAACGAGGTGGATGGGTTGGTTTGGTGACAAGATCAAGCTGATTCGATTTTAGTTCAGGTCAGGATCAAGAGCCACCCTATCAGTGTGATCCAAAATGTAAACTGTTCAGCCTGGTGGGGGTATGCGCTCTACCGAGTACTGTTCTAATTGATCTTTTAAATCACTCTATCGAGAGTGCCTAAGTCTTTTTAACTTCATGAAAGCCAATATTAAATGATCCCCGACCCCATTTCTTTGCTAGTATAGGGAAGTGTTTTAGGCCCTCACAAAAAAAAAAATAGAAGAAAAAAAAAGATTTCTTCAAAATGCCAACAGGACTAGAACAAGATTGGGCAATGCCTGGTACCTCTACAGCTCTGCTAGACTATATTATTTATAAATACTAGTATTAATAACAACGTGAATTACATACACTAGTACGTGCCCGTGAAAAAAAAATTAATAAATAAAAATTCAAACCGCGAGCAACAAACAACAACCACGGTGCCAGGCCGTTTCTTCGCTCTCGCGTGCCCGTACGTGCGTGGCCCTGAAGTTCGCATATTATTCGCAGTTACGATTATTCGCAATTTAGTTTTAATGCCCAAATATTCAATTAGCGCCAACGTATTTTGCCTTTTCGCAATGTCATCGCAAGGAAAAACAAAAAGAGAAGAGAACAGAGAGAAAAAAATTACTTCCTGGTTCGGAGCACACCAGCTCACTCTGATGTTACTGAAATTTATGCACCGTCTAATATGAAAACGATCATAACTTGGGGCATTGTGTTTATCTATAAATGCGCATAAGAAATCGAGAAATTATTAGAATACACGAAGTCATCACTATCCGGAAGTGCGTACGTTGTAACCCGTAATGGGGAACGCAGCTGAGGTTCCCTTCCCCCATCGGCCACGCCCATGCAGCAACGTGTCTTGTCATTGGTTTGGTAAATAAATGGCCATAACTTGGGAGGCACTTGTCCGATTAATATCAAACCTTGAAAAGGCACATCCTCAGGTCCCCAGCAATATACCTGGCAAGTTTCAATTAGATCGGACCAGCGGTTGTCGAGAAACAGCGGTCACACACACACACACACACACACACACACACACACACACACACACACACACACACACACACACACACACACACACACACACACACACACACACACACACACACACACACACACACACACACACACACACACACACACACACACACACACACACACACACACACACACAGATTCCTGGAATTATAGATAGATGAAAGCTTCAAAATTGATCACTTTGTGCCTTACATCACAAAAACTTTACAGTTTGGTCCAGCAAAGCCAAATATGATTACAGTATATCCAAATTTAATTTGTGTACAGTATGTCCAAGAAGAAAGTGGAATCACTTTGTGGAAATATCACCACTTTAAAATTCCCACCAACGGTGGGCCGAGATGGGCACTCCCCCACCTGGAGCATCGAGGGTGGGAGCACCAATACTGGGAATATAAACATCTTTTGCGCTTGACATGTATCGAGGTACGGGTAATTCCGTGGCACATGCTTGGGTTAAAATGTACTTTTTTAATATTGGAGGATAAAGATTGCTGCCCGGAGGACGGATTTTTTTTTTACCTTTTTTCATTTGTACATTTTACCTTCTTTCACATTGCTCTTCCATGAGCCTCGATCTTGGATAGAAAAACAAAAAGGAAACAAACCTATTATTACTGGATTAAGAAAACCAATCTTTGTGCACCTTATTACTGTTTTCTTCGATGTTGAACCACATGGAATGTCCAGCACGAAGCTCAGGGGTTCTCTCTGTGAACCACCTGGATGGTCCAGCACGAAGCTTGCTCCAGCTTCAACAAAACGTCCTCCTTCTGGACAGGTAGAACAGCTTCCGTGTGACGTACTTCGCATTTTCCCAGCATTCCCGAGTTCTGTCTGCACCTGCTGACACCATGTCAGTGGTTCACACAATATTTATGTGTCAACCCAGCAGGGGTCCATCCGTGGGATGGGGGGGGGCAGCACGAATGGCCTCGAAAAGCTTCCAGGAAATCACCTTTGCCTCGCCATGACCCCTCCGCGATGACCCTCGAACCCACGTGCTGCACTCCCCACCACTTGGGCGGTCCACAGAGACCAGACACGCTTCGAGTTAACTTTTTTCACATGAAAAGCTTTCTTTCTACATTTGCTGATTTCCGATGTGCGGCAGAATAATCAATAATGACGTCATCGAGACAGGTTGGGGTCATTGGGCCAAACCTGAGATGGAATTTCCAAATATAAAATGTTATTTGTATATTACTTATTACGATGTTATGTAACACATTGTACAAGGGTTAATTGATGAACATGGTCATCACTTCGGTTCGTGCTCGTACATCTATATATGTGCACGTCTTGGTTCGATTGATGACGTCATCACTTCGGTACGTGCTCGTACATCTATATACGTGCACGTCTCGGTTCGATTGATGACCTCATCACTTCGGTACGTGCTCGTACATCTATATATATATATATATATATATATATATATATATATATATATATATATATATATATATATATATATATATATATATATATGTACGTCCAGGTATGATTGATGACGTCATCACTTCGGTACGTGCTCACACATCTCTCGCACATCTATATATGTGCACGTCTCGGTTCGATTGATGACGTCATTACTTCGGTGCGTACTCGCACATCACCCGTACTTCTCTGTGTACGTCTAGGTTCGATTGATGACGTCATCACTTCGGTGCGTACTCGCACATCTCTCTGTGTACGTCGAGGTTCGATTGATGACGTCATTTCAGTTCGTGCTCACATCTCCATCTATGTACGTCTCGGTTCGATTGATGACGTAAGGGGATCCCACTTCAGAACTGTTCTGGTGATTTGCAGAGAGGTCAGTTTGCACCACGGAGTATATGCCGTCCTTCATAAGCCGGTTGTCTCGTCTGCTGGCACACGTGAATGAATGCACATTAACGATCTACCGGCACGTTTTGAAAAGAATCGACCATTGTGTGTCGGAACGTATTCTGGATAAATTGCAAATTCGAGGCAGTAAAACCGCATCGCCATAAATGATGCAACCAGCAGGCAGTGCATGCATGAGAGGGAGAGTAAGATTTCGGTTCTTGACAAAGACAAGAGAATATGACATGAAGTCGAATAAGAAGTAGAAGAAGCACAGTGCCCCCCCCGCCCCCCCCCCGCGATGAGGAAGGTGCGGGCGCACAGCCAGCATGCATGCGATCAATGGGGAAGCAGGATGGCGTGCCGGGACAGATGTGAGTTTCCCATCCCATGGCGACGCCCACGGCGAGCAAGCAGTTGATCCGACCTGGAGCCCACGCTCGAGTGTAATCCGCGTGTCATCGCCACGATTCAGGGTGACCGAAACGGCTTAGGTGAGACGGGGGTGCAGTGGGGGCTCAACCCCGTCCGCCGTCGACTTCTGCTCATCGCAAGGTTCTCCCATAACCCCCAAAATCCACAACAAGCCATAAAACCATCCAGGGCTGGGGATCAACCCCACACATGTCACGTGACGTCCGATTCATAGGTCTCGGTGTAAGGTGTGTGATTTGGATTTGCGTTGAAACCCAAACGGATGGCGGGGGTCGTGGACCCACATAATGGGACCTTTTCTCCGCAACGTTCCCCTGATTTGGACATCGTTTCCAGGTCCGGTTGCCTCTTAGTTACAAAGCTGATTGTGATTGGCATTCCATGCTTCTGGGTCGACTTGATATTAACCCGTTACAAAAGGGAAACAAGCATTTTGATTTTCACCAGATGAGAAAGTAATTTGATCGCTTTTGTAAAAAAATAAAAAAATCTCTAATATGGGTCTTTAGCTCTGATGGTGTATGTTTATGATGTGTTGTGCCCGCCAGCAGGAAGAAGGGTCATTATAGAAACCATATAATATAATATGTATTGTGAACCAAAATAAGGAGGGAATTGAAGCACTCCCACCATATTCTTCATTCATGCCGTTTACCTTCCTTTCTCCTCCCAAAACACCCCCCCCCGACTTCCCCTCTCCTCCAGTTCGTACGTAATAAATAGATGGCATCTCATGAAAGCCCACCTATCCAAAAAATATACATGACACTTCATTAGGCTGGATGACCAGGTAACAAGGAGAGACGTAAACAGAGAGGACATTCAAACCATTAAGAGCCGTAACATGTCAGGCCCTGTCACGGCTCGCTGATGGAGACTGGGTAACCGAACTTAGCCTCTGACCTCCCCTGGAGCCCCCGGCATGAGCTGAAGGTGGATGTGGCACCTTTAAATCTTTCATCGCACGTGCTCAGGTGGAGGTCGAGCGATGGGTTTTCGTGGGTTTCTGCCATTGACACAGGGTACACCTGATGTGCCTCGTCCTTGTGATGGATGAAAGGTTGAACGAACGAACGAACAACGAACGAACGAACGAACGTGCTCTGTATATTCATTCACTCTGTTCACACCACACTGGATGGGATCGTTAAGTGGACGGAAAACGTTTCTGACTCTCGAGCTCCGTCGGCACGATGAAGGTTTTATGATCGCGGCCTCGAATCATCATGTCGTGTATTTATGGCGAACACAGCACGAGTTTTCCAGCGAGCTGTTTCCGCTGGCGGTGTGTGATTTCCTCTCTGCTGATTGGAATTGTAAGGGGACGGGGGATGGAGATGGGGAGGGAGCACCGGTGGTGGAGTCGGAGATCGTGGAGAGAGATGTTGGAGGAGTTAGAGGAGGGCCAGTGTACTGGATGAGGACCAGGGGGAGGAGGGGGATGGAGATGGGGAGGGAGCACCGGTGGTGGAGTCGGAGATCGTGGAGAGAGATGTTGGAGGAGTTAGAGGAGGGCCAGTGTACTGGATGAGGACCAGGGGGAGGAGGGAGGGACGGGGGGAGGAGGTGGGGAGGGAGCACCGGGGGTGGAGTCGGAGATCGTGGAGAGAGATGTTGGAGGAGTTAGAGGAGGGCCAGTGTACTGGATGAGGACCAGGGGGAGGAGGGAGGACGGGGATGGAGATGGGGAGGGAGCACCGGTGGTGGAGTCGGAGATCGTGGAGATAAATGTTGGAGGAGTTAGAGGAGGGCCAGTGTACTGGATGAGGATCAGGGGGAGGAGGGTGTGGGTTGGAGGAGCAATGGAGGGGGGTTGAAGGATGACCAGGGGTGCGAGGGCATTCGAGGAGAACTAGGAGGAAGGGAGTTGGAGGAGTACCAGGGGAGGAGGCTGGAGGAGGACCAGGGGGAGGGGCTTGAACTATACCGTTTGGGCTGGGGTGGGGGTTGGAAGAGGACCAGGAGAGGGGTTGGAGGATTACCAGGGGTTGGGGGGTAGAGGAGAACCAGGCAGAGGGGGTGGAGTATGACTGAGTGGAAGGAGGCTGGAGAAGGATGTTTGGAGGATGTTTGGAGAAGGACTGAGTAGATGAAGGTTGATGGAGGAACAGAGGGAGGGGTTTGGAGGATGACCAGGGAGAGACGGCTGAAGGACGACCAAAGGGAGGGGGTTGGAGGTGTACCAGGGGGAGGATAGTTGGAGCACCCTGGGCTATCCATTTGAAGACCTGAGGTGTGTGGAGGGATAGAGTGGTCGACTGGGGTGGAGTGGGACATTTTGGGGACTGTGCGGGGCATGGAGGTGAGTTGGAGGACTGTGTGGATGATGTAGGAGGCCCGGGGGGGATGAGGGGGCAAGAGCAAGAGCAAGGTGGGAGGGGAAGAGAAAAACCGGGAAGGGGTGGGAGAAGGAAGACGAGTGTTGATGAGGAGGAGGAGGAGGAGGAGGAGGAGGGGAAGGATGATGGAGAGGGGTGTTGTTGATGTGGAAAGTCTTTACAAGGGCGGCCGATACGAGGGGAAGAGGGCTGTGGGTAATTGTGGGCTTGAGGCTGTGGAATGTGTGTTTAGGAAGTATGTAATCACACAGGTGCGCGCTGAGCTGTCAAGGCTGTTGGTGGGGGAAGTCGCTGGAAGGCACAACCGAGGAAGAGCGTTGATTTCCGAAGCATACCCCCCTAAACCGGCAATTTGGGGGGCAAAGGTCAGGTCTTAGTTTCTAGTTTACTCGGAAAGCTCTTGGAGAACTGGAATGTGCATTGTATGAGGGTTACACCATGGAGGACAGAAGGATACATATACAAGAGCGTATTTTAACTGTTCGCTCACCCCTTTAGGGATGTATCTAATGAATGGGGCTTCAATAGCGGTTATAAATCAGGAAAAGTTTAATGAAGCGAGGTTGTCAACCTGCTGGTCGCCCCTTCTAGGTGAATGGGATTTCAGATGTGGTACTGTGGGATCTTTAACCCCAATATCACAGGCAGCACAACACCGGCTTAACAAAAATGAGCATCAAAATGAGCATGCTCCACGATGCATTACTCCCTGCTGACCGCTATCACTGCAGTTTTAATGGGAACTGATTTCACTTTTTAAAAAAACAACCCCCCCCCCCCCCCAAGATCAGATGTGGACCCAATTCCAGGCGACATGGCCACCATAATCAACCTTGCATCGGTGCAAGATCGTTTATGTACGGTGTTCAGTGTGTGTGTGTGTGTGTGTGTGTGTGTGTGTGTGTGTGTGTGTGTGTGTGTGTGTGTGTGTGTGTGTGTGTGTGTGTGTGTGTGTGTGTGTGTCAGGCAAACGTGGTGGTGTGCGCCTGTTGCTGCAGACACAGTATATCATGGTCTCAGCCTGTGGTTTGAAATGAGCAAAACAAAAGCTGGTCACACCCTGCCGTTCAGGTCACATGGTTCTGCCCTGTCTTTTTTGGCCTCTCGGGTCTCTTTCGAGACACTTTCATCGCGCTGGGATATGGTGAGAAGATGCAGCCCGAGAGTTCAGTTGTCCATGTCGAATGCACAGACCTGGAACAATGGACCCACCAACCCCCCTCATTGTTCTACATCCCGATGCGTGGGCTAGTGGCCTGAACGGGTGACCGGACCCATTGCAGAAGCTTACACCGGGCCTTGTATTCGAGAGGTTGCCTGCCTGGTGTTTCAATGACAAACAAGAATGAAGACCCGGTCTTTCTCGACAGCATTGTACCCGTGGAGTGCACGTTTCGCCCGAACTCTCACGGGTTGTTTCAGGACGTCTGTTGCTGATGAATGGCAACGTGGTTTATTTGTTTCTGACTCTCATTGATAACTGTCTTGTGCTTCAGAAACAATTCCTTAAATGGCCAGAGAAATGCTCGGTTTGTCATGGCCCTCCGAGCCATTGAAAGGACGTTTACTTGCAGCTAAATGTGATACAGGCTAATAATCGAGGATAGACCTACACCAAGTCTTAATGCAACCACTTGCTGTCAGACTTTGCCATGTCCTTTTCTCTCCATCACTTTCCACGTCATAAACATTGTTATTCTTACGATGCTGTTATGCAAAGAGCTTCTTCTCCCCCTGGTTATAATAAAGGAATGTATGAAGAAGTCGATGGACCCACGGGAAGGGACTTGATGGATGCTATCTCTACTCGACTTCTTTGTTCAGATTTCATTGTCCATCGGTCTGAACATAGGACGAAGAAAGAGCTCTACGGTTATCTTCCAAGGCTGTCGCTTAAAATCAGAAGGAGACATTTCAGGATTGCTGGGCACTCCTATGACCTCAAAAACGAACCCGTTTCCAATCTTATACTCCGGACACCTCAATGTGGAAGGCTGAAGCGGGGCGGACAAGCTCGAAACTACATCAACATGTAGAAGAAGGATAATGGTCTGGAGACATAGGAACTGCACACAGAAATGCCTGATCAAGAAGACTGGAAGTTGAGGATCAACGTCGTATGAGTTGGGGACTGAGAGCCGACTTAAGAAGAATAATATTTAAAGGAAGTCGTTATTGTTGATGAGCTTGATCCAGCTACTGGTTCCTGAATTTTGGGGTTATTTTGGAATTCAGGATGCATGATGGGGGTGATCGAGTCCTCGTTCAGGATGCACGCCTAGTAGGTAACAGAGTCCTCCCTATCCTCGTTGATGTCGGTGAAGCATGCTTGTGCTGCAACCATGGTCAGTCGTAGCCCCCCCTTCGCTGACCAGGATGTGGATGCAATCCTGATTCAAAGCCGGTTAGCTCGGCAGCTGGAGGCTCGCTGTGCCAGGGATTAAGGGCACCTTTGAGCCACTGTATCCTCGACTGCTAATCCGACCTTAACAGGCACGTTGAGCACTGGTCGAGCATTGCTCATATAGATTTCCTATGCAGTCTGCAAGCCGAGGCGGGTGACACTTTGAATTTGTTCCTTCGGGTGGGGTGTTGAGCCGGCTGGCCTGTGTGCTACTATTCACTTGTAGATGTTAAAGTTGAAAAGTGTGAGCCATTGTGTGCTGGTGCTCTGCCCTACCCAAATTCCTATCTCCTGCTCGACAGCGCTGCTCATCCCGAGTCATAACACAGTTTGACTGTTCCATTTGGTGAATGATGTGAAAAAGCATTGTTTGGCATTCCCATCTGAACCACTGGCTCATGTTACTGGGAACACAGTTTCAAATCCGATTGACGACATGTAATTGCACATCGTCTGGGAATGTCTTTGTAATTAATGTTGAAGTACACTGATGTGTACTGATATCTTTGTCGTCGAGCCTTGGATCAATATAAAAACCAAACAAATAAACTATTGCGGTTGTAATTGGTACTGTGGTGTCCTAGTGGGGAGGATGCTGGAATAGCATCCCACAGTGGTTATAGTTTCAAATATAAAACTCGAGAGTTGATAGAACACCTTACCTTACCCCGTGTTGTCTTGAGGGGCGAGGTCTACGGGCGGCAAATTTGATTGGTCATGATGATATTTTGTCTAAGTACTGCTAAACCTGAACGGAAGGGTTTTGGAGGTGCCAAAAAAGTGATTTGTGTTCAACACTTCAAATATATCATTCAATTGAAGTAAAATGAAGATTTTGAAAAGTTGGAGAATTTTTTTTCCCCCGGAAGTTTACTGGCATTGTTGCAGCGTCTTTTACGCCGACTTGTTCAACACGTTTCATCAGTTCTTCGTGCCTGTTGCTTGTGTCCTTTATAACGTCCTTAACAACAGTAAGTTTCCTGTTTGGAATGATTTTAAATATTGTCTAACTACCAGACAGGCAGACAGAGTAAAAAAAACAACAACTTATCTGACTCCTCTCTGGTCACGTGCAATCGGGGCAAATTCAGAGACTGTTAAACAGGAGATTTGTCTTCCGATTTATGTTCTGATTGGTGTTCAAAATACAACATTCGTTTGAAATAAGTTGTTCCTCGATCATAAACTAATGTTTGTGAACGGACAGACAGACATGAACCAATTGCTTAACCCCGCTCGTCGCTTCGCATGCGCGGGGTAATTACGAGGTACAAACAAATCATTTTTTCAAGCTTTTCACTTCGTGCATACATGTCTGAACCTTGTGCGGACACAATCATGAATTTTCTTCTTTTTTTTTTCGTCTGTACATGTGAAATAGGTGTAAGTGCTTTGTCGACTGATCCCTGCCTGAGGGAGTGGGTATTGCTAGTAGTTTCAAATCCCAGTGAGAGCAGTGGTGTTAAGGATTGTGATTTTAAGCTTCTGTTAAAGTGAGCAGGTCTTAGGTAAATCCTCATGCCATGATTGGATTATCAGTTAAAAACCCAGCTGGTTCACCAACGGCCTTCAGGTAGGGGATAATCTGGCAGCCCAATGTGGTCGACCTGTGATGCTAGCTCGTTCACTTGTGGCTTATGCTCGTCATGCCTTCAGTGCAATTTGCGATATGTACTAAAATGATACCTCCATAATTGACATTGCCCTCAAAATCCACCCCCCTCCACCGACCGACATAATTAACGCCCCTGATATATTTATTAAATCATAATAAGTTAACCGGTCACTCAGTACAGTACTTAGCTATAGCCATGAAAACATTGGTTACCGTACTATTGCTCAAGGACCTGCCAGGTGTTGTATCTTATTGAGTGGTTTGACAGGTACTGCATCTACGTGACCTTCTGAGCATCATCGGTAAATACTCACAAGTCTTGTTTGATACTGGGACAGGATGACACTGTATGGATTATACTGTGGCCTGCTGCTGAGGTTGAGGTTCCAGCAGTGTTTGCCCCGATGTCCCCTCGTGTGTTTGCACAGCTGTGTGAACAGGAAAGCCATTCCCTCTGCTATCTGCTTGATCCTAAATTGGTCCTCGATGCCCTAAAATATTTTGGCCACACCCTTGGGTTTCATCCATTTCGCACCGCTTTTGCCGATCGCCTGCTCTGCCCAAAATAAATGCCTGAGAGTTCGGCAACCGGGGACCAAGTTGACACGGGAAGGGAACCCTGTGCTTGAGTGGTCTCGATGATGAAAAAGCATTTGGTGGTTTCTAAACACAAATCTATCCATAATTTTTACCAATGCAGTCGATAAGTTGGGATTAGCTGGTTTTCTTTGTGTGCGTCATGCATTTGTTGTAGGTACATGCATCACAAAGCCCTCTGTCTCTTTTCTCCATGTTTCTCATAACTCGCTCGAGAGGTGTTTGGAAGGCCGTGGAGCTTCATCTGACATCTGCTTATATGGACTGTCCTTCAGAAACTCCAAGTTTGTCTCAAATTTCCCACTAAATTTGTCCCACTAAATTTGTCCGAATGCCACGCTTCTGCCTTTCGATGCCCCCAGTTGGACAAACCTACCCTATCCATCTGTTGGCAGGTTTTGTCAACGCTCTGGTGGAAGCACATTGTGTTAGGTCGTTCTTCAGCACTTGCCGGATAACTTTAGCGTGTGAGTAGTGAGGAAGGAGAGAAAGGGCTGCTGGTGGTGGAGGGGTGAGGGCGGTGGAAGAATAGGTTCCCACACATACTGGATTACTAGGCTTCTGCGTTACCTGAGATGGTGTTTCCTGTGTTTGCGGATATATCTCCGGACTGAGTGCAGTGTGTGCCGTGTAGTGAGAGCTTTGGAGTTTTTATTTTATTAAAAGCAAATACAACATGCTGCACACATTGAGAGAGCTGGCTCATGGAAAGATAGAAATACGATTTCTTAGATTTGGAAATACAATTCTTATTCCCAAAAATATTGGTCTTGACAGTTGAAGAACTCTTGAAAGAGATCTCCGCATGCCACAATCTTGGAGACCACCTAAATGGGGGCGCAGTTTGATGGTCACATGGGTTTGCGAGGTTCACACACATATCAGCAGGATAAACATGGCCCAGGCATTTCCTCCTTTTTGGGCCCATTTGCATTTTACGAAGTCGCATTCCAAATGGGTCGACTAGGAAATGCTGGCGTTGTGTACATGTGGAACTTTTTGGGTTGTTGTTGTTGGGGACTCAAGAAATGCAATTGGTGGAGCTTTGTCGTTCGAGGCAATTCGCATCAGGGTTTCATTCAGCACTAATGGTAGGAGCAGAAAGGACACGGCAAACGAATTTCCACCAGACAGTGGAGTGGAGTGTGTGCAGTTTGTGCAGTATGTGCAGTATTTGTGCAATTTTGCACCAACGTTAAACCAATGCTTTAGTTAGAATATATATTAATTTTTTTTTACATGGTCTAAGCCTTATGGAAGAGCTGTCAGAGGCAAATCATGCATTTTCAAGGGGATGGAGAGGTTAGACAACACTGGACATGGCTTTATATATTAAAAAAAAGATCAGACAAAAACAGCTGTTGACCTTTGGGTAAGTGACGTAAATTGCTGGAGCATTCTGGGTACTGGTGGGAACAGATTGCGACGTCACTTTTCTCTCTGCAGTCAATGGGACAATAAAGGGGAAATCCCCCACCCTCTTCAATGGTATCCAAACCCACAGGGTTTTCCCATCCTCCTCCACATGGGATGTCATCTTCTGACGTCACTTTTCTCTCTGCAGTCAGTGGGGAGAGTATGGAGAAATCCCCTACCCCCTTTCATGGGATGCCATCTTCTAACATCACTTGTCTTTGCAGTCAGTGGGGAAATTCAAGAGAAATCTCCCACCCCCTTCAATGGTATCCAAACCCACAGGGTTTTTCCATCCTCCTCCACATGGGATGCCATCTTGTGATGTCACTTTTCTCTCTGCAGTCAGTGGGGAGAGTATGGAGAAATCCCCTACCCCCTTTCATGGGATGCCATCTTCTGACATCACTCTTGTCTTTGCAGTCAGTGGGGAGAGTATGGAGAAATCCCCTACCCCCTTTCATGGGATGTCATCTTCTGACATCACTTTTCTCTCTGCAGTCAGTGGGGAGACTATGGAGAAATCCCCTACCCCCTTTCATGGGATGCCATCTTCTGACATCACTCTTGTCTTTGCAGTCAGTGGGGAGAGTATGGAGAAATCCCCTACCCCCTTTCATGGGATGTCATCTTCTGACATCACTTTTCTCTCTGCAGTCAGTGGGGAGACTATGGAGAAATCCCCTACCCCCTTTCATGGGATGCCATCTTCTGACATCACTCTTGTCTTTGCAGTGAGTGGGGAAATTCAAGAGAAATCTCCCACCCCCTTCAATGGTATCCAAACCCACAGGGTTTTTCCATCCTCCTCCACATGGGATGCCATCTTGTGACGTCACTTTTCTCTCTGCAGTCAGTGGGGAGAGTATGGAGAAATCCCCTACCCCCTTTCATGGGATGCCATCTTCTGACATCACTCTTGTCTTTGCAGTCAGTGGGGAGAGTATGGAGAAATCCCCTACCCCCTTTCATGGGATGCCATCTTCTGACATCACTCTTGTCTTTGCAGTCAGTGGGGAGAGTATGGAGAAATCCCCTACCCCCTTTCATGGGATGCCATCTTCTGACATCACTCTTGTCTTTGCAGTCAGTGGGGAGAGTATGGAGAAATCCCCTACCCCCTTTCATGGGATGTCATCTTCTGACATCACTTTTCTCTCTGCAGTCAGTGGGGAGACTATGGAGAAATCCCCTACCCCCTTTCATGGGATGCCATCTTCTGACATCACTCTTGTCTTTGCAGTCAGTGGGGAGAGTATGGAGAAATCCCCTACCCCCTTTCATGGGATGCCATCTTCTGACATCACTTTTGTCTTTACAGTCAGTGGGGAAATTCAGGAGAAATCTCCCACCCCCTTCAATGGGATGCCAACCCGCAGGATTTATCCCTCCACCCCGTCGGATGCCATCTTGTGACGTCACTTTTCTCTCTGCAGTCGGTGGGGAGATGATGGAGAAATCCCCCACCCCCTTCAATGGGATGCCCACCCACAGGGTTTATCCATCCCTTTCAATATGGGAATGCCATCTAATGACGTCACTTTTCTCTCTGCAGTCATGGGTAAATTATGGAGAAATCCCCCCCTACCCCCACTTCCACGGGATGCCCACCCACGGGGTTCATCTCCCCCATCCCCATGGATGCCAACCCATAGGTTAGCCGATGCTTTAAACAAAAAAGGTGTTTTAAAAGAAAAGATCAAATGCATTTCTTGTTGCTTGTTTTTGAAAATAATACGTCATACCCCCAACAACCCCACACATTTACAAAATATTTGCTGGTGCATAACCTGCCGTATGCTTCGCTCGTATTGTTGTCGGAGATGCCGTGCGAGGATGCAATGCATTGTGGGTATGAGTGGGATGAGTGCCATTTTTTCTGCCTTGTTTTCCCTCGAATTTCCTAGTTTGGATCACCTTCATGCATTGTTGGGAATTACAGTGAAGTTTCCACGACGATTGAAGATCGCGCTGCGATTCTGTTGTCCAAAGGTTGTTTTGAAGCAGTCGGAAGGTTGATTGTGTTTGTGAGTTTGGGAATGGCACCCAGGCTTTGCGATGGATGTCTTGTTTAGCAAGTGTTCCGCACTGTTCAGTTAGGAAGTTTGTAAACATTCTCGTGGGTAAAGGTTTACAACAATGTCCTAACATTTTGGTTACAGCTATGCTTGTGGTGAGCGTTCGGCTCGGTACTCCAAGCTGTTTGGAAAGGGTAAATTTAACATTTTGTTGTTTCGGATGTGGACGCATCTTTTTTCCATAAGGCACCGAGCCTCATGTGGTTTTGATTCAGTTGTGGGACATCGAGAGGAAGAGGCAGGCCTGTGTTTGATTGCTTGCAGATGAAGGACAGGATGTTTGTTAAGCCATTCAACAAGCGAGTATAACATTTGTAATTTCGCTACAAAAAGAACCATCCAAAACAATGGAGGATGAATTTCCATCGGTGTTTGTGATCGTTATTTCATATCCGCACTGGTTTGATCGCTCTACTTCCCAGATGGTGGCTTTCCCGAGCTGCTGGGAAGGAGATGTCGGAGCTGAACCTGGCAGGCCCGATTGGCATGCAAAGCGAGGCCTGCTAGAATCTGACCATCGATGCAGGGTCACTGCCAGGGATGTGGCTTGGCATGGTGGAGCCACACCATGTTTGGCCCTGAGAGCTGATTGCTGTCGATGTGAACACCGAGAGTCTCCTCGTTCGATTTCCTGGTATCTCCTGAATAGCAGCCATTGTTTTATGTTTAACATATACGTGCTCAATCCATACCCGAGCTCCCCAGCCAGATGGTTACCACATCCAGGACAGACAGCTCTGACCAAATATAATCTCCTTCCTTCTGCCTCATTTCCTTCTTTCCTTCCTGTTTTATTTATTTTGCTTTTTGGCTTTACAGATTGAATTGAGTTTACAGATTGTCGAGTCAACTCATCCAATCTCATCTTTGTATCCACCCCCACCCATTGTATGTCTCTTCAGCCTCCCGAGTAGCCCTTCACATCCCAAATATAATCTCCTCCAGCCCCCTCAAAAAGGCCTCTCCAGACTCTTTGTGTTGCTGGGTACAAATCAAAAACCCATCAAGAAGTTGGACTAGCTTACTTAGAATCATTATTGCGGGCCTTAAATGTGTCCGACATTTTACTCCTTAATTTATCTCATCATCTTAAAAACATAAACATTGTTAGAAGATTGAGTTTCATGGAAAAGTGATGTTACAGAGGGTAAAAAGGGCAACATACTGACAGTGGGACAGTTGGATACAATTAACAAGGGAATGGATAAACAGGAAAAAAGGAGAGAGAGAAAGAGAAAGAGAGAGAATGACCTGTAAGTGAGAGGGATTCATTAGAGAGGGTTAATGGGGTATAAAGGATTGCAGGTAAGGATGGGGGTAACATGAGAAGGTAGTGCATCAACAATTTGAAGTGTTCAAGAGAAAAGTGGGATTGAACAGTCTCAGGAACATGTTTCCACAAGGAGGAAAGAGGAAGAAATGAGTTGAGGTGCGCAGCGAGTCTGTATTTTGGTAGTATAATGAGGAGGGTGTACGTTACTGAAAGAGCACTGCATCCTTGAGTTTCTGGGGAGGGTTGGAGGGTAAATTGAGCACTAGGCCTTGTGCTTCACCCTCATTGTGGGAGATTCCAATAATGTTGAGAGTTTAAGATTCTACAGAATCCAGAGGAGACAGATGGGGTACTGGACACGAGTCCATAGGGGAGAGCTCTGAACTCCATTGAGATAGAGACAAATGCCTTGCAGACTGTGAGTTGTGGTTTTTTTGAAGGAAAGAGTTGGAATGATGGAGGATGCCCAGTCTGAGGCTGGCTTTGGAGGTAAGCTTTGCATCATGATTGGCCCAGGGAAGGTCAAGGCTGACGTTGAGCCCGAGAAGTTCAAAAGACTGGACCTCTTCCATTGGCTGTGCATGGAAATCTGATGATAGGTTTGTTTGATGATCTTTCCTGAGTGACAGAGTGAGATTGTGAGATTTGCTAGGATTGAAACAAATGTTCCATTTGCCAGACCAGCATGTAATCAATTCCAGATCAGCAGAGAATGATGCAGGTGCTGTCTGCCTTGCAGATGAATGGAGTACGATATGACACTACCTGGAGTCCTCTGCAAAAAGGAAGAGAAGGTTTTCCAGAGCATCAGACAGGTCATTTATGTAAACGAGGAACAAAAATGGGCCCAAGACACTATTTTGGGGGCCCTCCAACCTCAACTGGGAGAAGATAGGAGGGGGTTCCATTTATTGCAACATCTTAAGTGCATGAGTGAAGGAAGTCAGAAGTCCAGGAATCAAGATGGCCTTGTAGCATGGCAAGCATAGCAGGATGACAGGGTTGAGATATTCAGCTTTTCTTGAGCAGACTTTGCGGTGATGTTCTTTGAGGTGATGGAGGAAGAGTACACACAAAAGACAGACTTGACGAAGCACTACTACGACTTTGAAGAAGGAGAATGGTTGGAGAGTTCAGCAATCTTCATCAGTTTCCTCTTTTAAAAGTCATTTGATATGCACTTTCATCAAACCACTGCCTTTGTGATATCTTTGGAGATAAAACCCTTTCGCAGACATACAAATGAATGGTACCAGTCAGAGCACTGCTGTAAGAGAAGGATCTTCATATTTTTACAGTATTTGAACTCAACTTTTATATTTTTGTAATTGCTCATGTGATACTGTGACTGGGCTTCATGACCCAATATTAGGTCACCTGATGCCCTTACCTGACATGTAGGATGTGGACAATCCATAAATGGAATGCTATTTGTGTTGTACATTTAGGCATTACAACATTGATTATGCTGCAACATTCATTCGCCGCTTCTTCGTTAGTTTACAGCACAAGGCTGCGGGGGCACTGCATCATTGACCCAGGGCACAGCTCCTCTTGGGAGGAGTAGATGATACATACACTTGTTCCATTAAATGTAGATTATCGGTTCTTCATGTGCTTTGGTCCTGATATATCATGAATCAGTCGGTAACCATGTCTATTGCCCTGCCTTCTGTTGATTACAGCAGGAGTTCGGAATTTGTTCAGGATGCTGGAGATAGCTCACCTACTATTCGCAAAGGACATTGTAAGATTTTTAACGTCCAATGAATGCAGGCAGATGGGACACCCGTTTAATGACCATCCGAGGGACAGCACACACATTGATGAATCACCCTGCCGATGAAACACCGAGAACACAGTTTATAGCTGGGTCGGGATTCAAACCCAGGCTAAATAGCTAAGAGGAGGCTAGACAGCTTCAAGGACAATGTGCGTACTTCTAGGCCATTCTGGAAGCCATAACCGCTAAAAGACCGTTTTGTTTCCACTCGATGTCAGCCTTCCTTTGCACCTTTTTGTTTTCCTTATTTTGTTTTTATCCCCTGTAATTTATGTGCTTTTATTTCATCGCTTGATTTCCATTTATACATTCCTCTTGTTTTTGGAATAATTTGCTATATTTTGTCTGCGATTGGATGTCGGATGTTTTCCAGCCTGTTTGGTTGGATTTTTTGACACGTTTCATCCTTGAGGCTTCATCGGTTAGAAGAAGCAAGTCATGCATTGCCATGGTATTGTTTGGTTATTTTTATTTTTTTATTTTTTTGATGGACCATATTCTTTGCAAAATGTTTGTGCTGCCAAAGCAGTTTCTTGGCAAGGGTTATACTGGGTGGTTTGCCATTGCCTTGCCATCGTTGTTTGTCCGTGCCCTATCCTTTTCAATGCTGAGGGTCAAGCAAGGAAGCAGCAAGTACAATTTTTACATTAAATCTTTGGTTTGACTTGGCCGGGGTTTGAACCACTGACCTCCCAGACTCAGCACTGACACTCTCTCTATACCATTGCACCACCGAGCATGGTATTGTACGTTATCTTACGTAAGTGGTGTTTTGGAATTGAAACGCATCAATCCTTCCGATTTTGGGTAGCCTCACAAAGCACATTCTGCTCCTCACGAAAGCCCCTTGTTGGATAGGTTGTACCTGTACTGCAGTGCTGTATTGGTCACGAGAACATTGGATTCTCGTCTATTTTTGCTCCCTCATTCTGGAAGTTTGGTGGTGGGGAGGCCTGGGGACAGGGGGAGCATCATGTGCGAACATGTGTTTCAGCCTGATTGCCGTGATCAATATAGAGCAGACGCTCCACCCCAAAGTGAGCTGACCATGCCTCCTTGAGGTCTTGTTTCAACGAGAAACGCCTTCATTGTTATAGAACCAGGACCAATTCACGTGCCTTGGTCGTAGAAATACAGGTCGTACATTTACATCTACTTTTTTTGGTAGTGGTCCATGATAATCTTCGTAGATCCTATCAATCTCTTGCACTCTCGCTCCAGTGGTGAAATTGCCTGCAGGTGTTTTGCTCTTAATGTAAACATTTCCCCGGTGAAGGAGGAATTGTTTTTGGTGGCACGTGAACTGCTTTGGCCGCGCTGTGTTGCTTTTTGCTCGGACGCGCGTTCGTCCATCGAACATGGTACACCGAACATTCCATCATCACGGAAAAGGAAGCACAGCAGGGGAGATCAGGCATGTACAAAGGACGTTTGGCCCATCGTGCTTGTGCCACACGCATGATGACGTCTCTCCTGGAATAAAACAAGTCATACCCCGGGCAAAACCTCGAGACGACGAACAAATGTCAACAGTTAAAGACAAACAATGGTTCTTGACTTTTCAATGGTTCCCAATGCTTAGTCATTTATTTAGGCACATTCAGCAGCTCTTTTCGCTTGCGGTTTTCAAGGCATCCGTGGTTTTATTTTTTTCACATGAAGTTTTTTTTTTAATGGACAATTCTTTATGACTTGCTGTCATTGTTTTAGCACTGCGGTTGAAACACCCCTGAGATTTCATGGCCACAAAATTCCACATTTCTCTTCTTCCCTCGATCGCCATTTTTAAAATGCCTTTCTCAGTTGCTCAGATTTATTTATTTATTTATTTTTTTCCATAGGATCTTCTCGCCCGCACTGCCTGTTCTCGCTCTGTATGAAGGTGAGCATTTATCAGTGTTCTGATCTATTGGTCGACTTTCATGGTTTCTGTCTGAGCGGCATTTGCTTTGTTGATGTTTAAACATCCTTTGGTGTTAAACAACGCTGGACCTCTGCCTCCCGACGTGGGCTGAATTCCACATTCCTTGCCCTAAACCTTCAATGCCGTGTTTTGCTTTGTTTTATAACTAAACCAAAAACGGTTCCGTTTAACGACCATTTTTTTAACGATTAGCAGGGGAAAGCTCAAACAAAAGTTGACTTGTTCTTTCTGGTTGTCGACCCCAGTATGTGTGTATGTATGTATGTATGTATATATATATATATACTGCCTGGTGTTGGTGCAGTGGTTAGGGCAGCGGCTTGGGATCCAAAAGGTCCTGAGTTCAAGCCCCGTTGGGCCACTGAATTAATACACCAGGGGGTTGACTCAGCCTGTCATCCTTCCGAGGTCGGCGCAATGAGTACCAGTGTACTGGGCCAGTGTATACCCCGGTTAAATAGGTGTACCATATCCCTGTGTCGTAAGAGGCGACCAGGGTTGCGTCAGGAAGGGCATCCGGCGTAAAACATGTGCCAAATCAGTATGCGGATCATACGGATGATCCGCTGTGGCAACCCCTCACGGGAGCAGCCGAAAGAAGAGATATATATATATATATATATATATATATATATATATATATATATATATATATATATATATATATATATATATGCTGTAAAGAGTAAGCAAAGCAAAATAATCTCACCGGTATTACACAATATAAATACAATTATTTAGTTTATTTCAACTCCAGATTTTAGATTTTTATTAGTAGTAGTAGTCGTAGTTGGAGTGGTATTGCTATTATTATTACTATAAGCACCCGCTCCCTATAGGAGTGGCCAGGGGGGTCATGTTATTATCTTTATGATTAATTATTATTACCATAGCAGAGTACCCACCCCACGTCTGATATTGTTCAAAGTGTGCAACACGTTCTTCTGACACATCCCTTTATTTGGGTGGTGCACAGGTAACAGACAGCTGCCTCGATCACTCCCAAAAATAGAATTATCCCGGGTTACGTACATGAAGTGAAAAAAATATGTACTGCTTATGTGAATATATAATATATTGTGGTTATTCAGCTCAGATAAGTCCAATTGCACCCACCCCTCCAAAGGAATGAAATGGAAAGATGGGCAAAAATATTTTTTTCTCAATTTGAATGAATCAAGCAAAACTTTTACATGCACAACTTCAGGGAGCCCTCAATAATCTATGAAAGTTTTAGCTTCCTTGGTCAAATCCTCTTGGAGTCGATGATACGTACATGCATACACATACAAGCACTTGCTCCAATATATATACATATATACATATATATATATATATATATATATATATATATATATATATATATATATATATATATATATATATATATATATGGGGCTGCAAAAGTAGGTATACAGTAATGAAAAACAAAATGTGCGCACAAAACGTATTTTATTGATGATACAAGCATATCAATTATAACATACCAATAATAAAATATTAAAAATGGTAATAATGATTTTAATGAATTAAATGAATTCTAGTATCAAATGAATCCGAGCACCACTATTATAATACTGGAAATACTGGTATAATCCTTACTGTATACCTACTTTTGGAGCCCCCTGTTTATTTATACATATATATATATATATATATATATATATATATATATATATATATATATATATAATCAGTTCTTTATGTGCTTTAATCCTGGTATATCATGAATTAGTCCGAAACCATGTCCATCTTCCTGCCTAGCCTCAGCCTGTTTTCTTCCCATCCTCCGCCAAAGTCTCTTCCTGGCAGTTCTTGTGGCCTTAAAGCCGCTTAAGTGGCCAGCGGCCCCAAAGACAGAAATTATTTTTGCCCTAATTGTCTGGAGTGGGAGCAATTTGGTGATTGGTGGCTGTGCACCGCAACAGGAAGATCTGAGGGGGGGGAAAGTGGAAACAGATGAGATTACAGGGATGAATTGTCTGCGCCTAAAATCCGCTTCAATGAGGAGGTGGATCGAGTGCATGTACAGGAAACCAAAACACGTTTAATACATCAAAAAAAGGTCTGCGTCCCAGAAACACAATCCCGTTACTTGGTACATTATTGAAATAGATTTTAAAAATCCTTTTGACTCTGGAATAACTCGGAAAATGTTGGTAGACATACCAAAAGCCATTAAACCTGAATCGAGAATGAGGATTTATCAAATGCGATTACAAAAGCTTGCATCAACAACCACCCAGCAGTAGCTTTGGTTTCGATGAATTAATCGCCATGATAAAAACCAATGATAAGGAATTAAGTAATTCCGGCCTGGTTTTCAGTTTATGAGGTCAAAACGAGGTAGGAGAAGTATTATGTAATTTCAAACATCTGAGAGTAGGGAAAAAAGGAGGACTTCTATTGTATATTGTATAGTAGTAACAGTAGTGGTGGTGGTGGTGGTAGTCGAAGTACATCTGCATATATAAGCTGCACATGGAGTGAGTACCAACACCAGGAACAGAAGTCGTCTCGTAACTCCATCACTGTACACATTGAACCCACACATATCGCATTACATACATACCATAACCCATCACCTTCAACACACGGCCAACACTGCACACTTCCCATAAAATCTGCAAACTACGAGGACTTTTCATTCAAATCCAGATCAGATCTGTGACTTGCTACAGGTACTATGTGAACCTGTACGAACCTGTTTCATGCTCGGGTTGTCGGCGACTAAACTGTCTCCCCCACCAAGTTCTCTGGTGAGGAGGGTGTATGACATGGACACCCAGCAGGATTAAAAACAAAACCTGTCAAAGGGCGGAGGAGCTCCTTGTGAGCCAACGGCCATCCATATCTAGTGCCCAACTGTGTCTGTCGACGTCCTCCTGCAGTTGGGTTACTTTTTTTTGGGATGTTGTGGCAGGATTTGCACTCCGGCCACCGTAAAACCCTTCATTCCGCAAAACAAAAATGCAAAGAAATCTGAAAATCCACTCCGTGGGAGTACCTCCTGTGCAGCTTCCCTCTGCAGAGCAGCTCACTGGATGATGGGATTGGGGCAAAGCCTTTGGGACCCCCACTCTTTGATGATAGGAGGAAAACCACGGGGTAACTTTCCCGGGTCAGAATGCGATAGTGTGTGTCAGGATGGTGCTGAGGTGGCATCCACCAGATGGCAGTCTCCTTGGATTAACCTGAGGCGGTCCCTTCAGGTGGGTGCCTGGAATGTCCTATCCCAAAGAGAAGATGATCACCTGTCTTTGTTATCATCTGAGCTCAAACGTTTGAACATCAGTATTGCAGCACTCTCTGAGGTTCGGAGACCGGATTGAGGCGAGATCATGTCGGATGGTTACACCTACTATTTATTGGTCTGGTCGCTCTGATGGTTACCATGCCCAAGTAGTTTCTGTATCTGCATACAATAAGCTGACTCCAATGATAATTGAGGTAACACCGGTCAACTAACGTATTATGAGACTAAGGATTCGTCACTCCGTGGGTGTCATTTCCCTGGTCTCTGTTTATGCTCCGACTGAGGCGAGTGATCTCAATGTGAAGGATGCATTCTACGCCACACTCGAGTCTGTGGTTGATCAGTGCCCCAGACGAGATACACTTCTCATCTTGGGGGATTTCAATGCATCGACTGAAACTGAGAGGGATGGTTACGAGACGTGTGGTGGTCCCCATAGGTTTGGAACTGTGAACCAGAATAGCACTAAGTTACTTGACTTTGCAAGAAGTCATGGACTTAGGGTGGCTGGTTCATGGTTTCAGCGCCCACAAGCTCAATGCCGGGCTTGGTATTCCAATGCTGGTTTGGTGGCAA
>NC_140973.1:61515625-61605625 GCF_056783735.1 Eptatretus burgeri
GGAGGAATCCAACGCGATGATCCAGGCAGGAGAGAGAGAGAGGGAGCTCAAACACGACATCCACCAAGAGAGCGAGCCCGCGCGCGGTCCGCCCTATATAGCACGGGGCACCGCCCCTTCGCTCCACCCCCTTTTTGGCTCCGCCTCTCCTCGAGACCTTTCGAGAAGCTCCTCGAAAAGGGGCGTTCCCTCCTCACGGCCACCTCACACCCCATATCCACCAATCGCCAGCGAGCTCTCGCAGCCTCTCCCGTCAGCCCCGGCGCCACAAAAAAAGGCGGGAAAACTCGCGCGCTGTTGTCGGCCTTTCACGGGGCCTTCGTTTGAAGTCTTCGGACGGTCCAAAATAATGATAGAACAGAAAAACGGCTATCTCAAAGAATCGGAACCCTTTAAACAACGGTGGGGAACTATCTGCACATAAACTTAGCATCATAACTGATCTGAGGACCCTTTATGGTGTATTGCGAATTTCCACAGCCGTAACAATATATATTTATTTATATGTATAACGCACAAATGTATAACACCACAAATATATATATATATATATATATATATATATATATATATATATATATATATATATATATATATATATATTGTTGCGAATTCGCGCCCACCGGCGTGCGAACGGCCACGTAACTCAAATCGTGGCACATCGCCCACCGGACGGACAATTCTGTCGTGACCCTCTCGGACCAACGCCGGGAGCTAGTCACGGGTGAGTCTTTCGACCTCACCACAATCGTGCCAATCAGCCACCCGCGTAGGATAGGGTTGTTCACCAAACTCGACCTACCTAAGTACCCACGCGGATGGTAAACCGGGCGATTGTACCTCGCCACAGGTCGACTCTGGACACGAGCCGCTTGGGCGACCCGTTCCGTACTATCGGGATAACCGAGCGGTGTTATCGTCGACCTGGACGGTTCAGATTAATTACCGGCATGTTGCACCCACTACAAACCCCTTACGTGATGCAAGATGGAGATTCAAATGGAGAAAAGATGAAGCGAAACGGGCACAGTTCAACATGCAAGCATTTTATTACGCGACACACGGAAAGCACGTATATACAGCCATACAGAAAAAGCAAAGGCAAGAAGAAAACAGTCGACACCGACCTAACGCGTACACACAGCAAAACTTACACAGTTTTACTTCACAGACGGCGCCAACACACATTTACACAAAAGCAAAAGAAAGTAGCCACCCTCACAGACAAGGAGGCAGACAGGCCCGTCGGCCAAATGTGCGTGGGACCGAGAGGAGCGGCTTGGTCCGCGAGACCGGGGAGGTCTTACCCGCGTCCTCGTGACGCGTTGGCGGGCAAGCCGCAAAGTGCCCGCGCCGCTGTGCCCCGACTCCGGGCCCCTGGCGTGCTTGTTGGCACCACGTTTGGGTGGGGGAGGAACGGGGCCCCCTTTTGCACCCTCAGCGCAGGGGAAGGGGAAATTGTTGATGCCCTGGGGGCGGGGAGTGGCTGGCTGAATTGGGTCCCGCGACGATACGAGCTATCCCCCACACCGCAGCCTCCTCGCCGACTGCCGTCCTCGGACCTGAGCTCCCCTGCCCCGACCAGCCGCCCGCAGCTCCACCGCACGCACTCGACTCAACTCAACTCCACCAAGGCGGCCCTCCTCGTCTCCAAAAGCAACTCCTCGACGACACACTCTCCTTCCAGTTCCACACTCTCCTCCGACCTCAACTCAAGCGTGCGAGTCACCTTGCGTTCGTACCTTTATAGCGCTCAGGAGAAGCCGATATGCAAATATGCGGATCAAAACGCGATTGGAGGCGGGGCCACGCCACCCTCTGTTCAGCCATTGGTCGGGCAAAAAGGGGCATGGACCTCCCTGGATCCGCATATTTGCATAAACGGACTTCACCTATGCGCGCTTGGAGGTGGGGCCAAGTCGCCTCGCGTTCGCCCATTAGACGGAGGGGAAGTGGGCGTGAAGCGTTTCTGATCCGAATTTTCCCCTCGGAAAGGCCGCCATTCGTGCTCGCGGCTCGGTGCGTTTGGCACCAATCGCCGAACGGGCCCGAGACAGCCCGACGTTCAGTGTTCACAGGTGGTGCGGGAATGGCCGTAGAAGCGATGATGTGGGATGAAGTTGTGAAGGTAAAGACGAAGGTGGTAGTGTGGCATTGTTGTAGTGTGGTTGGCGCTGTGGTGGGGATGGCGTGGTTGTTGAGATGCTGTTTGTTTGAAATAAAAGATCGAGAAAGAAAAACGACTAACTCAAAGCGTCGCAGCTCAGATGGATCACATAAATTCCCTCTAAACAACGGGTTTGGGCTAACTACACATGTACCTATGGAGATATCTCACCTGAGGGCCCTTTATGGTGTAATGCGAATTTCCACAGCCGTAACAATATACATATATATATATATATATATATATATATATATATATATATATATATATATATATATATATATATACATATACATATACATATGCACAGCACATACATGCAGAGTGTGTGTGTGAACACACATTGGTTTTCACTTGTAGTTTTCAGCCCAGAAGAGACGAACATTTGTAGTTTTCAGCTCGACGGCTAACATATTTTGAGCCGTTTTGTTATCTCCACCACCGAAGGTGAAGAAGGTTATGTTTTTTGGTTATCCCTTTCTGTCTGTTTATCTGTCTGTTTGTCTGTTTTTGTACAGGATATCTCAAAAGGTTGTGGATGTATTCGGCCGAAACTCGGTGAACATGTTCCGTGTGTGACAAGGAATAATTGATTCAATTTTAGTGAAGATCCGAATCCGCATCTGGATCTGATAAATTTTTAAAGTGATTCTTCACCATTGAGAGATAAGGCGAAGTCAATATATAACACGATATCTCAAAACGTCGTGGACGGATTTGGATGAAACTTGGTGGACAGGTTGTGTGTTTGGAAAGGACGAATTGCTTCGATTTTGTTGAAGAGCTGAATCCAAATCTGGATACGATAGTTATTCTAATTCTTAAAGTCACCATTGAGAGATAGGGCCAAAAACGATATTTCGCATGATATTTCAAAAATGTATTGGGCCCGATATGTTCTCGTGGATCAGGCATTGCGTGGCGGAGGTATGTGCCCTACCGAATGCCCTTCTAGTTGTTCATGTTTCCTCATAGATGAAAAGCATGTTTACTCTCGCCATACATGCCTTGGTTGAAGGTTCACTCTCTAACTCCAAGAGCTGAAACATTTCATTGGATGGACTTCTAAAGTGATCAGAAAAATGCTATCGATATGCCGATTCCGAAAAAAGCAACATTGCACTACCATCTGGTGAAGGGCTATCTATTTATTACGGAAGCATATTAATAAATTGCCCTAAATCCCCTGTGTTTTACTATTTAATTTATATTTTAACCAATCAGATTGATGCATCGTCATTAAAGGTTTTCAAATAAAACAGCTTTTACTTGCAATGTGTTTTTGCTGATATTTTAAACACAATATGAAAAATGATAAATAATATCAATAATTATAACGATTCCCTAGCTTGTATCCAACTGTTGCCCTTTAATTTCAGTCTCTTTGCTCTCCCACGAGCCCTCAATGTTGTATCGAGAATAACTAATTGTTCATATTATGAAAAAGTCAAAAATCTATCTCTCACGAGAGAAATAACTCTTCATTCTTAACAATTCCCGTGTTTCCAATCTTTCCTGTTGATATTTTTTAATTCAAAACGTTAACTGAAGCAGATTCAAATCGATTCTGGTGGTTTACCTACCAATATTACAGCATCTAGTAGTACTACTACTACTACTACTACAACTTCAACGAGCCTAATTATTTCCACCTTCTTGTGGGGTCGTCGGGGAATGTTTTTAGCTCAAGTCTTTCATGAACTGGCTGGCTAGGCCTGCCGTCTGACTGAAGGTGATTTCGGTGGGAATTCTTAATTTGTCCAGGGTGGCGACGATAACTCACCAACTCTTCGGTAAAGACTCCGTGGGATATTTAATGTCCACCAGGAAATGCGAGCAGATCGGACACCCGGCTTAACGACCATCCTATGTATGGCACACCTGATGATGCACAACACCCCACCTGCACAGCACCTGCAAAACTCCAAAAGTTTAAAGCCGGGTCAGGAATCGAACTCACACCAGACAGCCTGAAAGTAAAAGTGTGGAACATGTGCATCCTGCAGTCGGGCTCGATTTCCGAATCGGACAGTCTGGAGTCGAGACTGTACAATATAACATGCTGAGAACACCTTGAGTTCCACGTACGTGACATGACATCCCATATCATCACATTATCGGGCTTGTAAGATAGCCGACAGGTACTCGCACTCCCTGAGCAGTCTAGCTTGGGTTCGAATCCAGACACAGCTATAAACTGGAATCCTGGTGATTCATCAATATGTGTGCCGTCCTTCGGATGGATGTCAATGCAGAGGACACGTCGGTCAGCATTGCTTGGTGGAGGTTAAAGATCCCACGGTGTCCCTCACGAAGAGTAGGCGAGTTATCGCCGGCACCCTGAACAAATTACTAATTCCAGCTCTAATCTAAGGGGGAACTGCATCAGCGGTGCAGGTGGATGCGCCCCCAGAAAATTGATGCTACCCACAACCATGTGCTACGTACCACAAGAGGCTCTACCAGCAGTGAGGGGTATGCGTTGAACAAATAATTCACTGGTTATATTTACCCAAGTTTAAGGTTTTTTTTTCTCACCTGCAATCCATCGTTGCCCTTTGGACTCACCTGCCCCTGTCCCTCCCAATCATGTTGCTCTGCCAAGTGCTGTTCATACTCGCGGGTATTTAGCTCACCTCCACATCCGTACATCATCTCCTCCGCATACCTGCACTCCCACGTATGTTTGCTCTCAACAATGTCCAGAGATGCCCGATCACGTGGCTCATCACACGTGATCGGCATTGTGGGCTCATTGAGTTTGTGACGTGTGGACCGATTAATTTAATTATTTTTCTCGCTGACCATGTGTCACGTTCGATTTTTTTCCCCTTAAAAAGAAAAAAAATCCTAAATTTTTTTGTTTTTATGTGAAATTACCGGATTCGTTGAGAACTCCAATCAGACTTCCCGGGAGGATTTTAAATTGGAAGAAATAAAAAAGGGGGTGGGGCTGGGAGGATTATATTTTCCAGGATGGAATTTCCTTGCGAGATGTTCTCATACCTTGGCTGGGACTCGGCCAAGTTTAGCGCCATCTCCTGGCAAACGTAACACACGGTATCTCACATCCAGGTAGTCGCACCTCAGGCTCCACATCAACATTGGTGTGATCAACCATGGGCGCAACGAGTGGTGGCAGCTGGGATTTCTACAGGGGGGCACTGCATCGGGGTGCACAGAGGGTCTGCCACATAGTCCTTTGAATTTGTGACGATTCCTGATACTTGGAAGGCAGCGGATGACGGACAACCTAAAGGACACCTGTGGTTGCGCCATTGTGGTCCCAGACAAGAGAAGGCGACGTCGGGTGTTCTCACGGGTTGAAAGCACTCGAGAGTGTGAAGAGCGTCTGCGGATTGAGCGAGACAACAGGTACAGGAAGCGAACACGTCCATCATTTCATAATCGATACCTTTACCTGTTGAAACCTTTTGTTTGCCAGAACAAAGGAATCCGTTTGTTCATCTTCCAGTTCCTTTCGCTCGCAATTCACATTTATCGTTACCTCGTCACCTTTTTCTCGGTAATATGTGATCCTTGAAGAATGCAAGATGTTCCATAAAAAAAAAAATCTTTTCTGATTTTCATATGATCGCTATTTGTCGGTTCGATCCAGGTGGGGACGTCGGGGCGGTTCGAGATGAGGAATTATCCGGACTGGGAGGTCGCTCCAAGTCCGGGAGGTCGGTGGTTTGAACCGAGGCAGAGTCATGCCACATCCCAAAGACTTGAGAAATGCTGCGTGCTGCTTCCTTGCTTTCCACTCTACGTTTTAAAAGGGTACATCAACCATAGGTTGGTAATAATAGCGCATGCTTTGATGGGCCGAATGGCCTCTTCCCGCGTAAGTGAACTCGTATTATTATATACTCGTGCGTGGCCGTACGTGAAAAAATAAAATAATTGTGACGTCAATCGTGACGTCATAGCACCGTGTCCTGTCATTGGTTTGGTAAATAAATGGCCATAAATTGGGACCCACTTGTCCGATTAATATCAAACCTTGAAAAGGCACATACTCAGGTCCCCAGCAATATACCTGGGAAGTTTCAATTAGATCGGACCAGAGGTTGTCGAGAAACAGCGGTCACAGACAGACAGACACAGAGATTGCTGGAATTATAGATGGATTATTAATGAGGGCAGGCGCTAAATTAATCGATATTACATACCCTATAATCTGCCCCCACCCGACCAACCAATCGATACCTTCGTTCCAGCCACCTCCCCTAAGGGCCGGCGTGCTCCACGATGCAGCGCCCCCTCCCTGTCAACATGGCGTATTTAGTCGGATCCGATTCCAGGCGGTTCGGAGAATCCAGCACCAAGGAGGAACGGATTTAGTCGAGTACACACAATATCCTCGCCACGATGGAATTTGTTAATTATTTTGTTTGTGTGAACGAGCGCTCTGTGACTTACTTTTCCTGAATGGAAATTCCGACGTCGTGCATCAAGATATGAATGAAAAATCCAGCTGTAAAAGCTTAGGCAGAAAAGCGTGGCGGGAAGTCTGTGCCTCCCGTTTTGATCGCACAACCCCCTCCCGTCCTCCTCATTCTTCCGCTGCCCTCCCCCCGAACCCTCCTCCCAACCCTACTACCGCAGACTAGTGCGCGATACAAGGCGGAAATGTCACATCGCTTCTGCTCGGCTGCTGCGCTCTTTGTGAATGGACGATCCCGGGATGCTCGCTCGAGAGACGGCGGGGGATGGTGATGGAGTACGAGGTGGCGGGGTGGGAACGGTGAGCAGTTTCGAGGGATGGGGAGAGCGAGGCGGGATGTGGGCGGGGCCCCGGAGCCGAACCGACCAATGGGCGCGTCGGGATGTGTGCGAGGTGAACGCGGGAGCGCGCTCGCCTTTCAGGGCGCTCGCGCCGGAAGCGCGCGATTAGCGCGAGGCGCCTTCTTAACGGCGCGCGACGTGCGCGATCCCCCGTCGTCGGTCTATCTCCTCAGAACAAGACCCTCGGAGCGCGCGTTCGAAGAGAGAGAGAGAGAGAGAGTCGCCCCCTCCGAGCCGAACGGATGGACGTCGGCGGTGGACACATCGGCGGGACACGGCACTGATTGGCGTCCCCGGGAGCTCGAGGTGAGCGCGCTGAGCTCGACGTCTGCGTCGCGGCTTCGCTCACGGCGTTCGGTCGCTCCGACAACAGGATCGGTCGGTCCCGTGATGGCTGCGTTCGCGTACGGTGCGTGAAGAATACAAATCATCGGCGAGATGTTTTCAGCGATCTGCGTACAAAGGCGGGACGACGTTTCGGACAACAAATCGCCTGCAATTGCCACGATTGGTCGTAATTGTGGATCCGAGGGACGTGGGGGGTGTCATAGCCGCTGTCCGTGCATCAAGCTCGTGTTTTATATTTTAATTGTCTATTTTTCAATAACCAACCATCCCTCCACCTCTCCTCTCGCTCCCCCCACCCAACTCCCCCTTCCAGGAGCTCAGCTTCAATGTCCGCACCTTGGGCAGGAGCTGCCCCGGCGAGCTCATGGAGAATCCGACGAGCCGCCGAGACGAATCCCCGGGCCCGGCTCCTCGCCCTGCGGATCAGGCAGTGTGTCCAGTTCTCTCTCTGGATCAGATCAAAACGGTGAAAGTCAGCAATGACTACACGGAGGGGCCTGGCGGCTCCGGGCGCGTGGCGGGACACTCCACGTCCCCGCACAAAGGCGAGCAGCGTGGCCTCGCCGTGACGCCTGGGAGGCTCGACCGCTCGACCAGTACCGGCAGCACGGCCTCGAAGAGCAGCAGCGCTCGTACCAGCATCAGCAGCACGTCGTCGGAGCAACGGCTGCTCCTGGGTCCGACGCCGGTGCAGAATGTGGGGCCCAAGCCCAAGGTGAGCCCGGGGGATGTGGTGCGCATTCAGCCTCGAGCCAGGAGCCCGGAGCCAGCCGTCGTGCAGAGGGACAAAGACTCGCACTTTGACACAAACGATGCGGATGCTCCGCACTGCGAGGGCGGCGGTGATCCCGCCGCGTGCGAGTGCTGCGGAAGGTGCAGGTGCACGAGGTGCGCATCCCCCCGCGCGCTGCCCACATGCTGGCTTTGCGAGAAACGCTGCCTGTGCTCGGCGAGCGCGGCGCTCGAGTACGCCACGTGCCTGTGCTGCGTGCAGGCTCTCTTCTACCATTGCTCGCAAACGGACGTCGGGGATTCGGGCGACTCCTGGGCGGATAACCCATGTTCGTGCCGCCGTGCCCACTGCGCCCTGCGCTGGGGCTGTCTGGGCCTCCTTTCGCTCGCCATGCCCTGCCTGTTGTGCTACCCGCCGGGTCGTGCCGCCCTCAATCTGTGCCAGACCGTTTACGACCGCGCCACCAGGCCCGGATGCCGCTGCCGTGACTCCGCTGCTGTGGAGCGCAAGGTCGTTGAGCCGGCGTCTCCCGATCCTGAGACCTCGAGCAAGCCTTGCTGACCGGGACGTTTGTACACGAAAGGGCTCCAACCAAACAAGGAGATGCCACTATATTGCGCTATTTGTGCACCCAAGTCCATGGACCGGGTTTGCTGCTACACTTGGGAGGGAACTGGTTGTGGGATGGTGTGGTGAGGGTTGAGGAGCTGTGGTTTGGAGGGTTGGGAACACTTGCTGAACCTTTGCTGGGCAGGTCGGCAGTACGACGTGGACCAAGCGGCTGTGTTATATATTTTTGTACATTCGTGCAAAACGTGGTAACGGTGCAATGGAAGCATAAAAGCAACAGCACCCTCACCCATATATATGAATAAACATGGTGTGTATATTTATGCAACATTTATTTAGTGTTTTCACTGTTATAGAGACAGACGTACTCTTCGCTTCCTGTACAGTAATACAGAGTTGTGATTTCATTCTTTTTCTTTTTTTCTTTTTAAAAAAAACTGTCACCCTGCTATCAAGTGTAAAGAAAAAAAATATTTATTCCAAAGTTTAATTATATTTATTTTCCAGATGTATTGGAGAATGGCCACACGATAACGCAGTACCAAGACATCATGAGAGGGTGGAAAGGATATATGTATGTATGTTCATTGTATTGGAAATATATATTCCTTACAGATACTTGATCACGTGTCAGGCATTTTGTTTTAGGTAAATATTAAGTTTTATTTGTAAGCTGCTGACCAAAGCGCAGTCTTAGCTCTTATATTGGGTTTGACAATTGTCAGGGAGGAGGGTTATCGGGGTCATTTTATTTTATTATTTTATGGGGTTTTTTTGGGGGGGGGAGGAGAGGGGTTCGCGTGACCAGGCATGTGCTGTAATTCTGTTTAGCTATGGACTGCCATCAGCTAATAGAATCGCTTCGCAGATTAACCGCACACCTGCACACTGTTCATACTGTTCGGAAAGCTCGTCACGTGAGCCGGGTGTTTCAAATGTCAGAGCTTGTCCCAAAATCGGATCCCCCACCCCTCCCCTAAACCCCCTCCTTCATTCTATCCCTGCCTTGGACAGATTAGTGCCTTGTAGGCTTTGTTTAAGAGTTTAAATGGAACGCCCGAGCTATTGCCTATGAGACTCAGTTGTAGCGTGTTGTGGGTTCTCAAAAAGTTTGAGAACAGGTTTGATCACCCAACACAACTGCCCACATTGTCTGGAACATTTGATGTCGATGAACAGAAGAAAAAAAAATTCTGTAATTTGAATTTAATCACTTTGAATACCTTTTGTGCAGGTATATGAGGTGCCACATCATGGAATATACCACCGTATGAATGGGATGCTTAGCTGGATGCCCCCCTCTCCTTGCACTCGCTTCCCATTTATCAGGACAGTTATACCGATTGTAGTGGAATCTCAACAAGCAGGCTCCTTGGGCCCCAATTGGCAGACATCCTGCCAGGCACGAGCACCTACCTCTGAGCACGTCAATACTCCCGCAGAGACGTGAAAGGGGCAGTTGTTCTCACGTTGAAGGCGACGTCGGAGACGTTGAGGGCTGAAGCAGTCATCAGGATGGCTACTGGAACTGGCACGACACGTTTAACGTGGAAACTTGACCATTCAGAAACTCATTCCCTTTTTGTGCACAAGGCCTTGCCTGTTTGTAGGATTACAATAGGACAGGAATGTCCATCTCCGGAGGCGTGCTGTGTGCCAGAATGACTCCGTTCTGCCTTTCGTTTTGAGTTCGTTTCCCAAGCAAGGGGACGTCAGAATGTCGAGTTTCCCCGGAGGATGCATCCTCAGATGTCCATGCTATAAACAGCAATAATTCCTGCCAGGTGCCTTACTGAGAATAAAAACCTGGTAGATATAACTCGAGGCATGAAGACAACCCAAAAAGTTTGGTTTCCTTATTTTAAAGAATTTTAGAGACTTCTTCGTGTTACTTGGGAAAATTTATTTATTTGTATGCTGACTGTGGCTGCTTGGCTGCATCATTTCTGGGAGCACAGCTGTGCCACTGATGCAGTGGCCTTGTGTTACTAGTAAGCTAGTACTCATTTCTTCGACCTCAGAAGGATGGCAGGTTCAGTCAACCCACCTGGTGTTAATTCAACAGAAGACAGGGGCTTGAACTCAAGACCCTAACATCCTAAGCCAGCTACCCTAACCACTGAGCCAACACCAAGCTTACTTGGGCAAATAATGGAACAATTTGGTGGAATATTTGACCCCCACCTCACACCAACCCTCACCTTGTGCTGCATACATGTTTCCTTCCCATAATCTTGATCTCCCCCCCCCCCATGATCATCCTCTCTTCTCTTCCTGTTCTCAATTTTTTCCTCATATCCCCCCCCCTCCCCCCAGTGTGAACGTAATAGATAAATAGCCTCGTCACTCATTTTTTTTTACCTGGATAGCATAATCATCCTAATGAGGCATTTGTAGTTTTGAGGAACCAAAATCTTCCAGAAACATGAAAAGGAGCAGCAAGCAACCCATGAACGAAACTACCACCTTCAAACACCGACCGTGGAGTGCAGTTGGTTTTAAACTCGCAATCAGTGTGACCACTCCTCATTTTCATAAATGCCAAGGTGAGCTAATGAAAAAAGCCAAGAATTCACAAGGTTTCGGAAAAGTGATGATAATAGAAAACCTATAGAAAACCAAGACGTCAAGGTGAACAACAAATAGCCAAGATCTTGTGAAAAAAAGCCAAGAAGTGGTCACATTGCCTGCAATGTACTGGTAGATGTGTCTTGTCAATCCACTTTGCTCATCTTTACTTCCATTCACAACCCTGAACAAGAACGATGTGCAAGAGCAATGAGGATTTCCCCTTGTACATGCCATTGGTACTTGAGACAAGGGTTTGAAAGCTCTAACCGCAATGGTCTTTCCTTTGGTCTAAGCCTCATGTACATCATATTGTTACGAACGATATTCTTCATGAAATGTTACATTTCATTCAAGGAGAGGCCTTGGGGATTAAAAAAAAGAGAAAGGAAAAAATGCTGCATCACACTTGATTTCCATCTATTTGACTTGGAGCCATGAACGTAACCTCCATACTCTTCAAATTGCTGAGAGTAAGTATTATTTTCTGGCACTGATATCGCCCTGAAGGCTTATTCTTGCTCTGTATATGGATTGGGATAGCCGGCTTAATGTACGTTCCCTTTAAGCCGGCCCTCCACGATGAGACATGCTCGCGACAGGACAGTAGTTTATCGACAAATCCTATTTTCAAGGAGTCAAACAAAGACCTCGCCTTTGGTCTGGGGTTTACTTGTCATTCTGATTTTGATAATTCTTTCAATATGCTTATAATGATGAGTCTCCCTCCTCGTTAACCCTTTAATTCCCATTCCAATTGTAATTAGTGTAAGGGTTATGATGGGCGTACTACCTGCACCCTTTATGAGGGTCGTCCACAGTGCTTCCGGAAGAAACGCCAGTAAAGCCAAAGGAAAGACTGAGTTCCACAGGTGAGAGAGGCGGAACAAACGAGTGGAGACGGTTAACCTTGACAAAGGATTGAGGGCACGGTTGGCTGCGTTCGTGTAATCGCCCGAGCTCCGGGGCCGTGTAAACAGCCCTCGTGTATCCTGCAGCCACGCTGTGCCAACATGTCGTGCTTTCCACATTCCTGCTGCAAACCGGTGGGGGGGGGGGGTAATAAAAGCGGTGGGGAGGTGGATCCGAGGTGGCGATGTGTGGCCCCCACATGGAACCTGAGTGTTCGGCAATGAACGTGGAGAGGAAGGAAGGAAAACAAATTTCCTTCGCAGTCACAAACTGTGTCGCTCCATCTCTAAATCACTGTGTCCCTCCATCTCTAAATCACTGTGTCCCTCCAACTCTAAATCACTGTGTCCCCCCAACTCTAAATCACTGTGTCCCCCCAACTCTAAATCACTGTGTCCCCCCAACTCTAAATCACTGTGTCCCTCCATCTCGAAATCACTGTGTCCCTCCAACTCCAAATCACCGTGTCCCTCCAACTCCAAATCACCGTGTCCCTCCAACTCCAAATCACCGTGTCCCTCCAACTCTAAATCACCGTGTCCCTCCAACTCTAAATCACCGTGTCCCTCCAACTCTAAATCACCGTGTCCCTCCAACTCTAAATCACCGTGTCCCTCCAACTCTCAATCACCGTGTCCCACCAACTCTAAATCACCGTGTACCTCCATCTCTAAATCACCGTGTCCCACCAACTCTAAATCACCGTGTCCCTCCGTCTCTAAATCACCGTGTACCTCCATCTCTAAATCACCGTGTCCCACCAACTCTAAATCACCGTGTCCCTCCATCTCTAAATCACCGTGTACCTCCATCTCTAAATCACCGTGTCCCACCAACTCTAAATCACCGTGTACCACCAACTCTAAATCACCGTGTCCCACCATCTCTAAATCACCGTGTACCTCCATCTCTAAATCACCGTGTACCTCCATCTCTAAATCACCGTGTCCCACCAACTCTAAATCACCGTGTTCCTCCAGCTCTAAATCACCGTGTCCCACCAACTCTAAATCACCGTGTTCCTCCAGCTCTAAATCACCGTGTTCCTCCAGCTCTAAATCACCGTGTCCCACCAACTCTAAATCACCGTGTCCCTCCATCTCTAAATCACCGTGTTCCTCCAGCTCTAAATCACCGTGTCCCTCCATCTCTAAATCACCGTGTTCCTCCAGCTCTAAATCACCGTGTTCCTCCAGCTCTAAATCACTGTGTCCCTCCAGGTATACGTCACAGTTTCTCTCTACCTTTTACCTTGTCCAGCAGGCAGGTTTAGCGAGTTTCATTCATGCAAAGCGTTGCCTACCTGAGAACACTACCCTTTCACACCCTACACCTGCAGAATGTGGCCAGGTTTTTGACAGAGCATGACGCCAAAGCTCAAAGCTTTGAAAAGTCGCATTTCGGGGACGACCGTCATTATATGTCATGGTTTTCCCCTACAATATTCCCTAAAGGTATATTCCTTGATAAATCTTTCAAGTGCCGAACCTCTATTGAGAAACACAAAAAGCCACCGGAACTATTCTTGCATCAGTGGAGATCTAATGTCAACCATCTGGTGTTTTGTTTTTTTTATCCGCAGACGTACAAACAGGCGATGCTCAATGAGCCAATGGTATTTTTGTATTCCGACAGTGTCAAAGGCCCAGGAAGGAGCTTGTACACATAAAGTATTAGATTAAGGACAAATCTGTGATATCTTAACATCAGTAACAAGTTCATAAGGAGACAACAGGGCAGTAAACGGGATTTGAACCTGAGATCAGCATGAGGAAGGAAGTGCTCAGACGGGAACACCAAACTCTATTGGTCTGTCAAGAAGATAAATATTTCACAAAAAATGCTGTAAGATATTGAAATTAATTCAATAAAAAATGTGTGCCGAGTTTTGCTGACGAAGGAGCAATTCATTCAAGGGTGGTGGAAAACTTTTTGACCCTCTCCCCTTTTGGTACATATTGACAGCCACCACCCACTCCCCCGCCCCCACGACCTTTGGATAGCTCCAGTGAAACAAATGCACAGGTCAATAGTATACCGATCATTATCATCAATGCACCAGAGTTGACAAAGCGTCAATGCTGACGAAGCAGTTTCTGGGAAGGGTTATGCCATGGGTGGCTTGCCATTGTCTGGCCAGAAGTCAGTGAGAGCAGGGATTTGTAATTTGTTCATGGTGCCGGCGATAACTCACCTACTCTTCGTGAAAAACACCGTGGGTTATACCCTCCCAATGGCAAAACACCAGGGTGGCAGTTTATAGTCTGGTCGAGATTCGAACCCATGCTCAAGACCTCACAGGCATCGGCAGAACTATAAACCAAACATAAAGAGAAGACAGTGATGTCCCCCCCCCCAGTTATCAGCTTTAAGAGAAAGGAAACGTGTCTTGAACCCAAACAAAGCCTGTTCCCTGGAGAAACCTGTAACTTACAATCAGCTCCATCTGAATGGAAATGGCTGGGGCGTTCAACAACTTCTCGGATCGAGATACTCACAACAGACCAACACACGCAATAATCCAAGGTATTATTTTATTTAAATTAATATTTAAATATATATATATATGTCATTATTTATTAATTATATAATCCTTAGCACCTCGTTCTGAGAACTTTTTGAACACCCTTGGTATTCATCATCTGTTCATTATTTGATGCGTTTCAAACCGTCTCTACGACCTCACGGACAATCTGTGACGTTTCATGTACTATGACGCGCCATGTACTATGACACGCGATAAGAACATTTTCGAATCTTTGGAAGTGTTTTCATGTTGAGCACCTTTTTGTTAGAATCATTAATAAAAATCGGTTGTCGTTAGGTGGAACGTCCTCATCCTGCAGCCGGTGTTTTGAATAGTTTTTCACTTTATCAGTTGTGGTTTTAAAACTTCCTCCGGCACTCAAGCTTTGCAATATTTGGCTGCAAAGTGTAACCTGATCTGGAATCACCCGAGGCGTGACATACCTGCACAGCGTACGTTCTGCCCGGGGCTTGCACCCTTCTCCCCAATCCCTCCCGCGACCCCCAGGGTTCCCACTCCCACTCCGTGCTCAACCCTTTCCTCTCTCCCCCAACCCTCTTCTACCTTCACCCCTCTCCTCCCTTCCCCGGGGAGCCGATCGAGATTGAGTATTATAAAAGAGGGCACTTGACCTGACTGCTAGGAACCCGAGTATGAGGTTCGGTTCTTTCAGTTCCAGCATCAACAGCACTTTAAAAACCAATCGTTTCCTCTGTATCGCGGATTACCCTTCGAGAAACATTTATTTTTCTAAAGTTTTGTTTATGCATAACATCATGCTTTGGCGCCTCTGGAGTCACAGGAACGCTGCTCGACACGCTGGGAGGATGTGCAAGTGTTATTGCTAAGCGAAGGTGGGTCTCCAAATGCCGCAACTCCAGGTCCGAGTTCGGGAATACATTTGTATGACTCAGTGGGACGGGTGAGAAGTTGGGGGATAACGATGCCGACAAGGTTGAGGGTCTGTGACAGGGTGGGGGTGTTGTGCGGGGAAGTCGGAAACGGCTTGTAAAGAGAACATTTCCCCTCCCGCGGGAGGGCCTGCCAGGGAGAGCCCAAGACTGTCGACCTGGCACTGGCAGGCCCGTTCAGGCTCCACCGATCAACGTGCCAGGAGGAGCCGTGCACAACAGACGACCGTTTGAACAGTCGTCGTGGCCAAACCCCCGACCGCTGCAGTTACAAGTTTGTTTGGGAATCAAACTCTGCGTACACCAGGCACGCTCATTACGTGTGCTGTTATGACATCATCGCTGCTGCACCATCTACAAACCTAACATTACACACAAACCGCAATGTTATGAATGCCTGAGGATTACACAAAAATAATAACAATAAAACCAGCAGGAAATTCATGAATGAATTGTTTATAAATGCTATTCATGAAGTAGAAACAACTTTAAAAAGAAGAAGGAAGGAAAAGAAGAAGTGTTCCACTGCACTTATTTTGTTTTTCTTTATAAAGTTTGTTTACAGAGTTCGACTTCAGGATAAAGTTTTCCTCATAGGGAAGCTTCCAAGTTTGTACCTCGGGAATACCCCTGATGAAGGAGGCCACACTTTCGATCATTCGATATATATATATATCTTAGGAGAGAAGTTTGATTTCTATTAGGGGCAATTAGGGATTTGTGTTCTCTAATTTAATCCTGTTAGTGGCTCAGGGAAGGGGAAAGAAGAGGGGAGGTGAAACCGTGAAAGTGGGGATGGGGTACAGTTGGTTCGATTATTATTATCGCGTTTGGTGCAAAGAACCGGATACTTGACAAATGAGAACAAAAAGAAACGCAAGCAGATATGACAGCCAGCTTGATGCCATTTTCAAAGAATGCCTGTCTAGTGTCTCGCTTCTGATTTTAGAAACCAACAAGTTCAATGAGGAAGATAACTATAGCACTCACAATTAATAACTAGATATCTGTGATTACAAAGCCATCGCGAATGGTCGGCCTCCTCCAGCGATCGTCCACGACTTACCCTTGGCCCATGATCCAATGATGGCATGTTTTGTTCGCACCGCCATGTGACCTTGACCTCCGGCATTTATGAATAGGGTGTAAATTACGAAAACGTGTCCCCATCTATTACCTATCCAAAAAAAAAACATAACATCATGGAAATCAGAGGAAAATTATTCAAGTTATGATCAAAAATATGTTTTTTTTTTGTTAATTAGGTCACAATCCGAAAAAGGGAGGTCAAGGACACTAATCAAGTATCAGGTGCACAACTTCAGTGCAGGTAAACTATTGTGACGTCCACGGGACTTGAACAGTCCCGCCAACGTAGAATGAGCCGAAACGATGGAGGCGGTTTATTTTTTTTATAACCCAAAGATGGCGGTTCGAATCGCTCTACCGCAAAAGGGACGAGGAAGGTGGCACGGGTCGCTTTTCACTGAGTTAATTATGTTTATTTCTATAACCAGAAATAATAAGACTCGGCAAGAGGAGGGATCCGGGGCGATTCGACGGGATGGTGGTGTGGGTTCGGGCGTGGGGAAAACACAAACAATTCCAATGGATATACAAATCTCAAACCCTCTAAGGCGGCACACACACACACACACACACACACACACACACACACACACACACACACACACACACACACACACACACACACACACACACACACACACACACACACACAACGTAGCTGGTCCTGGTGGTCAGGCTGGCCCGTGGTGAAGACGCAAGAGTCCCTGGATTGGCGTCGGACGAGCTGGCGTTGTGCTCGTCAGGGGCAGGAGACACCGTGGTGCTGTCGACCTCCTGGTGTCCGCCCAAGTCCGCTCACAGCCGCCAGGGAGCCAGTTCTGGCACCAAGTTGCGAGCAGGAGAGGGAGGCAGGTCCGCCCGCCGTTCGACCCCGTACTCCGAGCCAGCAGAACCCCAGAGCCAACCGAGGTGAGGCACGAGGAACAGCAAGGCCACGAAACACGATCAATCCAGGATCGAATCAGCGCAACAAAACAGCATGCTCCCAGCACAACAGCCTCCACCAAAAACGTTTTTTCTTTACCGATCTTCTTCCTCCCACCCCTTTTCCCCGAACAGAACCTTTTTTTCCTCGAGTCCTCGTCACTTCCAATCGAGCCGTTTTATTGGCCCTCCGCTGTCGCCTTCCGCCAATCGTGATCACGGGGCGGAGCCATCCGCAGCACTGTCCTGTGACGTCATGGCAAGCCTCCAGGGAATACTAACAGGGTTTACGCAGACACACTTACCCTATCCCGTCTCCCTATCGAATTACGTGACAATTATCATTTCCCCCTTAAAGAAATGGACATTTACTAGACAACTTATCACCACTGAATTGCTACTTATTACATCGAGATCCTGGTACAACTCGAACAGCATGGCATACCTAATTAAACATCCTAATTACCCTTTGAATGCATACCCCCCCCCTCAGACGTAACACTGCCCCCTCCTCTGGTACCGCAGCTCCTGCAAGGTATATCACAGGCGCTACCGTACCAGCCTTAACACTAACTGACTCACACCTAATTAACCTAACGAAATAAAGTAGGAGGGGCAATGGGCAGCGAGTCGCAGCTAACTTACCTATCCTGCTTAATGTACTACCCCCTTATGGCCTTATCCTCGCCGAAACAATCATTCGTTTTTTTATTTTATCACATGAGAGCACTGAGCGAAGTTGCACTCCATCCTCTGGATCATCGCTCTTGCCCAACACTCTTCCAGTGATCTGGGGAGGGGAAACAAAAGGTTCCACAAAAACACAACACTTATACCTTACATTCCTACTCTAAGCCTTAACGACACTATTCACAGGATATTTACACTTGACCGCCTCCCCCAGTGGATGCTAATAGACCCAGCGTTACCTGGGGAGCCAATTTTCAAATTTGCTTGCCCCAAAATTATATGGACATCATGCCCTTGCTGCACATGCCAAGTTGTGCGGGATCGAGTGGGACTCACACATCTTCACAACACACACCATGGTCATCATCACATTTCTAGGTCATGGGCCCCATTTTAATGATGCAGGCTGAATCCCGTCATGGCCGTGGGGTGGGTTACCACAAGATAATGGGGGCATCTCAGGTGCAACCATGCCCACAGGTAAGCTTTAGTCCAACCCGGACGTTTCTCCGCCCCCGCTCCCTTTGATTCCCACCCCCCTGGTAGCCATCAGCTTTAACCCCGTACAACACACTGGAAGGGGTCTCACTGGCTCCTCTGGCCTTCCTGGGTCGCCAAGGTCCTACCCGCCCAACCAGACCCTCTCTTGGTCGCCCAACCAGACCCTCTCCCAGTTGCCTCCAGACACTGTCACCGTTAGCCACCAGGGGTGAATCTCCTTGAAGGGGGTCGCAATTCCCGCTCACCGTGAGCCTCAGCAATCCCTGCGGACAAGCACATCATTCCCACCCACAAAACCCACATGACTCCCCCCACCCCATCGGCCTTACATGTGACACGTGCATTTCTAACACTTCACCGACCATGACCTTCCCTGTTACCACACCATGTCCAATAAAAAATCAATGTGTGCACCATACATTTCACTTCTTTACTTGAAACAACTCACACAGCACTTCTCACCCGATCCACGCACCAGCCATTGGACAGCCACTCGTGCCCGCTTGGTCACCAATTACCCACTGTCCCTATTGTCACTCTAAAACCCAGCAGAACTTACAAACCCATGCCAATTTTCTCACAATTGACTTTTTTTTCACCAAAGGAGGCACTTCGCCACAATCTCAGCAGCCGAGCATGGCCCTATATGCTCAGCCCGATCTAGTTTCCCCGACCCCCGACAGTGATCTCCGGACTCGACCTAGGTAAGGGCACCTCGGATAGACCTGGCGTTTCAGCAGGAGGATTCATCCTCTCCGGGCTTGAAAGTCTATTGGAGGGTCTCTCCATCGTCGGGTACCGGCAATATCGTTGCATGTGTCCTCTTCGCCCCACCGGAAACAACTCCCCATAAAAGGCCCCCGTGGGTATCGGTGGAATGTCTCTTCCGGTTCCGGACCCCCTCGGCCATAATCAAATTGCTCTATTGGCTGGGCTGGACCCCGCCGCTTTGGCGCACCAACTACCGAATTACCCCTTATCAAACTTGACAGTTTCTGCCAAATTTCCTGAAACATTTGGGTAATGCCAATTTCTCCCAGCCCCTCTCCTTGATCCTGAATCTCCGCCTGTCGGATCGTCACCGATGGCCTCTCTGGCACCCGACCCAGCCGCCTCCACGAGGCCAGCCTGGCTGCGCACTCAGCCGCTCGGTGAACGGTGGGTGGATCCTTTAACTCCACTAGCGCTCGGACCTCAGGGTCTGGAAGAGCAGCTAAAAATTTCTCAAGTGCCAGTCTGTCCCATGCCTCCACTGTAAGGTCCCGATACGCGATCCTGACTGATTGATAAATGTCCTGTGCCAGCTCCTGCACTGTCTCACCCGGCTTTAATCTGCGGTGCTGGAGCTGGGCCCGCACCAGATCACAGTTTGCTGCGAACCCAAACCGACGGCTCAACGCCTCGCAAATGTGGGAGCTGGTCAACATCCCCTCCGCGATCACGTTTAACACATCTGCGGCTGGTCCCCGCAACGTTGCCACCAAATTCCCTGTACGTTCTCGCTCATTCCACCCATTTAGTCGGGAAATACACTCAAATTGCGTCAGAAAAGCTTCAAGGCTCCCTGACCCGTCAAAATTTACCAGGGGGATCACTTTTACCGTGGCCCGCTTCCCAGTTTCTCCTTTGTCCGAATCCAGCCCAGGGATCAAACACCCTTGTGGCTGCGTATCCAATTTCGGAGCCCACTGTGGCCAAAGATGTTTTGTGGTGAGGGTCTCATGGGTCAATTTTGCCTCCTGTTCCAAACGTTGAATGGACCGATTCACCTCTTCCCGCAGGATCTTCTGGGCCTGCACAACCTCCTCCAAGGCTCCGTCGCGAGTTTGTAGCTGCTCCTCAACCAACCCGGACACTCTACTTACAAAAGACGGCTCTACCAGGCCTTTATCCAAGACTTCATCTTGGCTCATAATTTTATCTTGTTCGTCCAAACGAACCTCCAATCCTTTTACCTCCTCCGCCAAATTCATCCCTTGCTTCCTCAGCTCTCCCCACTCTTCTACTTGCAGCTGCATATGAGCATCCACACAGGCACGATGACGTTCCAGGCTTTCATCCACTTTATCAACCCGAATGTTCGTTGCATCAATTTTATCTACCAATTTCTTCCGTATATTTTCCCCCTCCAATGTAATTTCTACCTTTGTTTCCTCCAATCTATCCTCGAATTCACTTTGTATTTCTCCCAATTTAACATCCACACACTCCTGCATCTCAGTTTTCATTTTCTCCATCTTTTCCCCCAATTCATCCCTCATTAAATCAATCCGTGCACCCAACTGTTGCCCCATTACCCCCAATTGATCTGTAATTTCTGCCCTCTGTGCTGTAATTGCACTCATTAAACGTTCCAACATTGTCCAGATCGACATCGCGCCGGTTTCCGGTGCTGCCGGCTCCATTACGGGCAATGAAGCACGGTCCACGCTCGGAATGGGGGAGGTTTCGATCCTACCCCCGTCTCTCCCTTCTTCCCCCGACTCGCTGCCAGACACGTGGCTTTCTTCCTCAAACATCTGCACATCCGCCATGGTGCAGAAGTCCCGTTTGCCGCCAATTAAATTTAGTTTGAAAACTCCCGCCAAAATTTTCCCGTGCTCGCGCGCTTTTCTGTAGTAATTTTATATTCCAATTCGTGGCGAGATTTTAATCCTGGTATATTCTCCCGATACCAAATATAATTTAGAGGGGTTCGAATATCCAACACCCTGACACCAATGTGACATTCACGGGACTTGAACAGTCCCGCCAACGTAGAATGAGCCGAAAAAATGGAGGCGGTTTATTTTTTTATAACCCAAAGATGGCGGTTCTAATCGCTCTACCGCAAACGGGACGAGGAAGGTGGCACGAGTCGCTTTTCACCGAGTTAATTATGTTTATTTCTATAACCAGAAATAATAAGACTCGGCAAGAGGAGGGATCCGGGGCGATTCAACCGGATGGTGGTGTGGGTTCGGGCGTGGGGAAAACACAAACAATTCCAATGGATATACAAATCTCAAACCCTCGAAGGCGCCAGGTACACACGCACACGCACACGCACACGCACACGCACACGCACACGCACACGCACACGCACACACACACGCACACGCACACGCACACACACACACACACACACACAACGTAGCTGGTCCTGGTGGTCAGGCTGGCCCGTGGTGTAGATGCAAGAGTCCCTGGATTGGCGTCGGACGAGCTGGCGTTGTGCTCGTCAGGGACAGGAGACACCGTGGTGCTGTCGACCTCCTGGTGTCGGCGCAAGTCCGCTCACAGCCGCCAGGGAGCCAGTTCTGGCGCCAAGTTGCGAGCAGGAGAGGGAGGCAGGTCCGCCCACCGTTCGACCCCGTACTCCGAGTCAGCAGAACCCCAGAACCAACCGAGGTGAGGCACGAGGCACAGCAAGGCCACGAGACACGATCAATCCAGGATCGAATCAGCGCAACAAAACAGCACGCTCCCAGCACAACAGCCTCCACCAAAACGGTTTTTCTTTACCGATCTTCTTCCTCCCACCCCTTTTCCCCGAACAGAACCTTTTTATCCTCGAGTCCTCGTCACTTCCAATCGAGCCGTTTTATTGGCCCTCCGCCGTCGCCTTCTGCCAATCGTGATCACGGGGCGGAGCCATCCGCAGCACTGTCCTCTGACGTCACGGCAAGCCTCCAGGGAATACTAACAGGGTTTACGCAGACACACTTACCCTATCCCGTCTCCCTATCTAATTACGTGACAATTATCATTTCCCCCTTAAAGAAATGAACATTTACTAGACAACTTATCACCACTGAATTGCTACTTATTACATCGAGATCCTGGTACAACTCGAACAGCATGGCATACCTAATTAAACATCCTAATTACCCTTTGAATGCATACCCCCCCCCCTCAGACGTAACACTATTATGATGCATGGACATCTTGGAAGGCCAAGCGGTTTTTGAGATTCCACATTGGTAAAACTGAGCGATGACAAAAAATCCATCCATCCATTGGGACCATACTCTGTGCAGAGCATTGGTGCTGCCTTAGCAGTCTCCTTGGCTATTGGGCACAATCCTGGACGGGTCGCCACTCCGACACAGGATACCAGCAAGCTGGCACTCATTTTGCCGACCTCGGAAGGATGACAGACAGAGTCAACCCCACCTGGTATTAATTCAACAGGAAAGTGGGATTTGAACTCAGGATCCTAGGATCCCAAGCCCACCACCCTAACCATTAAGCCAACACCAGCCATACATGACAAAAAGTTATTTTTTTTTCAGACCGCCATTTGACCTTGACATTTAACTCGAAGGGGTGAATTAAGTGTAAATACAACTTACTATCGGCTATCTATAGAGGGTAGTTTCATTCCGATTGGCCAAATCTTCGTCGAGTTATGGTGAAAAATGTTAAAATGTCTATAATTGTGCCATGACCTTAAAATTTGGTCAAGGTCAAATTAAATTATATCAAAAAACGTTGTATTTCCGTTATTGATGCAAAATTTCATTCCAAAATCCTCGTACATTGGCAGAAAAAAGGGAGAAAAACAAAATGGTGATTGAGGATTGAGTACTCCTCGGGGTCAATACTTTGACCTTTAACACAGGGGGGGGGGGATATGATGTAAATCGACTGGAAATGCGACTTGCTCTTGGCTATCTCGAGAGGGCAATTTTGTTATGATCGCACAAACCTTAGTCGAGTTTTGGTGAAAAATGTCCATAATTAGGTCATTACCTTCAAATTAGGTCAAGGTTAAAAAAAAAAAAAATCCTCCAAACTTTCTATTCACATTATTGATGCAAAATTTAATTTCAAAAGTCCCAGCTGGCTCCGATATACAGCTCGGAAATTGGGAGTGCTGGAAGAAATGACTTTTCGTTTAAATGGTGGTTTCGAACTCCGAGGGGTCTAAAAAAAACTGTGGTACCATTGAAATTGGGGGTACCAATTGTAGAAACAAGTCCCACAACAGCTATCAGCCTTGTCCCAAGCTATAGGGGGAGGCTTAATAAATGATAAACAAAATACAAGGAAAATCTTCATTACACAGTGACGTAAATGATCACAAAACACAGGTGGCCATATGATCAAGGACTTTTTTCCTCCCCTGGAAGTCTGGGCCCAAAGGCTTATTTATTAATTTCGAACTATTTATTGATTTATTTGTTTGGCAGTTTATTAAATAAGATTTATTTACCGATGCAGTATGTTTAATCGTTAGCTTGTTTATTTATTTGATTTATTGCTTATTCATCGTTTATGGAAAATACAAGGAACACGATGGGAGAAGGCCTATTTCTACAAGACCTTCGGTGTAACTGCAGATGCTTCCAATTGGTTGATGGGGAAAGACTTCCAAGAACCAACACCCGAAAGGGACAGAGTGCGATGGTTACATGAATGTGTGTGCGGTCTTGTCCATCAGCTCACACCTTTGCAGCAGCAGCAGCACCCGAGGATCCTGAGTTTGTTGGCAGCTGCAGAAGCTTTTATTTTTTGGGGAAACAAAGTCCATATTGTGTAAGACAATATGATCTGCGCACTAGCTGGCAAGAGCTGTCCTTTTTGCATTCAGGCGCATCAACTTCTCTTTCGCACCGTCATGGTTTTTACAGCTGCGAGCATGTACATAGTGATTGTAACCTATCTCACCACAAAAAGGGTCGATGGTCTGTCTGAACTCCATGACCCCTTTCCAACAAGCCTTGCGACTCTTGCTTTCTAAGCCACTCAATTCTCACGAGCCCACTGATCCATTTTCTGTTGTCGTTACTCACCGAATAGCAGACCGATATTCAATCACTAAACGGACCTGCTGGTTGCATCATTATTGAGGCATGGCCTATGTAGGTTAGAGCAGTAATTTGGAATTTGTTCAGGATGTCGGCGATAACTCGCCTATCACTTCGTCGAAACACGCTGTGGGGTCTTGAACGTCCAGCGATTAATGGCAGCAGAAGGGACATTCAATTTGATGTCCATCCGACGCACATTGATGGAATACCCTGCCTGTGAAGCCCGACAGTTTATAGATGGGCCAATAATAAAATCCAGACTCGACAGCTCAAAGGGAAGTGTTTTACCTCTCATGTATCACCTTGTCAGACCCCTTCCTGTAAACCTCCACAAGTGGAATACTCTGGACTCACCTTCATCCCTTGTTCTGATATTTTTTCCACCTGTAGAATTGCTCCCCGATGGTCTCCAAATCCTCTCTTCTCTCCAGTCCTTCAAGGGTGTGGATCAACCCTCTTTCATGTCGCACTTTATACTGCTCTGTTATCAGGATGTTAACCTTCCAGTATTTGTTGTTTATCTCTTCCATAAACCTTTAACACTATATAGAAGAAGATTTGGTAAGATAAACAAAAAAGTGCTAGGATGTCTTCAGCGTATCTTTTCCATGATGTGATACCCCGTCTGTGAACTACCAGAATAGCAACTGAAAAGCCACGAAAGGAGTAAAATAGTATGTCCTCAGATTTCCACTGAATTGTAGAGTTAATAGAGTCCTCGCGTTCTTATCAAATTGCTCTGATTTCAATGTCAAAGATGATTCACATTAAAAGGTGACCTCTTTGAGAGTTTGGTAATCCCATAGCAGGATATGAATGCATCGAGGAGAAGAAAACGTTGCAGGTAATTTATTTCCACTTCCGAGGACGTGGAGATGAAGGATGTTGTCCACACCAACCAACAACTACCCACATGACCCACATCTGAGAAAGAACATAGCCTCCATGGAGAGGATTCAGTGTAGGGCTACTGGATTGTTTCCAGGCCAAGGTGGACGAAGCTATGATGAGTGGCTGAAGGAGACAGGGCTTTATACATGAGAAAGGATGTGGATACGAAGGGATATGATCGAGATGTTGAAGATAATGAAGGGTATAGACAAAATAAGTGCAGAAGAGTTTTTCAACAGAATAGACAGTGATAGTATCAGGTGTTGTAGCTTGAGAGTAAAGAAGATGTAAATATTAGGACAGTAATCCTTTGGGTTTTAAAAGTTAAGATGGTAGTAAGGCAACGGTCTTTCACTCAGGGAGTAGTTACCCCACACACTCGAAGTGAAAAGCAGGGTCAAGCAATTGGTTCACGTCCATCCATCTTATCAGTTTCTAATTGTCAGTTTATGATCGAGGAGCAACTTGATTGAAATTGAATGTTATAATTTGAACAGGAATCAGAAAACAAGTTTGTTGTTTTACCGTACATTGGCTCTGAATTTGTCCCGATTGCACATGCACAGAGAGGAGTGAGATAATATTTTACTCTATCTGTATGTCAGGCAGTCAAAAAAAAAAAATTAGAAAATCATTTAAACAAGAAACTCACTGTTTTTGAGGATGTTATAAAGGATACAAACAACAGGCACACAGAACTAATGTAATGTGTTAGATAGGGTGATGCAATAGACACTGGATAAAATGGTGGTAAAACACAGAATTAATTTATTTATTATACACCTTTAAATCTGTATTCAAATTTAACTACATACTTGAGGACTGTAGAACACAAATCACCTTGTACTCCCAAGAACCATGGTATATATCTATATATATATATATATATATATATATATATATATATATATATATATATATATATATATATATATATATATATATATATATATATATATATATATATATATATATATATATATATATATCAAGGGTGACCTCTTTGAGAGTTTGGTAATCCAATAGCAGGATATGACATATATATATATATATATATATATATATATATATATATATATATATATATATATATATATATATATATATATATATATATATATATATATATATATATATATATATATATATATATACAGTGGGGAGAACAAGTATTTGATACACTGCCGATTTTGCAGATTTTCCCACTTCCAAAGCACGTAGAGGTCTGTAATTTTTATCATAGGTACACTTCAACTGTGAAAGACGGAATCTAAAACAAAAATTCTGAAAATCACATTGTATGATTTTAAAATAATTAATTTGCATTTTATTGCATGAAATAAGTATTTGATCACTTACCAACCAGTAACAATTCCGGCTCTCACAGACCTGTTAGTTTTGTCTTTAAGAAGCCCTCCCATTCTCCACTCATTAACTGTACTGTATTAACTGCACCTGTTTGAACTCGTTATCTGCATAAAAGACAGCTGTCCACACTCAATCAATCAGACTCCAACCTCTCCACAATGGGCAAGACCAGAGAGCTGTCTAAGGACATCAGGGACAAAATTGTAGACTTGCACAAGGCTGGGATGGGCTACAGGACAATAGGCAAGCAGCTTGGTGAGAAGACAACAACTGTTGGTGCAATTATTAGAAAATGGAAGAAGTTCAAGATAACAGTCAATCTCCCTCGGTCTGGGGCTCCATGCAAGATCTCACCTCGTGGAGCCTCAATGATCATGACAAAGGTGATGGATCAGCCCAGAACTACACGGCAGGACCTGGCCAATGACCTGAAGAGAGCTGGGACCACAGCATCAAAGAAAACCATAAGTAACACACTACGCCGTCATGCATTAAAATCCTGCAGCGCACGCAAGGTCCCTCTGCTCAAGCCAGTGCATGTCCAGGCCCGTCTGAAGTTTGCCAATGGCCATCTGGATGATCCAGAGGAGGAATGGGAGAAGGTCATGTGGTCTGATGAGACCAAAATAGAGCTTTTTGGTTTAAACTCCACTCGCCGTGTTTGGAGGAAGAAGGATGAGTACAACCCCAAGAACACCATCCCAACCGTGAAACATGGAGGTGGAAACATCATTCTTTGGGGATACTTTTCTGCAAAGGGAACAGGTCGACTGCACCGTATTGAGGGGAGGATGGATGGGGTCATGTATCGCGAGATCTTGCCCAACAACCTCCTTCTCTCAACAAGAGCATTGAAGATGGGGCATGGCTGGGTCTTCCAGCATGACAACGACCCGAAACATACAGCCAGGACAACTTAGGAGTGGCTCCGTAAGAAGCATCTCAAGGTCCTGGAGTGGCCTAGCCAGTCTCCAGACCTGAACCCAATAGAAAATCTTTGGAGTTTGCTGAAAGTCTGTGTTGCTCAGCGACAGCCCCAAAACCTGAAGGATCTGGAGAAGATCTGTATGGAGGAGTGGGCCAAAATCCCTGCTGCAGTCTGTGCAAACCTGGTTAAGAACTACAGGAAACGTCTGATCTCTGAAATTGCAAACAAAGGTTTCTGTACCAAATATTAAGTTCTCTTTTTCTGATGTATCAAATACTTATTTCATGCAATAAAATGCAAATTAATTGTTCAAAAATCATAAAATGTGATTTTCAGGATTTTCGTTTTAGATTCCGTCTTTCACAGTTGAAGTGTACCTATGATAGAAATTACAGACCTCTACGTGCTTTGTTAGTGGGAAAACCTGCAAAATCGGCAGTGTATCAAATACTTGTTCTCCCCACTGTATATATATATATATTGTTGTGGTTACCAAATTCGCAAACCACCATTCAGGTCCCTTAGGTGAGGTATCTCGGTAAGTGCATGTGTAGTTAGGTCCAAACCCGTTGTCTAGTGGGAATACATGTCATTTATGCGTGCTGCGACTCTTCAGGATAGCCGTTTTTCTTTTACTATCTTTATTTTGGACCAACCGCCATGATTACAACCACAACCACCGCTTCACCACAACCGCCACGACCTTCCCGTCACACCTCGCAACCGTAGCATCGCCACCGTTCTTGCCCCGCTGTGGGTACCGGTGTTGGACTTGTGCAGGGCGCGCGTCGAACAGCGTGTACAAAATCACGGATTTTGTGCTTCAAAAACGGATCAAAAACGACACACGCCCACTTTTTGCCGTCCAATCGGTGAGCGAGGGGCGATTTGGCCCCGCCTCCAGGACGATCGATATATGCAAATTTGTGGATCAAAAAGCCTTCACGCCCACTTTTTCTCGGGCCAATGGGGAGCGAGGTGAAAGGTCAAAGGGAGGGGGTCAAAGGCGAAGCTACGAGGGGAGAACAGGACCGTGTTCGTCAGGTCGGAGAGTCAAGAAGAGGAGAGTCGGAGAGTCCAGAGGCGGAGAGTAGGAGAGTCGGAAGCAGAGGGTCAAGACTTCGCGGGCGGTGGAGCTGCTCGTCGTGTGCGGAACGGAGGGGACGGAGCTGTGGAAAGGCGGCGACACCAGACGAGGGGGTGCTCGCGTCGTGCAGGAAGCTGCACCCGAGGGAGGCCGACAGCGCGACCTGGCCGAGGTGGAGACGCTCGTCGCACATAATAAAGATCCTCTATACCCCGAGCATCAGCAACCCCCTCCTGTTTCCCCCCGCGCTGAGATAGTGCGACCAAGGGGGCCCCTTTCCCACCCCCTGCCAGACACTGTCCGCGAGGTCCGCGGAGTTGGGGCGCCATCGCCGCTCCGCGTCTCATCACCAGATGGGTAGGCGCGACCCGGTCTCGGCCTCAGGCCCGCCTCATCCTTGAGGGTATTCTTTCCTTGGTTTTGAGTATGTGTTGTCGGCGCCGTCTGTGAGGTAGAATTGTATAAGTGTTGCCGTGTGCTCGGTAGTCGGTATTAGCTCTGCATTGTGTTTTCGCTTTTATATTTGCTTTTTGTGTCAATGGAATTGTGTTTTTTCTGTGTGCTTTTGGTGGAATTGTATATGTGTGCTTCCCGTGTGCCGCGAATAAATGTGCTTTGTGTTGAACTGTTTCCCGCTTCGCTTCGTCATTTCTCCCATTGAATCCTCATCTTGCTTCACGTAAAGGGTTGGTAGTGGGCTGAATACGCCCGATAATTAATCGAACCGTCGAGGTCGACGATAACACCGCTCGGTTATTCTGATAGTACGGAACGGGTCGCTTAAGTGGCCCGTGTCCGAAGTCGACCTGCGGCGAGGTGCGATCGCCCGGTCTACCCTCCGCGTGGGTACTTAGGTAGGTCGAATTTGGCGAGCAACCCTATCCCACGCGGGGGCTGATTGGCTCGATCGCGGTGAGACCGAAAGGTCCATCCGTGACTGGTTCCCGGCGTTAGTCCGAGAGGGTCACGACTGGATTGTCCGTCCGGTGGGCGACGTGCCGCGATTCGAGTTACGTGGCCGTCGCACGCCGGCGGGCGCGAAATCCGCAACACTGGTGTCAGGTCGTGCGATACAAATCCATCGCCCTCCTCGCGGCACTGGTATCGGAGAACAGGAAAACGGGCTCTCCTGTCTCCGGCTAAATTCACGGGAATCGGTCCAGGGGTGAGAGAAGCGACCCCCGATTCCCTCCAAATTACGAGCGAGCGAAATTAACCCTTCACGAGAAGCAAGATGGCGTCTCAAGGCGAGCGGGAGCCGGGGGTATAAGAAATGGATGTGGAATGTGTAGAATCCATGGTCCAGGATGGAATCCCCGAGCAGGAAATGTTGATTGTGCAGGAACACGGACTCGCCCAACTGAACCCAGGGCCCGAGGTGGGTGCGGCAGCGGCCGCGGTGTATGACACCTCCCCCCCCCCTCTCCACCAAGACCCTTCCCCAACCCCTGCCGAATCGGCTCACCCAAGCGCACCCAACATGGCCCAGCTATTCGCCATGCTGGCGGCAATGAACAAGCAAATGAATGAAGTGAAAACGACGATGGATGCGAATACACAACAAATAAACGAAAAGATGGATACAAATACAAACGAAATGAAAGGCATGAACGAAAAGATGGATACAAATACAAACGAAATGAAAGGCATGAACGAAAAGATGGATACAAATACAAATGAAATGAAAAACGAAATGAACAAGCAAATAAACGGAATGGAAGCAAACATGAAGGAAGAAATGAAAAAGTTCCGGGGTGAGACGCAGAACATGGGCCGATGCCTGCAGGCGGGCATGAAGGCCGTGACAAAGGAAATAATAGTTGAGACAAGGGAGGTAAAGGGTGAAGAGTTGGCAGTGACGGTAGCCGGGAAGGGAACCATAGAGGAGAGACTACACGAGGAAGACGGGGTAAGTGACGCACACACACACACAGAGGTAGTGGAGGATAATGGGGGTGAGCTGGCGGACTGGGTAGAGACCCAGTGCGAGCACCTGGATGGCCTCCTCCAGGAACGAGGGGAGGGAGTATGCCCCCTTGAGGCGAGTCACGACCAGGTGAGTTCGGTCGTGCTTTGCGAGGTTGAGAGGACGGGTGCTGTGGACGGGTGCACGGCGAGCTTGGGGGGTATAGAGGCCCCGGAGACCCTTGTGGGGACACAAATCCCCAGTGTGGTTGTCCCTGTGTGTGTGGTGCAAGGTGTGAGTGCGCCCCCGTGTGTGGAAGCGACCCCGTGTGTGAGTGGTGTGGTGGCGATGGAGCCAGAGTACGTGCTTCCCAGCACGCCGTGCGTGGGTGAGGCACCGTGTGTGAGTGAGGCCGTGTGTGTGAGTGAAACGGCCAGTATGAGTGAGGCACCACGTGTGAGTGGTGTGGTGGCGATTGTGCCGGTGTACGTGCTTCCCAGCACACGGTGTATGGATGAGACACCGCGGTTGAGTGCCCCCGCGTGTGTGGATGAGGCACCGCGGTTGAGTGCCCCCGCGTGTATGAGTGGGGCACGGTGTGTGAATGAGGCACCGCGGGTGAGTACCCCCGCATGCGTGAGTGAACGGCCGTGTGCAAGGTCGCTGTGTGCAAGGGAGACCGTGTGTGTGAGAGAGCGGTATGAGAGGGAGATGTCGGTTGGCATGCGGGAGCACGCAGCCGCATCTCCCGGTGTGAATGTGATGGAGTGGACTGTGTGCGTCGTAACACGCAGGTATGCGTGTGTGGAATGGACACGGAGACGGCGACAGAGGAGAGAAAGCCGAGTAGCGGCTGTAGTTGTTTCGTGGACCGTGCCGGGTTCACCCAGCAGTGAGCACGCGGTTCGTGCTGTGCAACGCACGAGACCGCCACGTGCTCGCTTGCGAGAGTGAAGTCCCGGTCCGGAAACGCACGCGGTGGATTTGCCGATCCCGCGGACGGACAAGTTTAGGCAGGTAAATGGATTTGGACCGGACGGGTTCTCCACGCGATCGTGTGTTAAGCTCCAACGGGAAAAGCACATGTGTACGCGTGGGGAACCCCTCGAGACGTGGGGCTCGTGTTTTTTTTTTTTTGCGCACGGTGACGTCATGGCTGCACGTGTGGTTGGAATCCGGCAGGAGGGGTATATCTGCCGGATGGTCCCGTCCAAGGAGGGACGAGGAACACGTGCAGCTGCATGACGTCACGGGCAGGTGCAAAGTGCGCGAGCTCTGAGTTGCCGCGCAGGTGCTGCGCATGAAAAAAAAAACAAGCAAGCCTCACTTTCGGGTGCACAGGATTCCTGGGCAAGGGGTGAAAGACCCCCTTGACACCCTGGGCACAGGATGGAAACTAGTTAGGGGGAAGGGTTAGCTTAGCTAGACCGGCTCCATGGGGCAGGGGTAAGTCCTCATGGAGTCCGTGAAATGGATTAGTTAGAGGGATTGTAGCCAGATTTAGGTTGGGAAATAAAATGATTATTTTGGAGACAGAGACAGACTTTGGATGTGTAGAGGGGACGTAGCTTAGCTACGTAGTGTTAAAAGGAACGTGCTACTAGTTTAAGGGACGACGTGGGAGCACGAGTTAGTTAGGGGATGTAGTTAGGAGGATGGCAGAGTTCAGCGGTGTGTGTGTTGAAGAGTTGGTGAGTGAAGTGGAAGCATGTGCTTGGTGAGTGAGTGAGGCCAGCGGGTCTGTGTGTATGGAGTGAATGGGGAATGCATGGTGCGATGAGTGATTGGGGGGGAGGAGTGACTCCCGCCCAAGGGACCCCGGGGTCAGAGTAAAGTGAGTTAGCTGGGTTAGTCAAATTTACAAAATGGAGGTCGTTTTGTTGTTGGTGGGAAAGTAGGCTCGAAACCCGTTTGGAGGGGTGCAGGAGCCCTGTTGACGGGCTTGGGAGCGTGGCTGCGAAAGGTGAGTATCGCTGAGTGGGTACCCCGGGCACCAGGCTAGTCGGCCGCTGTAGGCCATGGGCCCATGGGGGGCCGGGATAGAGTAGTGGGCACGGGTGCGCCTGCTTGGTGCGGGGGCCCGGGGCGCCATTAGCCGCGTGGGCAGTGTTGTGGGCACGGGTGACCCTCGGAAAGGGGCCCGGGAGGCCGGCCTGCCACGTGTGCGTTTCAGGGGAGGTGCCATGGGGGGCACTCCCCGGTGTTAGGGAGCTGGTAGGCTCGGAGGCAGTGTAGTGCCCGGGGTGCCATAGCGGGAGAATCGGCAGAGGGTCGTGCCTGCCAAAGGGAGCCACGTGTCCCAGCCAGGAGACCGTGTGAGGGCACGGAGAGAAAATTGGGGGGCGAGGCCCGAAATTGTGAGGACACCAACACAGGCGACGGGAATCTGGGTTGTTAGAACCAATAGTTTAAGCAAGAGGCGCTTGTTGAAAGCCCCGGGGTAGTTTAACAGTTAAATGGTTAGGGTAGATTAGGAGATGTACCCCTCCGCACCATCCATCCCCTCACTCTCGTTGTGGGCCGCTGGACCCACTTTGGGTTAGATCGCCGAACTCTGGGGAGGCCATTCTGAGGCTTGAGTTGGGCCTCGACACAGGACGTTAGCTCTCCCTTGTTCCCCTCCGGGAAGGGAACGCAGGGGTTGGGAGTAGGCTAGGTGACAGGATAGGTTAGCCGAACAAGGACGATAAAGGGGGTTAGGGGACGATTTATAGTGGGGAAGTAAAAATAAAAACAACAAAAAAAATAAGTTGGGGCTAAATTGGGGTTTGACAAATTAAGGGAGTGGGTATGTACAGTGACAGGCAAAGGCGATAGGTTGGGAGGGAGACAGGTAGGTAGGTCTGAGCCCGCCTTCCAAGTGGCCAGCACCACCGCACTCCCTCCACCAACCTCCATTGAACGGCAAAGGCTGGCCAACTTCATCGGCTGGCTGTTTTTCTTCAAGGCCTGTGCCGGCCAACTTCATCGGCAGCTGTTGTTTTGCTGCGAGGCCTGTGCCGGCTGGATCGTCTGCAGCTGCTGTGCTGCAAGGCCTGTGCCGGCCAGTTCATCTGCTGGCTGTTTTTCTTCAAGGCCTGTGCCGGCCAGTTCATCTGCCGGCTGTGTTTGCCTGCAACGGCCTTATTCTGCGGGCTGAGTTTGCCTGCTGCCTTTGCCATGCCCACTGCCCAGGTTCACCAGCCCCGTTCAATTTTGCTTTGCCCCCCCTGTTCATTTCCATGTGCGCCAGGATCCGCAAGGCAACAGTTTGCAAGCTGCGAGAACTGCCCCGTTGGCAGCTACAACACGGGCCTGCAGTGGCGGCCCGTGCACCGTGTTTGTGTTCATCCATCCATTCGTTGTGCTCATTGCGTGTGCCACTTGAGGTGGCACGGAGACTGCGTTTGTGCAGCCCATGCACCGTTGTGGTTCACTGCGTTCAGTTCAAAAGGGAAGGCCTTGGACTGCGTGTGAGCAGCCAGCCACGTTCCCTGTCACCTGCATTGTTTGAGCCAGAGACTGCATGTGGGCAGCCTGGCTCCCTGCTAACTGCTTTTCTTTTGCAGAGTTCAATGATCCTGGGCCATGGTTTAGTGTAAAATTTGTAAGTTAAGGTTAAGATGTACTGTAAATATGAGTGCGCCCCCGGCATGTCTGTCTAGCGCCGGCAATTTTATTTAAGTCGTCCGTGTGAGTGAGTTTGTTTAGATAGTTACGCAGCCCTCAGGTTATTTATTTTGGGGACACGAATACCATGAATGTCGCACTCAGGGATCCGTAGGTAAAATATACTAGGGGAAAACTACACATGATGGCACACAAAAATTTGACGACTCGGGACGAGTCTGTAAAAAGGGGAGGGGGTAGTGTTGTGGTTACCAAATTCGCAAACCACCATTCAGGTCCCTTAGGTGAGGTATCTCGGTAAGTACATGTGTAGTTAGGTCCAAACCCGTTGTCTAGTGGGAATACATGTCATTTATGCGTGCTGCGACTCTTCAGGATAGCCGTTTTTCTTTTACTATCTTTATTTTGGACCAACCGCCATGATTACAACCACAACCACCGCTTCACCACAACCGCCACGACCTTCACGTCACACCTCGCAACCGTAGCATCGCCACCGTTCTTGCCCCGCTGTGGGTACCGGTGTTGGACTCGTGCAGGGCGCGCGTCGAACAGCGTGTACAAAATCACGGATTTTGTGCTTCAAAAACGGATCAAAAACGACACACGCCCACTTTTTGCCGTCCAATCGGTGAGCGAGGGGCGATTTGGCCCCGCCTCCAGGACGATCGATATATGCAAATTTGTGGATCAAAAAGCCTTCACGCCCACTTTTTCTCGGGCCAATGGGGAGCGAGGTGAAAGGTCAAAGGGAGGGGGTCAAAGGCGAAGCTACGGGGGGATAAAAGGACCGTGTTCGTCAGGTCGGAGAGTCAAGAAGAGGAGAGTCGGAGAGTCCAGAGGCGGAGAGTAGGAGAGTCGGAAGCAGAGGGTCAAGACTTCGCGGGCGGTGGAGCTGCTCGTCGTGTGCGGAACGGAGGGGACGGAGCTGTGGAAAGGCGGCGACACCAGACGAGGGGGTGCTCGCGTCGTGCAGGAAGCTGCACCCGAGGGAGGCCGACAGCGCGACCTGGCCGAGGTGGAGACGCTCGTCGCACATAATAAAGATCCTCTATACCCCGAGCATCAGCAACCCCCTCCTGTTTCCCCCCGCGCTGAGATAGTGCGACCAAGTGTTTCCCCCCTTTCCCACCCCCTGCCAGACACTGTCCGCGAGGTCCGCGGAGTTGGGGCGCCATCGCCGCTCCGCGTCTCATCACCAGACGGGTAGGCGCGACCCGGTCTCGGCCTCAGGCCCGCCTCATCCTTGAGGGTATTCTTTCCTTGGTTTTGAGTATGTGTTGTCGGCGCCGTCTGTGAGGTAGAATTGTATAAGTGTTGCCGTGTGCTCGGTAGTCGGTATTAGCTCTGCATTGTGTTTTCGCTTTTATATTTGCTTTTTGTGTCAATGGAATTGTGTTTTTTCTGTGTGCTTTTGGTGGAATTGTATATGTGTGCTTCCCGTGTGCCGCGAATAAATGTGCTTTGTGTTGAACTGTTTCCCGCTTCGCTTCGTCATTTCTCCCATTGAATCCTCATCTTGCTTCACGTAAAGGGTTGGTAGTGGGCTGAATACGCCCGATAATTAATCGAACCGTCGAGGTCGACGATAACACCGCTCGGTTATTCTGATAGTACGGAACGGGTCGCTTAAGTGGCCCGTGTCCGAAGTCGACCTGCGGCGAGGTGCGATCGCCCGGTCTACCCTCCGCGTGGGTACTTAGGTAGGTCGAATTTGGCGAGCAACCCTATCCCACGCGGGGGCTGATTGGCTCGATCGCGGTGAGACCGAAAGGTCCACCCGTGACTGGTTCCCGGCGTTAGTCCGAGAGGGTCACGACTGGATTGTCCGTCCGGTGGGCGACGTGCCGCGATTCGAGTTACGTGGCCGTCGCACGCCGGCGGGCTCGAAATCCGCAACAATATATATATATATATATATATATATATATATATATATATATATATATATATATATATATATATATATATATATATATATATATATTGATATAGAGCGTGAGAGTGCGTGCCATGTTAGAGGGTCAGTGTCGTGAAGAAGAAGCTGCCGATATGGCTATGTACGATGCTGATTGATGCTGCATTCTATGGTGATCAATACAGTCTTCATCTCGTAAACTGCGACACAACGTAGTCTTATTACAGTGAGATTTTCTGGTGTGCCGATAAAGAACAGAGCGCAGGTGTATGAGGGTGATGTATAAGACTGCTTCAGTACGTAGCGCTAAACTTAAAAAAAATTTAAACCATGTTTAAAATCGTTATTTTATTGAAATTGAAGTATCTACTTGAATGCTGGTGCATGGGGTATCATGTTCTATGAACCCTCCAGTAAATGCATGGAATGGTCTCTACGGAAAGGTAGTGACAGCAGAGGGGTTAGATAGATTTAAATGTGAATTAGATGGGTACCTCGATGCATTGGAGATGGGGGGTATGGGGATATTTGCAGGACCTGTAGGATGATCGTGTGTGGATGTATGATGGACACTGGGGTTGGTGCAGCGCAGGCATGATGGGTCGAATGGCCTTCTCCTGCACCAAAGTTCCTTGTATATACTGGTTTACCTTCTCCTGATAAAATTCAAGGGATTACTGGTTAATTGTTTCAACTCAGAGATCAAAACAAATGTCTCCATATTATTGAATGGAAGGTGGGGCAATATGCCCCCCTGTATAACCTGTCCCCCCTCCCCCCTCGATCCCAGTTCTTCCTCCGCAGTCGTGATGGCACCTTGTCAAATCCATCTCTGGTTTAGGCTTCTACATTGTCTCCTTCACCTCAAACTGCCTCATCTCAGAATCTGCTCAAGACAAGGCAGATTGTCTCAACTCGATGTTTGCCTCCAAATCTCCCATACCCAACCCATCCGACTCTGTCCCTACCTTACCCCCGTTTCACCCACTGCCTTCTGAACCCTGTGCCTTTCACAACAAATACGTTCGAGAGAGTTCTGTGCAACCTCGATTCTTCATCGGCAATGGGTCTGGATGCCAAGTTTCTCAACTCCTGTTTTGCAGCCCTTGCTTGTACTTTATCTACTCCAATCAGCCTGTTTTTCTTCTGTGGCAACCTTCAATCTACCTGGAAGTCCAGTAACGTCACTTCCTTTCACAAGAAGGGTTCAAAACAAGATTCTTGATACTCACAACCACAGACCATTAAGTGTGCTTCAAATGATGAACAAAGTTATGGAATCCATCTTCGCTGCTGACATCAGGTCTTTCCTCTTTTCAAATAGTTTGATATCTGACCATCACCTTGGATTCAGTTACAGCCACTCAATTTTGGATATGCTCTTGCTTTTCTTTCAGCAATGCCTGGAGTTCATAAATTTCCAAAAAGGTCACGATTGTCTCCATGGACATATCTAAGTGACACAGTAGTTTTACATCCTTCTCTACTTACCAAACTTGCTGCCTGTGTCATACAAGAGCTACCTTCACACCCATCTTTCTGACTTCCTCAACTCATGCAATCAAAGCTTTCCAAGCAATGGAATCCTCTCCTTTCTTAGTGGAGGTAAGAATGTACCAAGAAAGTGGCTTAGGTCCAGTCTTGTTCGTCATCTCCATAAACGACCTTTCTCATCTCTCTCATCCTCTGGAAACCCCTTTTCCCTTTTTGTCAAGAATTGATCCATGGCACAAACTTCCTGAAAGAGTAATGTCGGCACCTTTGATGGAATCTTTGAAAGATCCATTCTAGATCATCACTGTTAGATTGAGACCAGAAATGATCATACGACTCATGTAAGACTACATTGTGTAAAATAGTACCCTAATTCCACTGACAAGGAAACAGTAGCTGTGTCACTCTTTGCTGATCTGTAATTGATTACATGATCATATGATAAGTATAACATTTCCTTCAATCCTGGCAAGCCTCATCAAGATGTTACAATGTCGCTCCAGGAAGGGTTGGCAAACAAACCCACTTTTCTATTTCCACGGTCTCATCTGTTCGAAGAGGTTGGGTCTCATGAACCTCCATACTCCACCATCTGCCATGGCCTGTACTGGGCTGACCATGTTGCAAAATTGGCTTCCAAAGCCTGCCACAGACAGGGCATCCTCTGTTATTCCAAGTCTTTCATTGAAACATCAAAACTACTCACAGCTTATGCAACCTTTATCTTTTGGGCTAGTGTGCCCTCTTCACACCTGTGTCTTCTGTGAATCCGTGGAATTTAAAGGTCTCATCTTTATTGGCATCTCACACAATGAAGCTGAAGCACAAGGCCTGGTGTTCTCACATCCCAGACAGGTCGGTGGTCTCTTTTATTACTACCTCTACTCCAATATAGCTCGTTCTCCTCTCTCAGGCCTCTGACCCTCCTCAACTCCTTCAGGATGTCACGTTCTTCCAATAACCTCCTCATTAAACTCCTCAAAGCTGTTTCATCCTACCATCCCCTCCAGGGCTTCAAGTTGGTGGTGTACCACCATTTCATGTTATTCCCCATCCCTACCAACAATCTTTGCAACAAAACTATTAACCTTATTGTGCAGGTTATTGTCTCTGTGTCTCTCTGTCTCTCTCTGTCTCTGTCTCGTGTGTCCACCTGCTACCCCACTGTGATTTTGTTACCTTACTGCCTTGTATGCCTGAACATTGCACCAGAAGGCTCTCTGGCTGATGGTATGGTGAGCAATTTTAAATGGGGGAGAATGTCCAGTACGGTGTATACCAAACAGCGGACAAGGGAGGACATGTAGATAAAGGATGAGGGTGAATCCCACCTTTCTCAATCGAACAGCATACCCTGCCCCCCCCCCCACAACTTTCTCGACACGAGCATCTTGCTCCTTCTAATACTAACAAGCTCCTCCATGAACCTTAGACACTGTTTCCAGAGAAATACTCACAAACGTCTTTCTGCCTCTCGTTCCAGGGACTCAGCATGCGTGCGATGTGAAATCAAGCGTTAATGCAGCTGTAGAGCAAAAAGCACAAAAAGAACCTTTCTCCCATCTATCTGCTACCGTCTGGCTGCCTTCCTGCCACAGCCTACGGGCAATGGGAACAGTGACCTGTTTTGCCGATTCAAGAAGCGATATGTAAATGCTTTGTAGCCTGGCAATTCGCTTCCTCCTTTACGTGACCTCGTCCCCAGGGCTGGGTCATGGAAACCTCGAGCGGCCTCGTAAAACTTTCAAACAGCTGGGGAACTGTGTCTATCTTGAATGGAGAAGGGAAGAGCTGTTGAACGTTTGTGGCCACTTTCATCAGCGATTAGCATTTTGGGGACAAAAAGAAGAAGAAGATTTTTTTTGTGCTGTTTGCATCAAAACATCCCATCGGAGGCGTACTTCTTCTACTCTTTATACCTCCAATGGCCTCTGAAAGTCATGGCGTGCTTCCCAGAAGATGGTGACCATCCGTCTGTCCCAGCACTTTTGGGATCCTGCGATAACATGAAAGAAGAAGAAGAAGAAGAAGAAGAAGAAGAAGAAGAAGAAGAAGAAGAAGAACAAACCTCGCAGTCATCGAAGTGCTCCCACGTTAATAATGAGGACATTATGAGATATGAATGCACTTTCACGGAACTGAAAGGAACACTGAGATCAGATATGGATACATTTTCACAAGAACATCAACGGCATTAAGACGACAAACGAGTCGACAGTTCCTGAGATAATCCCAGATTATTACAAAGATTCCAAAGGGATTATTTTTGTACTATACCTGGGAGCAGGTATTGCAAAGGGATTACTGCACAGAGTGACAGCGCAGTGATGTATGGATCGTCTCGGTTTTTAGATCCTCCTGGAGGATATCCAAGTCTTACTCACGTTGTTGTTCTTGTGGACTTTTTTGTTTCACAGCCTACAGTTTTCATCGAAACTTACTGAAACTTGGCGTATATATGTAAAAATACCCTGCGCAGACAGTAACGATCTCTGATTTTGAAAATTCCTCCGAGAAAAAAAAGTTATGACGTCAAAATATCTCCGTTAATGGAAATCGCCCAAAAAATTATCTCCGAAACTAAGCAAGTTTTTTTAAATTCTGTTTGCGGGAATCGAACAGGGCATTAGCAGGGATGAATTGCCGCGAATATGATACATCACTATGACATCATATCAATTTTTATGATGTTATTCCTATTTTTTGACATTTTTTGTTTCACAACCCAGAGTTTTCATCGGATCTTCGTGAAACTTGCCAGGTATATGCAGAAAGCCCACGCGCAGGCAGTAACCATCTCCGATTTTGGAAATTCTTCCTATAAAAAAGTTGATGTCGTAATATCGCCGCTAATGGAAATCGCCTATACAATTATCTCAAAAACTAGGCAAGCCGTTTAAATTTTGTTTGCGGGAATCAAGCCGGGCATTAGCACAGATAATTTATCGCAAACCTGATACATCACAATGACGTCACATTCGTTATGACGTCATCATTAAGAGGACGAGGATCTTAGCTCATTTGAGCTTGTTTTTCCCTGTGATTGAGAAGAAAGCAATACTTATCTATGCAATTCATACGCATATTACGCATCGGGGATTCAAGCATCACACTTGGCTCAAAAGGCTTCTTCCTCGCCTGGACCATTTGTCCACACTTCCCTGTGAAAAGCATGGAGGCCACATGTTCGAGTTGCGGTGAAAAACAGGTACGTTTGATAGAGAAAATTTACTGTTATAATAAAGCCAAGAGATATTCAATCCACATGGTCCACTCATCCTGGCCCACCTGGGAATCTCAACCAACCCCCTCGCTCTGACCTCGAACACCTTGATCTCGTTTGCAGCATTCTCCATTCGCTTTGGCAAAGCGAGCTATCTGATCAGGATAAATAAAAGTGAAAGTTTATAATCACTGATCGATATATTACATTGTTGAATACGAAGTGTGTACAGTGTTGTCCTTGTCCTCAGTTCTGTGGCCAGGTGCCACACCTGCGTGCAGGTGTTTGAACTTACAGAAAGAAAGCTCCGTGCGGTCATTTTCCAGTTTATGCACTTGTTTCAAACACTGGCAGAAAATGTCATCCCCCCCACCCTCCTAGCAGGCTCTGGAACGGAAAACTGTACATTACACGAACCCAAGACTTTGACACGGCCTGTTGGATCGCGTGGGAAAATATCAAAATTTACCTGGTGGAACCGTAACACCTGACTCGTAAGAAAGCTGTAAATAGCTTCATGACGGTTCGACTTGCCTGTTTACTGGTGTTAGTTCATTGCTTGAAACCACTTTAGATCTGATGTGATAACCACGTCTTCGTGTATGTATGTATGTATGCATGCATATATGTATTTATATATTGTTACGAATTCTGGCCCGCCTGGCGTGCGATCGGCCGCGTACCTCTAATGGCAGCCGTGTCGCCCACCGGACGGACAATTCAGTCGTGACCCTCCTGGAACTACCGCCAGGAGCCAGTCACGGGTGGGGGTTTAACCTCACCACAACCCAGTCCGCATTCTACCCGCGCGAAATAGGGTGAATCGCCGAATGTCGATATTGCACCACGCCGCAGGTCGGCTTAGGACACGAACCACTTAAGCGGTTCGTTCAGTGCTACAGGGATAACCGAGCGGTGTTATCGCCGACCTCGACGGTTCCGATTCTTCTTTACTCGGGTGTTCAAAACCCACTACTCATTCCACGATGCAAGATGGCACTTCCGATGTGGTGAAAGGAGGACGCGACGAACGGGATACATTGCACACAAGGACATTATAAAGCACATATTGCACACACACAACACAAGCAAGGAATCATGCACGTATTTACAAGCGAGGCAAATAAAAAGCAATACAACCGACTACAATGAGAATGTACATGCACTTAACAGGACACGGCACCACAGCATGCGTACAAAAAAACAACAGGAAAACCCTCCCCATAGGCAGGGAGGTAGACGGGGTTCGTAAACCTTTATGGTCGTGGGCCGTGGATGACCGAAAAGGCCCGCGAGACCGTGCTGGTTACCTGCCCCCTCGAGGTGTGACGGTGGGCAGGTCGCGACGCCTTGTTCCCACGGCAGCTAGCATAGCCGGGCCTGCTCTCGGGCCTTTGCGATGATGTGGTCGGTGAGTTCTCTCCGCGTCCCTCGCCAGACGCGCAGATTCGCACCACACAGCCGGCAGGGCTGCGCCTCCCGTCTGTGTCTCCGAGGAATCGCCCGGACTCGCCACCGGCCCGCCCCTTCACCGACAGGTCGCCCAACGCCAAGAATAGAGAGCCCGACCTCGACCACCAAGAAAGAGCTCGAAGGTGAAGCGAGAGGATGACGTCCACCAAGAGAGCGAATAGAATCCAACACGACCCCAACAGAGAGAGCGAGCCTCGCGCGCAGTCCGCCTTGTATAGTGCGGGGCTCTGCCCTTCGCTCCCCGTTTTCGGCTCCACCTTCCTTCGAGAAGGTTCCCGAAAAGGGGCGTTCCCTCACCCTGACCACCTCACGCTGTGCATCCACCAATCGGCGGCGAGCTGCCCTCCCCATTTCCTTCAAACCAAGCGCTGGGAAAATAGGCGGGAAAAAACCCCACAGGCCTTACAAGAGCTTTTGTTCTGCCAATCCTTCTCGGACGGTTTCCGCGGCGGAAACCGTCTTACCATGGTCCGCGGAGGATGGCGTTCGTAAGCGGGCGTAGTGGCGAAGATGGTGGTGAGTGTTGTGGGGGTGGTGTGAGCAGGGTGGGCGTTGTGGCGTAGTTGGTGGCGGTTGTTGTTTGCGTGGAGGTTTGTTGCAATGGTGGCTCAAAATAATGATAGATAAAGAAAAACGGCTATCTCAAAGGGTCGCAGCCCGGTGAACGCGAAGATTCCCCTTTAAACAATGGTGGGGACCTATCTGAACACTCACTTACCAGCATTGCTAATCTAAAGACCCTTTATGGTGTATTGTGAATTTCCACAGCCGTAACAATATGTATGTATATATGTATGCATGTATATATATATATATATATATATATATATATATATATATATATATATATGTATATATATATGTATATATATATATATATATATATATCTTCTTCTTCCTCTTTCGGCTTGCTCCCGCTAGGGGTCGCCACAGCGGACCAACTGTCTCCATTTTGCTCTATCCTCCACATCTTCCATTGACACTCCAACCACCCGCATGTCCGCCCTCACCGCATCCATGAACCTCTTCTTTGGCCTTCCTCTTCTCCTCCTGCCTGGCGGCTCCATCTTCAACATCCTTCTCCCGATATACTCCGTTTCCCTCCTGTGCACATGTCCAAACCATCGCAATCTCGCCTCTCTCACTTTGTCTCCAAACCGTCCTACCTGCGCTGTCCCTCTAATACACTCATTTCTTATCCTATCCATCCTCGTCACTCCCAACGAGAATCGCAGCATCTTTAACTCTGCCACCTCCAGCTCTGCTTCCTGTCTTTTTGTTAGCGCCACCGCCTCCAAACCATACAACATAGCTGGTCTCACTACCGTCTTGTATACTTTCCCCTTCACTCTTGCAGCTACCCTTCTGTCACAAATCACTCCTGCAACTCTTCTCCACCCACTCCATCCTGCCTGCACTCTCCTTTCACTTCTCTACCACACTCTCCGTTACTTTGGACAGTTGATCCCAAGTATTTAAACCAATCCACCTTCCCCACCTCAACTCCTTGCAACCGCACCATACCACCACCCTCCCTCTCATTTACGCACATGTACTCCGTCTTTCTCCTACTGACTAACATTCCCCTTCTCTCCAGTGCGTACCTCCACCTCTCAAGGCTCGATTCAGCCTGCTCCCTACTCTCCCTACAGATCATGATGTCATCCGCGAACATCATGGTCCATGGAGACTCCAGTCTGATCTCGTCCGTCAACCTGTCCATCACCATTGCAAACAGGAAAGGGCTCAGAGTCGATCCTTGGTGCAATCCCACTTTAACCTTAAACCGGTCCGTCATTCCTACCGCACACCTCACCGCTGTCACACTGTCCTCATACATATCCTGCACGATCCTCACATACTTCTCCACCACTCCCGACTTCCTCATACAATGCCACAACTCCTCTCTTGGCACCCTATCATAAGCTTTCTCTAAATCCACAAACACACAATGTAACTCTTTCTGGCCTTCCCTATACTTCTCCATCAACATCCTCAAAGCAAACATCGCATCAGTGGTGCTCTTTCCTGGCATAAACCCAGGCATATATATATATATATGCCTGGTGTTGGCGCAGTGGTTAGGGCAGCGGCTTGGGATCCAAGAGGTCCTGAGTTCAAGCCCCGTTGGGCCACTGAATTAATACACCAGGGGGTTGACTCAGCCTGTCATCCTTCTGAGGTCGGCGAAATGAGTACCAGTGTACTGGGCCGGTGTATACCCCGGTTAAAATAGGTGTACCAGATCCCTGTGTCGTAAGAGGCGACCAGGGTTGCGTCAGGAAGGGCATCCGGCGTAAAACATGTGCCAAATCACGATGCGGATCATACGGATGATCCGCTGTGGCGACCCCTAACGGGAGCAGCCGAAAGAAGAAGAAGAAGAAGAAGAAGATATATATATATATATATATATATATATATACATATATATATATACATATATATATATATGTATATATATATGTATATATATATATATGTATATATATATATATATATATGTATGTATGCATGTATATATTGTTACGGCTGTGGAAATTCGCAATACACCATAAAGGGTGCTTAGATCAGTTATGACGCTAAGTTTATGTTCAGATAGGTCCCCACCGTTGTTTAAAGGGTATTCTTCGTGTTCACTGGGCTGCAACTCTTTGAGATAGCAGTTTTTCTTTTTCTATTGTTATTTTGAACAAACCTCCACGCAAGCAACAAGCCGCGTTGAAAACCGTCGAACGCAAAAGGAAACCAGGAGTTCCGATGGGCGTGCGGATTTTTCCCGCCTGTTTCTCCGAGGAGTGTGACGGAGGCAGGGGGAGGGCAGCTTGCCGCCAATTGGTGGATGAACAGCGTGAGGCGGTCGGGGTGAGGGAACGCCCCTTTTCGGGAACCTTCTAGAAGGGAGGTGGAGCCATAAGCGGGGTGGGGCGAAGGGCGGAGCCTCGGATTATAAAAGCGCGGATGCGCATGAGTCAGTCTCTCTCTCTCTCTCTCTCTCTCTCTCTCTCTCTCTCTCTCTCTCTCTCTCTCTCTCTCTCTCTCTCTCTCTCTCTCTCTCTCTCTCTCTCTCTCTCTCTCTCTCTCTCTCTCTCTCTCTCTCTCTCTCTCTCTCTCTCTCTCTCTCTCTCTCTCTCTCTCTCTCTCTCTCTCTCTCTCTCTCTCTCTCTCTCTCTCTCTCTCTCTCTCTCTCTGTCTGTCTGTCTGTCTGTCTGTCTGTCTGTCTGTCTGTCTGTCTCTCTCTCTCTCTCTCTCTCTCTCGTCCTGAAGCCCCTTCTGCCCTTCAGTCTTTTCTTGTTTGGTCGTAGGTCATGAAAGCACCAGCAGCAATGCCAAAGAGAGCTCGCTGACCACGCCAGGGGCCCGAGGTCAGGCGTGGCTACGCAAGGCTGTGGGGAGTTGACGTCGCGACCTGCCCACCGTCGCACCATGAGGGCGTGGGTAAGACCCTTCGGTCTCGTGGGCCTGGCCATTCGGTCCACGGACCCTGTCTGCCACCCTTGTCTGTGAGGGTGGCCATTTCTGGATGACTGCTGTGGTGCCGTGTCTCTGTGAAGTAAACTTGCCAAAGTAACGGTGCATGTAAATTGATCTTTGCTTGTAGTCGGTAGTAGTACTTTCTATTTGTTGCTTGAACATTGCATGACTGCCTTACTTGTGTTGTGTATGTAATAATAAATGTCCTTGTGTGCAATGTTTCCCGTTCGTCGCATCCTCCTTTCACCACATTGAAAGTGCCATCTTGCATCGTGGAATGAGTAGTGGGTTTTGAACACCCGAGTAAAGAAGAATCACTGATCCATCGAGGTCAGCGAGAACACCGCTTGGTTATCACTGTAGCACGGAACGGACCGCTTAAGCGGTTCGTGTCCTAGGCTGACCTGCGGCGAGGTACGATCGCCCGGTCGACTACTCGCGCAAGTACTTAGGTAGGTCGAATTTGGCGAGCAACCCTATCCTGCACGGGTGGGCAATTGGCACGATCGTGGTGAGGTTAAACCCCCACCCGTGACTGGCTCCTGGTGGTGGTTCCAGGAAGGTTACGACTGAATTGTCCGTCCGGTGGGCGACGCGGTTGCGATTGGAGTTATGCAATCACTCGCACGCCAGGCGAGCCAGAATTCGTAACAATATGTATGTATGTATGTATGTATGTATGTATGTATGTATGTATGTATGAGGTTGACTCAGCCTGTCATCCTTCCGAGGTCGGCGAAGTGAGTACCAGTGTACTGGGCCCGGTGTATGCCCCGGTTAAAATAGGTGTACCATATCCCTGTGTGTCGTAAGAGGCGACCAGGGTTGCGTCAGGAAGGGCATCCGGCATAAAACATGTGCCAAATCACTATGCGGATCATACGGATGATCCGCTGTGGCGACCCCGAAAGGGAGCAGCCGAAAGAAGAAGAAGAAGATATATATATATATATATATATATATATATATATATATATATATATATATATAATATATATGCCAAATCATTTTGCGGATCATAACGGATGATCCACTGTGGCGACCCCTAACGGGAGCAGCTGAAAGAAGAAGAAGTAGAAGAAGAAGAAGAAGAAGAAGAAGAAGAAGAAGAAGAAGAAGAAGAAGAAGAAGAAGAAGAAGAAGAAGATGTATGTATGTATATATAATAGCCAGGCCAATGACGTCACGCAAGTGACGTCATTGATTTTGGGTGTGATATTTTAAAGATATGTTTGTCATTTAACTGTAAGGCTAGATTTCTCCCAACTTCTAAAGAATGCTTGACTGCATAAAGAGGTGTACGAGATCTTTAAAAATGATATGACGTCACAGTGACGTGAACCGATATTTTTAAGATGTGAGGGTCGACACGTCAAGCAACTCTTTGACTGCTCCTTTAACTGTTCCAATTGTATTCTCACCAGATCCTTGTGGGGTCAGATGGGGAATGTCTTTCACGAACCTGCTGTCCAGACCCGACGGTCGACTCGAGGTGATTTGGGTGGAAATTTGTAATTTGTTCAGGGTGCCGGCGAAAGCTCGCCTACTCGTTGCGAAAGACACTGTGGGATCTATAACGTCCAGCAATTCATGCTAGCAGACGGGACACACAGATTAACGTCCATCCGAGGGAAGCACCAATCCGACAGTTCATAGTCAGATCGGGAATCGAACCTCGGTGAGACAGCTGAAAAAGGTAAGTGCTTTACGCCCACATCACCCCAACAGACACGAGGAAGCCAATACACACCCCCGGTATAATTGTTGCTTACCCTTAATTAGCATCAACGGTTTAGTTTTGCAAGCACACTCTTGGTATCCTGTAATTAAATAATTCATACCAAAACACCTAAATACAAATAAAACCAATGTATTTCATGAATTGTCACAACTATTCAGGGATGCAGCCATGAGCTACAGAAGAAAACATTGAATTAAATAATCACTCCTCACCACCAGGCCAAACAATGAATGAATGCCTTTTGATGACGTCATAAAGCGAACAACAAGGAGCAGGTGACGGATTAAAGTGATTGGAAACAAATATATTGATGAATGAATTGTACGTTCATTCATGGATCTGCACAGTCGTTGTGACATCCAGGTGGTGGTTGTATAATGCTCATCCACGTCTGCCCGTCACCACCAAACCATCTTGGTCGGTGCACTCGAATGCTCCACGCATGGTACGAAGACGTTGTCAGGAAATGACATTTGACCTCTGGATGAATCCCATTCTGCCCTTTGGCCTTCCTTTATTCCCGAGTGGTACTCTGCTCGCACCCCCACCCCGGCAAGCCCCCGGACCTTTCAGGTGTAAATGCAGCTAGTGAGCTGTGCGGCTGCACATGAGTGCGCGTGAGAAGGTCTTCCACTCCCCCGGAGCCCTGGGCCATTTTCCTTTCATCTGGTCTTCTGAGAGTGTGACGGCAGAGTCCTGGTCGGAGAAAGGCAAATGAAAAAAATAATAATGATGACAAAACCGCCTTTGGGATGGTGGGTATACGTGGGATGGTTACGTGGACACTGTTGCCATTTATTAGCATTTGTCCTCCTTGGCTGTGCCTGGTTTTGTGTGCACACCGGAGTGATGGACACACAACAGCCCTTTCGCTCTCGTACGCATCCCTGCCTTGCACACGTTTTACGGACATGTTCTGCCAGTTCTACGTACGCCCTGTGGAGGATATGGTCACACAGTGTACTCCATAGCAGATACATTTAATGAAACCTCTGATGGCTTTGAAGGAGAACCAGGATCTCAGACGTGACCGGAACACTCAGCTCAAGTACTTCTGCCAACTTCAGGGGTGATGGTTATTGACTTATTCGGGAGTTATAGACCTTTACAATTCACCTTCTGACGTTGCACATTATGACGCCTCATACAGTTATGTTGAACACTTTGACAATGCACACAGTGATGTGGCTTTTGATGTGACGTTACACACTTTGACAATGCACACAGTGACGTGTATTTTGATGTGATGAAACACACTTTGACAATGCACACAATGACGTGTATTTTGATGTGACGTTACACACTTTGACAATGCACACAGTGACGTGTATTTTGATGTGATGAAACACACTTTAACAATGCAAACAATGACGTGTATTTTGATGTGACACAACACACTTTGACAATGCACACGGTGACGTGTATTTTGATGTGACGTTACACACTTTGACAATGCACACAGTGACGTGTATTTTGATGTTACATTACACACTTTGACAATGCACACAGTGACGTGTATTTTGATGTGACATTACACACTTTGACAATGCACACAGTGACGTGTATTTTGATGTGACATTACACACTTTGACAATGCAGTGACGTGTATTTTGATGTGACATTACACACTTTGACAATGCACAGTGACGTGTATTTTGATGTGACATTACACACTTTGACAATGCAAACAATGACGTGTATTTTGATGTGAAGTTATACACTTTGACAATGCACACAGTGACGTGTATTTTGATGTGATGAAACACACTTTGACAATGCACACAATGACGTGTATTTTGATGTGACGTTACACACTTTGACAATGCACACAGTGACGTGTATTTTGATGTGATGAAACACACTTTGACAATGCACACAATGACGTGTATTTTGATGTGATGAAACACACTTTGACAATGCACACAATGACGTGTATTTTGATGTGACGTTACACACTTTGACAATGCACACAGTGACGTGTATTTTGATGTGACGTTACACACTTTGACAATGCAGTGACGTGTATTTTGATGTGACATTACACACTTTGACAATGCAACCAATGACGTGTATTTTGATGTGATGAAACACACTTTGACAATGCACACAATGACGTGTATTTTGATGTGACGTTACACACTTTGACAATGCACACAGTGACGTGTATTTTGATGTGATGAAACACACTTTGACAATGCACACAATGACGTGTATTTTGATGTGACGTTACACACTTTGACAATGCACACAGTGACGTGTATTTTGATGTGATGAAACACACTTTAACAATGCAAACAATGACGTGTATTTTGATGTGACACAACACACTTTGACAATGCACACGGTGACGTGTATTTTGATGTGACGTTACACACTTTGACAATGCACACAGTGACGTGTATTTTGATGTTACATTACACACTTTGACAATGCACACAGTGACGTGTATTTTGATGTGACATTACACACTTTGACAATGCACACAGTGACGTGTATTTTGATGTGACATTACACACTTTGACAATGCAGTGACGTGTATTTTGATGTGACATTACACACTTTGACAATGCACAGTGACGTGTATTTTGATGTGACATTACACACTTTGACAATGCAAACAATGACGTGTATTTTGATGTGAAGTTATACACTTTGACAATGCACACAGTGACGTGTATTTTGATGTGATGAAACACACTTTGACAATGCACACAATGACGTGTATTTTGATGTGACGTTACACACTTTGACAATGCACACAGTGACGTGTATTTTGATGTGATGAAACACACTTTGACAATGCACACAATGACGTGTATTTTGATGTGACGTTACACACTTTGACAATGCACACAGTGACGTGTATTTTGATGTGACGTTACACACTTTGACAATGCAGTGACGTGTATTTTGATGTGACATTACACACTTTGACAATGCAACCAATGACGTGTATTTTGATGTGACGTTACACACTTTGACAATGCACACAGTGACGTGTATTTTGATGTGACATTACACACTTTGACAATGCACACAGTGATGTGGCTTTTGATGTGACGTTACACACTTTGACAATGCACACAGTGACGTGTATTTTGATGTGATGAAACACACTTTGACAATGCACACAATGACGTGTATTTTGATGTGACGTTACACACTTTGACAATGCACACAGTGACGTGTATTTTGATGTGATGAAACACATTTTGACAATGCAAACAATGACGTGTATTTTGATGTGACACAACACACTTTGACAATGCACACGGTGACGTGTATTTTGATGTGACGTTACACACTTTGACAATGCACACAGTGACGTGTATTTTGATGTTACATTACACACTTTGACAATGCACACAGTGACGTGTATTTTGATGTGACATTACACACTTTGACAATGCAGTGACGTGTATTTTGATGTGACATTACACACTTTGACAATGCACAGTGACGTGTATTTTGATGTGACATTACACACTTTGACAATGCAAACAATGACGTGTATTTTGATGTGAAGTTATACACTTTGACAATGCACACAGTGACGTGTATTTTGATGTGATGAAACACACTTTGACAATGCACACAATGACGTGTATTTTGATGTGACGTTACACACTTTGACAATGCACACAGTGACGTGTATTTTGATGTGATGAAACACACTTTGACAATGCACACAATGACGTGTATTTTGATGTGACGTTACACACTTTGACAATGCACACAGTGACGTGTATTTTGATGTGATGAAACACACTTTGACAATGCAAACAATGACGTGTATTTTGATGTGACATTTCACACTTTGACAATGCACACGGTGACGTGTATTTTGATGTGACGTTACACACTTTGACAATGCACACAGTGACGTGTATTTTGATGTGACATTACACACTTTGACAATGCACAGTGACGTGTATTTTGATGTGACGTTACATACTTTGACAATGCACACAATGACGTGTATTTTGATGTGACATTACACACTTTGACAATGCACACGGTGACGTGTATTTTGATGTGACGTTACACACTTTGACAATGCACACAGTGATGTGTATTTTGATGTGACATTACACACTTTGACAATGCACAGTGACGTGTATTTTGATGTGACATTACACACTTTGACAATGCACACAATGACGTGTATTTTGATGTGACATTACACACTTTGACAATGCAACCAATGACGTGTATTTTGATGTGACGTTACACACTTTGACAATGCACACAGTGACGTGTATTTTGATGTGATGAAACACACTTTGACAATGCACACAATGACGTGTATTTTGATGTGACGTTACACACTTTGACAATGCACACAGTGACGTGTATTTTGATGTTACATTACACACTTTGACAATGCACACAGTGACGTGTATTTTGATGTGACATTACACACTTTGACAATGCAGTGACGTGTATTTTGATGTGACATTACACACTTTGACAATGCAAACAATGACGTGTATTTTGATGTGAAGTTATACACTTTGACAATGCACACAGTGACGTGTATTTTGATGTGATGAAACACACTTTGACAATGCACACAATGACGTGTATTTTGATGTGACATTTCACACTTTGACAATGCACACGGTGACGTGTATTTTGATGTGACGTTACACACTTTGACAATGCAACCAATGACGTGTATTTTGATGTGATGTTACACACTTTGACAATGCACACAGTGACGTGTATTTTGATGTGATGAAACACACTTTGACAATGCAAACAATGACGTGTATTTTGATGTGACATTACACACTTTGACAATGCACACAGTGACGTGTATTTTGATGTGATGTTACACACTTTGACAATGCAACCAATGACGTGTATTTTGATGTGACGTTACACACTTTGACAATGCACACAGTGACGTGTATTTTGATGTGATGAAACACACTTTGACAATGCACACAATGACGTGTATTTTGATGTGACGTTACACACTTTGACAATGCACACAGTGACGTGTATTTTGATGTTACATTACACACTTTGACAATGCACACAGTGACGTGTATTTTGATGTGACATTACACACTTTGACAATGCAGTGACGTGTATTTTGATGTGACATTACACACTTTGACAATGCAAACAATGACGTGTATTTTGATGTGAAGTTATACACTTTGACAATGCACACAGTGACGTGTATTTTGATGTGATGAAACACACTTTGACAATGCACACAATGACGTGTATTTTGATGTGACATTTCACACTTTGACAATGCACACGGTGACGTGTATTTTGATGTGACGTTACACACTTTGACAATGCAACCAATGACGTGTATTTTGATGTGATGTTACACACTTTGACAATGCACACAGTGACGTGTATTTTGATGTGATGAAACACACTTTGACAATGCAAACAATGACGTGTATTTTGATGTGACATTACACACTTTGACAATGCACACAGTGACGTGTATTTTGATGTGATGTTACACACTTTGACAATGCACACAGTGACGTGTATTTTGATGTGATGTTACACACTTTGACAATGCAAACAATGACGTGTATTTTGATGTGATGTTACACACTTTGACAATGCACACAGTGACGTGTATTTTGATGTGACGTTACACACTTTGACAATGCAACCAATGACGTGTATTTTGATGTGACGTTACACACTTTGACAATGCACACAGTGACGTGTATTTTGATGTGATGTTACACACTTTGACAATGCAAACAATGACGTGTATTTTGATGTGATGTTACACACTTTGACAATGCACACAGTGACGTGTATTTTGATGTGATGTTACACACTTTGACAATGCACACAGTGACGTGTATTTTGATGTGACGTTACACACTTTGACAATGCAACCAATGACGTGTATTTTGATGTGACGTTACACACTTTGACAATGCACACAGTGACGTGTATTTTGATGTGACGTTACACACTTTGACAATGCACACAGTGACGTGTATTTTGATGTGATGTTACACACTTTGACAATGCACACAGTGACGTTTCACATTGTAACTTTGCATATTGTGACGTTACACACTTTGACGATGCACACAGTGACGTTTCACGTTGTTACTTTGCATATTGTGACGTTACACATTTTGACAATGCACACGGTGACGTGTATTTTGATGTGATGTTACACACTTTGACAATGCACACAGTGACGTGTATTTTGATGTGATGTTACACACTTTGACAATGCAAACAATGACGTGTATTTTGATGTGATGTTACACACTTTGACAATGCACACAGTGACGTGTATTTTGATGTGATGTTACACACTTTGACAATGCACACAGTGACGTGTATTTTGATGTGACGTTACACACTTTGACAATGCAACCAATGACGTGTATTTTGATGTGACGTTACACACTTTGACAATGCACACAGTGACGTGTATTTTGATGTGACGTTACACACTTTGACAATGCACACAGTGACGTGTATTTTGATGTGATGTTACACACTTTGACAATGCACACAGTGACGTTTCACGTTGTTACTTTGCATATTGTGACGTTACACATTTTGACAATGCACACGGTGACGTGTATTTTGATGTGATGTTACACACTTTGACAATGCACACAGTGACGTGTATTTTGATGTGATGTTACACACTTTGACAATGCAAACAATGACGTGTATTTTGATGTGATGTTACACACTTTGACAATGCACACAGTGACGTGTATTTTGATGTGATGTTACACACTTTGACAATGCACACAGTGACGTGTATTTTGATGTGACGTTACACACTTTGACAATGCAACCAATGACGTGTATTTTGATGTGACGTTACACACTTTGACAATGCACACAGTGACGTGTATTTTGATGTGACGTTACACACTTTGACAATGCACACAGTGACGTGTATTTTGATGTGATGTTACACACTTTGACAATGCACACAGTGACGTTTCACATTGTAACTTTGCATCTTGTGACGTTACACATTTTGACGATGCACACAGTGACGTTTCACGTTGTAACTTTGCATATTGTGACGTTACACATTTTGACAATGCACATAGTGACGTTTCACGTTGTAACTTTGCATATTGTGACGTTACACACTTTGACGATGCACACAGTGACGTGTATTTTGACGTTGCACATGGTGACGTTGCGCTAGGTGACGTTTCACATTGTTACACTGCATATTGTGAAGTTGGTTACTCTCTGCTGGTCCAATATGATGTATTTAATTTCCAGCCATTCCGAACGTTCAGTGAGCAAATCCTCATGCAACACCTTGTGATGTTTACATAAAACAACCAAACGAAACATTATTAAGTACGCTACGAGCAAATACCACCCATCGCGATGCTGATGGGCATACCAAGAGTGGGGGAGGGGGAAAAGATGGGGGGAGAGAGAGAGAGAGAGAGAGAGAGAGAGAGAGAGAGAGAGAGAGAGAGAGAGAGAGAGAGAGAGATAGAGATAGAGATAGAGATAGAGATAGAGATAGAGATAGAGATAGAGATAGAGATAGAGATAGAGATAGAGATAGAGATAGAGATAGAGATAGAGATAGAGATAGAGATAGAGATATGAAGAAGGGAGGGGAGAGTGAGGAAGTGGTGGGGGGGGTGGCAGACAGAAACGGGGAGATGAGATAGGGAGGGGGGAGAGAGAAAGAAGGGGGGATAAAGAGCGTGGAAGAAGGAGGAGGGGTAGAGAGGAGAGAGCAAAGAGGAGTTGGAGAGTGAGGAAGGGGGAAAGCAAGGAAAGGGGGGGGGGTGACACCTCACCAGGCGTTGCTATACACTCCAGTGGTGCGAGCAAGAGAGAGAGGAGAGAGGAGAGAGAGGTGTGGGAGGAGAGTGCTGCACTTTATTAGGAGGGTGAAGTGAGGAGGGGACTCGATACATGCACTTCCCTGTTTACATCATAGATGCATTCCTGGAAAACATCGTTTAAATCGAAATAATGTAAATCGAATTTGAAAATCCCATTGACGTAATGTATTAAAGGGGGAATGTGTTCCTGCCAGAAAAAGAAAATTGAGTGGAAACTTTTCAAAGAGTAAATAAATTATAATATTATTACAATAAAATAGTATACATGGGGATCGAGCCATCTTATCTTTTCCTGTGCACCACAAGGCTGCGAGGAGCATCATTGATTAAGGGTGTGACAGTGTTCCTGATTCTGTGCCCCTGCACGTTAGAGCAGGAATTTGGAATTTGGCTAGGATGCCAGGGATAGCTCCCTTGTCTTTGTAAAGGACACCACAAATGGATCAACAATGTCCACCAACTAATTCTGGCAGAGACACCGCCAAGTTAAATGTCCAAATGAGGGACGGCACACACGTTGATTAATCACCCTGCCTGTGAAACACCAGTATGACAGTTTACACCTGAGTCAGGATTCAAACCCAGGCTAGACAGCTGAGAGCGAGTGTGCGTACCTCTCGGACATCCTGCTGTGGAGTGGGGATGCAATGTTTTGTAGCCATTGAAAACATTTTCAATTCTTTCTTGAACTCATAGTTCGCTTTACTCAATTTAATCCTCATATTTATTTTACCTTCCAAACTCCAGGGATTTCCCCACGGAAAACCGAGTGGTGGACGCCACATCCACGCGCGAGGGAGCTTTCGCCTCCTTTAAAATGATTTTCGTTGCACTCAATGAAGTTACACTTCAGGCATATTCCTTCATCTTTTGTTCACTCAATTTAATTGTCGTAACAGTAGAAAAAGATAGGTTTAATCCTCTGGCAATTCCACACGTTCTTGTTTTAATATGGAGAACATGGAAGCAAAGCCTTCCTTAAATAAATGCGCTCAGTTATAAGAATCGGTAATTTCTTTACATTTTCAGATTTCACTCCAGATTTCAACACTTATTTAGTCCACGAGATCTGTTTCTCAAATCCGAAATCATATTTCGATTATATACTTTAATTAATCCATGAGAGTAGATTGTGTTTCCAAGGCAAGGTATTTTGAATAGACCAAATTGAAATGGTCGGGTGGAGACCACTGTGAGGTGAAGTTGGGCTCACCAAAGATAAGCCTTTCATGGAGGTAAGCCATTAATTATCTTCAAAAGGGGTGTTTAAATGTATCCAAACACCCAAATTTCATTCATGCACTCCCTTGTGGTTCTCTTAATATGACTGCAAAATTTGGTACCCCCAGGTTTCATGGTTTTGGAGTTATGGAGGACACACACACACACACACACACACACACACACACACACACACACACACACACACACACGCACACACACACACGCACACACACACACACGCACACACGCACACACACACACACACACACACACACACACACACACACACACACACACACACACACACACACACACACACACACACACGATCCGATTCTCAAAACTCAAATTATACTTCTATTTCTGCAATACTTTAATTAGCCCATGAGTGCAGATCAGGGAAAATCGCTCCAAGCTTCCAATTTGAAAACAATTAACACTTACAAAAGTGATGTATTCAACGATTTGAAGGTATGTAGATGAGGCATTCGACGATATGAGTGAGGAAAGTGAAAAAAAATAACATTTTGAGCACTTTATCGTTAATAAACCATTGCTGCCTATTCCAACTCAAGGGATTGTTGAGCAGGCTGAACAAAATGGCAAATTAAGACCACAGCGAGGTAACCGAGGATGCGCCTTAAAATCCCATTGAGAGCGAGGTGTCCAAGGATGCACCTGATAAAGGATATAATTAAATAAAGCCATTAATTATCTTCAAAAGGGGTGTTTTAATTAACCCAAACACACAATTTTCACTCTTGCACTTCCTTGGAGTTTTCTTAGTATGCTTGCAAAGTTTCAGGCTGTTAGCTTTCATGGTTTCGGAGTTAAGTAGGACGCACGCACGCACGCACACACGTTTAGTTTTTGAAGAAGATTATGAAGATTTATGCAAAATGTTAACTGTCTGTGACTTTTCGCTATATAAATGTTGCACAATACAACATGTAATATTTTTGACCTTATAATCACTTATGATGCTTACAGATATTGTTGGAAATGTTATCATCTCTGTTTTGAAAGAAGGTCCTGCCTGCTCTGCACAAAATGTTAACCAAGTTATCTGATTGACAGACATCCAGACACAGTTTCCTTTGCTGCAATGGTCAGAGTCAACATGTTTGGCCTTCACTAAAATGTTTGAGGATGATGTCACAGAAAAGCCTTGTTTTACTTCACATAATCACAACCTCTGGTGGGGTGGGGGTGGTGAATGGAAAATGGGGGGAGATGAGAGAGATTTCTGTTTTACGTCATGTGTTGGGTACATGATAGAGTATTCTTCCAAAATCGAGCTGGGATAGTTGCTCCTGACAACAATGGCTTTCGATGGAAACCATTATGACGTGTTGCATTACATGGTTGGTGTATAATGGTGCATCTGAAAGAAATAATTTTGTATTTACAGGACTGACTGCAGTCACTCCAGGAAGGCTACTGTTGGAGCAAACCCTGGTAAACTCCTGTGACCGCTGCACATTGGTCTATGGAAGAGCGAGAGGATTGAGGGTACGAACTGATAGTGGGGCAGTGCAAGGAGAACAGTTGAACACAATAAGCAAGGAAATGAACAAACAGGAAAATGTGAGAGTGCAATGGAGAAAACACAGCAACCTGCAAAAAAGAGAGTTGGGTGAGGTAGGGTCAATGGGGTTAAAAAAAAATTGTGGGTAAGAATGGGGATGACATGGAATGGCAGTGCACCACGAAATTTAAGCCCTGGATGTGATTGAACCTCCCCAGGAAGGCAGTTCCACAAACTGTAGAAGGGGACCAAAGGAATGGAGATGTGCACTGTGGAGTTGTTGGTGAGGGTTTGAGGGTTAAGAGGTTACACCTGAGGAAAGGAAATAAAACACAGTTACCACCGACCTGCCTGTGACGTGGGAGTAACGGACCTTGTCCTTCGGTCTCATCGCGGAACATGCTGATAATGTTGAGAGTGTTTAGAATCCACAGAATCCAGGAGAGGGACATGTGTTGCTGGAGCCCCAGACAATAAGGGAGAGCAGCATTCCATTTAATTTACAATTTAAAGCATTTCAAACTACGAGTACACCCGCTCCCTCTGGGAGTGGAAGGAAGGGTTATGTTGTTATCCTCTCTGGGTATATCAATTGCAGTAGATCTAGGCTGAGGTCTGTTCGTTTGTGGGGAACGCGATAAGCTTGTAAGGCCTCAAGAATGTCGGGTTTCCTCCCTTTCAGTCTCGTGTTAAAAAGCAGAAGTGACTGTTGAAAAAAGGTAATCAGACGTGTTTGTGGTTTAAAATATTTTTTTCCTCCAGTAGGGTTGCCCCACAAAACGCCACAATAAGCTATTTATACACATTAACATGGCATTTGTTCAAGGTGGAAAACCCCCTTGGGAGGATATTATTCGTATTAACATTGTTTTGTAATAACATTTTTATTAAGCTATTTTCATGAGGGTTGTTATTACCTCTGCCACAGAAGGTGAAGGAGGTTATGTTTTCACTCCTTTCTGAGTGTTTGTCTGTTTGTGTGCAAGATATCTCAAATATCTTGTGGACAGGTTTGCGTGTGTGATCCGAATATCCGAATATCGGATCCGACTAGAATATCCGATCTGAGTCGGATCCGAATATGATTTCGTGGACAGGTTCACGTGTGTGACAAGAATGAACTGATTAGATTTCAGTGAATATCTGGATCCGGATCCGACTACTAGAATTTTAAAGTGATTCCTCACCATTGAGAGATCGGGCCAAAAACGATATATAGCACGATATCTCAAAAAGTTGTGGACGGATTCGGCTCAAACTTGGTGGACAAGTTGGGTGTGTGACAAGGACAAATTGTTTAGATTTTGGTGAATATCCGAATCTGGATCTGGATACGAGAATTATTTAATTTTTAAAGTGATTCTTCATCATTGAGTGATGGGGCCAATAACGATATAGTACTGTATAGCATGATATTTCAAAAATGTATTAGGCCCGATATGTTCTTGTAGATCATGCATTACGTGTTGGAGGTGTGCGCTCCAACGAGTGCCCTTATATAAACTGCCACCCTGGTGTTTCACAGATGGGGTATTTAAAGAGCAGGTTGCGGTTCACCAAACGTGTTCTGAAAATTTATCAATATGATTATATGTGCATTAAATAGTTCGATGCAAACTATTGTGGTTGCCTACCTATTGGGAAAATGAATGCAATTTAACTCCGAAGTTATTTCTCGAGGCCGTTGAAAAAAAACACGCAGCGTGCCCATATATGGATGGTGACGTCACGTTCCCCAAAACAAAGCGGAAGCTCACTCGCTCATTGAAGAAGTGTCCAGTTTAGCAGGCCGTTCTTTCGCTTTTTTTGAGCTTGCAACTGTCTCTATTATCCTTTTTTATTTTGAATTATTGTAGAACAAAGTTATTTGGATATTTGTACATCATGCATCATACGTGTGTCATCATGTTTTGCGAAAATGGCTGGAAAACTGGAAATCGCTCCCACCGATTCCTGAAGGAATCAAACATTCGCCAGCAGTGGATAAGATTTGTACAAACAAAACGGGCGAATTTTCCCTGCCTTTTAAACTTTTAAACAATATCTTTGTGGAAAAAGCGCTGCGGCCTAACATCTCGTCAAGGCGCCCTCGGCCCTGCGCGCCATCGAACATAAACCTTATAAAACATCAGAATTTTACAAACTTCACAATTACCGAGTGTTAAGCATCCTAAGCGACTACAAAAACCGAAAACAGAATTTGAATTGACTTTATAACGAACCCGCAACGTCGATCGAAGCAAAAATCTCAATTCACCACAGGAATTCACGGCATTATTTAAAATTATTTTGTCAGTCATAAAACCGTAATATTCAGCCATCCACGAACAATCTTTGCACAATCCGACAGCTTAACAAGTCAGGCATGTGATGATAACCTTTATTGGGATGAAAAATGATTTTTAAACCTCATCTTTGGGGAAAAAGCGCCGCGGCCTAGATCTAGCCAAGGCGCCCGCGGCCATACGCGCCAGGCGCCCTCAACTTGAAACATTCATAACTCGACGAATAAAAGCTCAAATTGCACCAAACTTACCTTATTCTTGCGAGCTCACGTTCCCTGTTCGTGGGTGAACAATCCAACGCTTGGTGAATTCTGCTTCGCAATGATAGGAAGAGCCGACATAGAAGGACCAAAAAGCAACGTCGCTATTGACGCTTGGCTGCCACAAGCCAGTTATCCCTGTGGTAACGTTTCTGACACCTCTTGCTTAAAACCCAAAATGTCAAAAGGATCGTGAGGCCACGCTTTCATGGTCTGTATTCGTACTGAAAATCAAGATCAAGCGAGCTTTCGCCCTTCTGCTCCACGGGAGGTTTCCGTCCTCCCTGAGCTGGCAGTTGGTCCTGCCACTTGTACACGAAATAGGCCGTTTTCTTGCACTTGCAAGTGGCTCAAATTTATATGCTTCAGGGCCAGAAACTCCATAGTATAAATTCCCATCATCCTCCGACTCGTCCTGGGAAATATCGGAATGAAAACACTCAATTTCATCGCCGCTGAAATCACTCTCCGATTCGCATCTCGCCATTGTTCACACGCTGTTTCCGAATGTTCACGAAGTTTTCGGAGAACGTGACGTCACAGCATCTTCGGTAACTTCAAGACTGTTTTTTGATCACTGACAAAAGTTTTGACTTAAAAATTAATTTTAGCATATTTTGAGTTTCAAATGTAAGAAAATAATTGCCCAACGATTATTAATGTGCTTACAACCTTCGAATCACGCGAAGTCATCAGCGACCCAAACCCTGCTCTTTAATCTAAGAGTACACCATCCGTCCTTCAGATGGGACGTTAAGCTGGTGGACCTGCCTGCCATCTGTTGGATGTTAAAAATCCCGAGGTGTCCTTCACAAAGTGTAGGTAAGTACGACGGCACCCTCAACAAACTTGTCCTGACTCTGGTTGGGAAGGCAATGGCAAACTAGCAGGTGCATCTCCCGTCCATGTGCATCACCAACACCCTGGGAAAGGTATGGGAGCAATCCAACTTCACCATTAATCGTGTAGGACTAATTCAACAGCAATCTTAACCTGTGTCCACAAGTATGGCTACCACTTTGATGTGAATATTATAAAACTAGAATTGTATTTCAACAAGGCCTTGATTCGCATGGAAAGAGGTCCCACAATACCAGGCCTCTCGAAGTACAAACCATTAGACAAGACTGCGTCCAAGTCTCAGCAGCCCGGTGGATTTTTAAATAGCGAGACTAAGTGAGAGAAGGGTCTAGCAATGTATCATCACCCCCCCCCCCCAAGATCATCCAGAGAGCAGCAAGCCAGAGCAGAGCGACACATTAAATGAAAATGGGGCTTTGAAATATGGTCTCAGCATGAGGGTGGGGAAGCATGTGGGACTGGGAGTGAGGAAACAAATCCAACGTCCATGGACTCCTGTGTACAGTAGTATATAACAATTATATAACTATTGTCCTCATGTTTCCTTTCTGTTGTTGTAAGATGCAGTTCAACAACTCAGGTCTTCAATCTAAAAATGAAAAGAGCACGTCACTGTATTTTTGTATCAGTTTTCCCTCCTAATACCTACAATTATGTGTCCGCAGATACATTGTGCATCCGTTTTAAATTCATGGCTCCTCGTCTATAAGGTATGAAGTGTCACGTGTCACTTTTTTCTTCTTCACGGATCGTGATTTGACGTCACGTCGGCAAAATGTTTCGGATGGGTTTCCACTCTGGGAATTCCGATGAGACTGGTTTGGGTTAGAGTTAGCGGTGTGAAACGGATTAGTCTCGAATTCTCACTTGGATTTTAAAGGTTAACCGTTACCAGCTTCGCACGGACCGTACATCACGATGGGGGGAGGACCAGCTCAGAAGAAGAATTTGGGGAAACATTGAGCAATTTAATTTGTCACAAAAATGTCTTGAGTAGTTGGAGTATGACTAGATGTGCTTGCCATAATAACAATGAAATGATGCCACAGATATAGTATTAACCCTTTACATTCCTTCTGTTTTGAAGAAGATGCCACGGCATGACTGTTAATGAAATGTCAGAGCAGTTTTATTTAACAATACTTGCCTGGACACAGTGGACAGGTTCATGATTTTCCAGAATCCTTACATCATCACCACTAATAAGGCCTTATCGCTAATATGGAGTTCTGATGTCCATTCAACGAGTTGTTTTGGAATCCTGCATCAGGATCAAGACTATCCTTAACCTCCAATGTTGGATACAAATACCGCATGGTATTCAGGTTGAGTATTTAATGTTGCACATCAATTTACAGTTTTACTTAATGTCGCAGTCATTCTCGCTTAGATGACTGTTCAACTGATCAATGAAGCTGTTTTCTTGGTGGACAGTCATGCCAACATCGTATACCAACATCCTATGACAAAGGGACATGGCCTTTCACTATAATGAATCGACAACATATAATACACCACATGAACAAACAAAAATCGATCAAAAGGAAACTTACCTTCATTCACTTGTTTAGGTCCAAAGGTCTTGATTTATGGTCTGAATACTTATGTCGCATCCACAGTCTCTTTCTCTTTCTATCTACCTCCTCATGATGGCTGGAGGAGGGTGATCTGAATATGATGGAACATGACCATCATGGTCTCGTGGCTCGAACATAATTTGAGAGAAAAAAAAATGTGCTTTTATAGTTTCCCAGAAACAAAACTGGATGAGAATTCCCAATGACCTATCAGGGACCTGTTAAGATGTTGCCAAGCCGTCATCACTACTGCCAGCTATGGAACACTTGCTGGAGTTCCAGGCATTCCTCGAACAACCTTTGCAGGTAGAAACCACTTTTACTTGTATCTAGTGATGAAGGACTCGAGTACGACTCGATTCTCTTTTCTCTTGGACCCAAAGCCTGTAATTCGTCATTGCCAGTTTTGAAAGCTTGAAAACTCTAAGCCACATCAAGGTATTGTATACACAGAGCCTGGCTAATAGCATTTGATGGAAATGTTTGGATGATGGCATTTTCCGTCTTTAATCTGGTTCAGAATTTCTCGCCTTTGCTTTCCCCATTTCCATGTCTTCACTTGTTTTGACGTGAAGAATCCCAACGCCATACTGTAAAGATTAGCTTTTGGCATGAAGTGTGATGGATGCAGGATTCTTACCCAAATTTACCAGACAGTTCTCACATGTACCAGATTCTCTCGCTTTCCTATACGATACACTTTATTGCTATTATAGTACACGAGGGGTTGAAAAACTTCTCTGAACGAGGTGCAATAAACCAAGAAATGCCAACATGTTCCTTCCCCACCCCTCCCATATATGGGTCGTAAGAATATTATCTCACTCAACTACTACAATATGTCTACAACTACTACTCTCTCTCTCTGTCTGATGTACTATAATCTCAACAGAGTTTCCTGAGAAAGGGTTATTGTGGGTGGTTTGCCGTTGTCCTCCCAGCATAGCAGTAGTTTGGGCAGGAATTTGGAGTTTGTTCAGGATGCCGGCGAGAGCTCGTCTGCTCTTCGCAAAGGACACCATGGGGTCTTTAGTGTCCACCACCTAATATCAGCAGATGGGACATCAGCTTAATGTCCATCCAAGGGACAACACACATTGATGAATCACCCTGCCTGCGAAGTACTGGGATGACAGTTTGTAGCTGGGTTAGGATTCGAACCCAAGCAAGACAGCTCAGATCGAGTGTGCATACCACTCAGCCATACTACTGCCAGTTTTGTAGTCGAGTCCACCTGGTCCGAGTCCAGCAGTCACGAGTCCGAGTCCTTGGCATTCTGAGTCCGAGTCAGAGTCCTGTACTGAAAGTGTATTGGAAAGTGGCAAAAAATTAGTGAATTTATTTGTGTTTATGTGTTGTGTAAATTAAGACAATTAAATATCAAAACAGACTCACAGTGTAACTTGTTACTTGCATCAAGATTTTATTCCATATTATGGCCCTCTTGCTGTAGTTTGCTCATTCTTTTCGGACTACAAAGTTTCTGAAAGCATAATATGAATGTTGTCCAGAAAATATGAAAGTAAAAATTTGCATTTATTGTCAACTGTCAAAGTTATGAAATTCGCAAACAGCATAAAACAAACCTTGCTCAAATTATGGACATAAATCATTAAAAAACAGTGTTTTTCAGTCTGCTAGACTTTCTTAAAATATTGCCTGCAAGTTAGACAATTATGTTACTTTTCAAGTGTTCTGAAATATGTTTAAATTTTATTGTCATATAATCAAAACAATTTCTATGAAACATAGATTGGGGAGGTTGGTTGCTACCAAGCACAACTTCATTGCATTTCAGGAAGATGATTTTGCTTTGAGGGTCCGCTCCCAGCACAGAGGGTCCACTCCCAGCATAGAGGGTCTGCTCCCAGCATAGAGGGTCCGCTCCTAGCATAGAGGGTCCGCTCCCAACATAGAGGATCTGCTCCCAGCATAGAGGGTCCGCTCCCAGCCTTGCCTGATGAGGGTGCATAATAGGGCCTCCCCTTGAAGAAAGCACTCTCTCCACTGGAGCACTTGAAATGGGAACACACAGGACTTTTAGAGTTAATCTGTGCAGTTGAGGGTACTTGGTTTTGTTTTTCACCTAAAACTGGAGTGCACCACACTCTTTGGATTGGATCACAGTCCAGTACAGACTCTATTTTATCATTTGTGTTCTGATGCTGACAGGTCCACTCTCTGCACTAGCGTTTCTGTTTTTTGGTAAATGTCTGATAGTGAGAGAATAGATGGGGGACCTTTCCTGGTTGAGGGGTTGCTTCATCACCTTTCCTGGTTGAGGGGTGGCTTTATGATAATGGAACAAACTTTCGGTTTGAAACGAGCAATAAATACAGTAACCCCCCCCCCCCCAAAAAAAAACAACAACAGCATTTACCACCATTTAAAATCAGTCTTTTACACCACCTCATTTTAAGTGTTTAATTACTCTTTCGTAGTTTAATAATGTTTAGTTATAAAGTAACATTTAATCACAGTATTCTTAGTAATAATTCACAGACCGGTGTGTGTTTGTTCCTTGCAAAATCGGAGATTTTTCAAGTGGTATATTGGTCGTCGATTTGGTTGTTCTGTCTGTCTGTCTGTCTGTTTATATGTTTATCGCCTACAAGTCACAATTTTAAACCGATCGTCACGAAACTTCACCACATGGTCGAGTTTGTCAAACGGAAGAAGCCTATTGTTTTTGAGGTCAAAAGATCAAAAGATCAACATAGCCCAAAGGCCAACAACTAAGGTGGTATTTCTAAAATATCCTCAATTTTCATCCGATTGACTTGAAATTTGAAGAAAATTTATATTTCAGGTCACTGAATTCAACAAGCCAATTATTTTTGAGGTCAAATTTGTTTTACATCCAGACTTGCTACCTCGGATGAGCATGACCCCAATTAGTGTTTAGGGGTGATTTTATCCTTGCCGGTGGTCTTGGGGTGGGGGATGAGGATGGGGACGCAAACGCTCCATGTAAATATGTATTGTGTCATGCCGCCTCTATATGGGGGAGGGTATTACAACTTCTACTCTTTACAGTATTCCTGTCCGCACATTTTCAGGTGCAGTGAGGTGTTTTGAATCACACGTTTGAATAAGGATAATAACATAACCCGCCTGGCCGCTCCAGTAGGTAGCGGGTGCTTCTCGTAACATATAATGGTGCTTTTAATTCAACCTCATGATGTAATCTTAATAAGTAAAACGTAATCCTAACCCTAGCTGTTCCAACACCTCGAAAATATGCAGCAAACCTCATACGGACTTTTGCTGCTGCAGAAATGGAGATGCCGAGATTACAGAAAAACTCAATCAAATGCAAATTTATATTAAAAAGGACATAATTAGATTAGATGCCATTTAGAAAATGTAGTTAGAAGATATTTTCACGTCTCTTTTGCTAATATATCATGATGTATCGTGTTTAAAGGTTGGAGTACAGTATGGAAAGGATGGTCCAAACGACCTTTTTATCTTTTTATTTCCTTCATTTTCGGTCCTGCAGGGTCGTTAAACATTTCGTTTTACTTGGCATAGAGTGCCCTTCACACATTGAAGTAACTTATTTTTGAATTCCACATGGAACACAACTGATATAAAAAGAATAGTTAAACAAATTTTGAACCCTGAGTGAGTGGTGGCAGGAAAAAAACAACCCTTGGATATGAAAAAAACAAGCATTGTGCCCTGAGAATGGTGAATATGTGTAAATAGGTAAACTAATCCATGAATGGTGAATATGTGTACAGAGGTAAACTAATCCGTGAATGGTGAATATGTGTACAGAGGTAAGCCAATCCGGGAATGGTGAATATGTGTACAGAGGTAAACTAATCCGTGAATGGTGAATATGTGTACAGAGGTAAGCAAATCCGTGAATGGTGAATATGTGTACAGAGGTAAGCTAATCCGGGAATGGTGAATATGTGTACAGAGGTAAGCAAATCCGTGAATGGTGAATATGTGTACAGAGGTAAGCAAATCCGTGAATGGTGAATATTTGTACAGAAGTAAACTAATCCGTGAATGGTGAATATGTGTACAGAGGTAAACTAATCCGCGAATGGTGAATATGTGTACAGAGGTAAGCTAATCCGGGAATGGTGAATATGTGTACAGAGGTAAGCAAATCCGTGAATGGTGAATATGTGTACAGAGGTAAGCAAATCCGTGAATGGTGAATATGTGTACAGAGGTAAGCAAATCCGTGAATGGTGAATATGTGTACAGAGGTAAACTAATCCGTGAATGGTGAATATGTGTACAGAGGTAAACTAATCCGCGAATGGTGAAGATGTGTACAGAGGTAAACTAATCCGTGAATGGTGAATATGTGTACAGAGCAAAACTAATCCGTGAATGGTGAATATGTGTACAGAGGTAAACTTATCTGTGAATGGTGAATATGTGTACAGAGGTAAGCGAATCCACGAATGGTGAATATGTGTACAGAGGTAAACTAATCCGTGAATGGTGAATATGTGTACAGAGGTAAGCAAATCCGTGAATGGTGAAGATGTGTACAGAGGTAAACTAATCCGTGAATGGTGAATATGTGTACAGAGGTAAACTAATCCGCGAATGGTGAATATGTGTACAGAGCAAAACTAATCCGTGAATGGTGAATATGTGTACAGAGGTAAACTAATCCGTGAATGGTGAATATGTGTACAGAGCAAAACTAATCCATGAATGGTGAATATGTGTACAGAGGTAAACTAATCCGTGAATGGTGAATATGTGTACAGAGGTAAGCAAATCCGTGAATGGTGAAGATGTGTACAGAGGTAAACTAATCCGTGAATGGTGAATATGTGTACAGAGCAAAACTAATCCGTGAATGGTGAATATGTGTACAGAGGTAAACTAATCCGTGAATGGTGAATATGTGTACAGAGCAAAACTAATCCGTGAATGGTGAATATGTGTACAGAGGTAAACTTATCTGTGAATGGTGAATATGTGTACAGAGGTAAGCGAATCCACGAATGGTGAATATGTGTACAGAGGTAAACTAATCCGTGAATGGTGAATATGTGTACAGAGGTAAGCAAATCCGTGAATGGTGAAGATGTGTACAGAGGTAAACTAATCCGTGAATGGTGAATATGTGTACAGAGGTAAACTAATCCGCGAATGGTGAATATGTGTACAGAGCAAAACTAATCCGTGAATGGTGAATATGTGTACAGAGGTAAACTAATCCGTGAATGGTGAATATGTGTACAGAGCAAAACTAATCCGTGAATGGTGAATATGTGTACAGAGGTAAACTAATCCGTGAATGGTGAATATGTGTACAGAGGTAAGCAAATCCGTGAATGGTGAAGATGTGTACAGAGGTAAACTAATCCGTGAATGGTGAATATGTGTACAGAGCAAAACTAATCCGTGAATGGTGAATATGTGTACAGAGGTAAACTAATCCGTGAATGGTGAATATGTGTACAGAGCAAAACTAATCCGTGAATGGTGAATATGTGTACAGAGGTAAACTAATCTGTGAATGGTGAATATGTGTACAGAGGTAAACTGATCCGTGAATGGTGAATATGTGTACAGAGGTAAACTAATCCGCGAATGGTGAATATGTGTACAGAGCAAAACTAATCCGTGAATGGTGAATATGTGTACAAAGGTAAACTAATCCGTGAATGGTGAATATGTGTACAGAGCAAAACGAATCCGTGAATGGTGACTATGTGTACAGAGGTAAACTAATCTGTGAATGGTGAATATGTGTACAAAGGTAAGCGAATCCACGAATGGTGAATATGTGTACAGAGGTAAACTAATCCGTGAATGGTGAATATGTGTACAGAGGTAAGAAAATCCGTGAATGGTGAAGATGTGTACAGAGGTAAACTAATCCGTGAATGGTAAATATGTGTACAGAGGTAAACTAATCCGCGAATGGTGAATAAGTGTACAGAGGTAAACTAATCCGCGAATGGTGAATATGTGTACAGAGGTAAGCAAATCCGTGAATGGTGAATATGTGTACAGAGGTAAACTAATCCGCGAATGGTGAATATGTGTACAGAGGTAAACTAATCCGTGAATGGTGAATATGTGTACAGAGGTAAACTAATCCGTGAATGGTGAATAATGTATGTGTACAGAGGTAAACTAATCCGTGAATGGTGAATATGTGTACAGAAGTAAACTAATCCGTGAATGGTGAATATGTGTACAGAGGTAAACTAATCCGTGAATGGTGAATATGTGTACAGAGGTAAACTAATCCGTGAATGGTGAATATGTGAACAGAGGTAAGCAAATCCGTGAATGGTGAATATGTGTACAGAGGTAAGCTAATCCGGGAATGGTGAATATGTGTACAGAGGTAAGCAAATCCGTGAATGGTGAATATGTGTACAGAGGTAAGCAAATCCGTGAATGGTGAATATTTGTACAGAAGTAAACTAATCCGTGAATGGTGAATATGTGTACAGAGGTAAACTAATCCGCGAATGGTGAATATGTGTACAGAGGTAAACTAATCCGTGAATGGTGAATATGTGTACAGAGGTAAGCAAATCCGTGAATGGTGAATATGTGTACAGAGGTAAGCAAATCCGTGAATGGTGAATATGTGTACAGAGGTAAACTAATCCGTGAATGGTGAATATGTGTACAGAGGTAAACTAATCCGTGAATGGTGAATATGTGTACAGAGGTAAACTAATCCGCGAATGGTGAAGATGTGTACAGAGGTAAACTAATACGTGAATGGTGAATATGTGTACAGAGCAAAACTAATCTGTGAATGGTGAATATGTGTACAGAGGTAAACTAATCTGTGAATGGTGAATATGTGTACAGAGGTAAGCGAATCCACGAATGGTGAATATGTGTACAGAGGTAAACTAATCCGTGAATGGTGAATATGTGTACAGAGGTAAACTAATCCGCGAATGGTGAATATGTGTACAGAGCAAAACTAATCCGCGAATGGTGAATATGTGTACAGAGCAAAACTAATCCGTGAATGGTGAATATGTGTACAGAGGTAAGCAAATCCGTGAATGGTGAAGATGTGTACAGAGGTAAACTAATCCGTGAATGGTGAATGTGTGTACAGAGGTAAACTAATCCGCGAATGGTGAATATGTGTACAGAGGTAAGCAAATCCGTGAATGGTGAATATGTGTACAGAGGTAAACTAATCCGCGAATGGTGAATATGTGTACAGAGCAAAACTAATCTGTGAATGGTGAATATGTGTACAGAGGTAAACTAATCCGTGAATGGTGAATATGTGTACAGAGGTAAACTGATCCGTGAATGGTGAATATGTGTACAGAGGTAAGCGAATCCACGAATGGTGAATATGTGTACAGAGGTAAACTAATCCGTGAATGGTGAATATGTGTACAGAGGTAAGCAAATCCGTGAATGGTGAAGATGTGTACAGAGGTAAACTAATCCGTGAATGGTGAATATGTGTACAGAGGTAAACTAATCCGCGAATGGTGAATATGTGTACAGAGCAAAACTAATCCGTGAATGGTGAATATGTGTACAGAGGTAAACTAATCCGTGAATGGTGAATATGTGTACAGAGCAAAACTAATCCGTGAATGGTGAATATGTGTACAGAGGTAAACTAATCCGTGAATGGTGAATATGTGTACAGAGGTAAGCAAATCCGTGAATGGTGAAGATGTGTACAGAGGTAAACTAATCCGTGAATGGTGAATATGTGTACAGAGGTAAACTAATCCGCGAATGGTGAAGATGTGTACAGAGGTAAACTAATCCGTGAATGGTGAATATGTGTACAGAGGTAAACTAATCTGTGAATGGTGAATATGTGTACAGAGGTAAACTGATCCGTGAATGGTGAATATGTGTACAGAGGTAAACTAATCCGCGAATGGTGAATATGTGTACAGAGCAAAACTAATCCGTGAATGGTGAATATGTGTACAAAGGTAAACTAATCCGTGAATGGTGAATATGTGTACAGAGCAAAACTAATCCGTGAATGGTGACTATGTGTACAGAGGTAAACTAATCTGTGAATGGTGAATATGTGTACAAAGGTAAGCGAATCCACGAATGGTGAATATGTGTACAGAGGTAAACTAATCCGTGAATGGTGAATATGTGTACAGAGGTAAGCTAATCCGGGAATGGTGAATATGTGTACAGAGGTAAGCAAATCCGTGAATGGTGAATATGTGTACAGAGGTAAGCAAATCCGTGAATGGTGAATATTTGTACAGAAGTAAACTAATCCGTGAATGGTGAATATGTGTACAGAGGTAAACTAATCCGCGAATGGTGAATATGTGTACAGAGGTAAGCTAATCCGGGAATGGTGAATATGTGTACAGAGGTAAGCAAATCCGTGAATGGTGAATATGTGTACAGAGGTAAGCAAATCCGTGAATGGTGAATATGTGTACAGAGGTAAGCAAATCCGTGAATGGTGAATATGTGTACAGAGGTAAACTAATCCGTGAATGGTGAATATGTGTACAGAGGTAAACTAATCCGCGAATGGTGAAGATGTGTACAGAGGTAAACTAATCCGTGAATGGTGAATATGTGTACAGAGCAAAACTAATCCGTGAATGGTGAATATGTGTACAGAGGTAAACTTATCTGTGAATGGTGAATATGTGTACAGAGGTAAGCGAATCCACGAATGGTGAATATGTGTACAGAGGTAAACTAATCCGTGAATGGTGAATATGTGTACAGAGGTAAGCAAATCCGTGAATGGTGAAGATGTGTACAGAGGTAAACTAATCCGTGAATGGTGAATATGTGTACAGAGGTAAACTAATCCGCGAATGGTGAATATGTGTACAGAGCAAAACTAATCCGTGAATGGTGAATATGTGTACAGAGGTAAACTAATCCGTGAATGGTGAATATGTGTACAGAGCAAAACTAATCCATGAATGGTGAATATGTGTACAGAGGTAAACTAATCCGTGAATGGTGAATATGTGTACAGAGGTAAGCAAATCCGTGAATGGTGAAGATGTGTACAGAGGTAAACTAATCCGTGAATGGTGAATATGTGTACAGAGCAAAACTAATCCGTGAATGGTGAATATGTGTACAGAGGTAAACTAATCCGTGAATGGTGAATATGTGTACAGAGCAAAACTAATCCGTGAATGGTGAATATGTGTACAGAGGTAAACTTATCTGTGAATGGTGAATATGTGTACAGAGGTAAGCGAATCCACGAATGGTGAATATGTGTACAGAGGTAAATTAATCCGTGAATGGTGAATATGTGTACAGAGGTAAGCAAATCCGTGAATGGTGAAGATGTGTACAGAGGTAAACTAATCCGTGAATGGTGAATATGTGTACAGAGGTAAACTAATCCGCGAATGGTGAATATGTGTACAGAGCAAAACTAATCCGTGAATGGTGAATATGTGTACAGAGGTAAACTAATCCGTGAATGGTGAATATGTGTACAGAGCAAAACTAATCCGTGAATGGTGAATATGTGTACAGAGGTAAACTAATCCGTGAATGGTGAATATGTGTACAGAGGTAAGCAAATCCGTGAATGGTGAAGATGTGTACAGAGGTAAACTAATCCGTGAATGGTGAATATGTGTACAGAGCAAAACTAATCCGTGAATGGTGAATATGTGTACAGAGGTAAACTAATCCGTGAATGGTGAATATGTGTACAGAGCAAAACTAATCCGTGAATGGTGAATATGTGTACAGAGGTAAACTAATCTGTGAATGGTGAATATGTGTACAGAGGTAAACTGATCCGTGAATGGTGAATATGTGTACAGAGGTAAACTAATCCGCGAATGGTGAATATGTGTACAGAGCAAAACTAATCCGTGAATGGTGAATATGTGTACAAAGGTAAACTAATCCGTGAATGGTGAATATGTGTACAGAGCAAAACGAATCCGTGAATGGTGACTATGTGTACAGAGGTAAACTAATCTGTGAATGGTGAATATGTGTACAAAGGTAAGCGAATCCACGAATGGTGAATATGTGTACAGAGGTAAACTAATCCGTGAATGGTGAATATGTGTACAGAGGTAAGAAAATCCGTGAATGGTGAAGATGTGTACAGAGGTAAACTAATCCGTGAATGGTAAATATGTGTACAGAGGTAAACTAATCCGCGAATGGTGAATATGTGTACAGAGGTAAACTAATCCGCGAATGGTGAATATGTGTACAGAGGTAAGCAAATCCGTGAATGGTGAATATGTGTACAGAGGTAAACTAATCCGCGAATGGTGAATATGTGTACAGAGGTAAACTAATCCGTGAATGGTGAATATGTGTACAGAGGTAAACTAATCCGTGAATGGTGAATAATGTATGTGTACAGAGGTAAACTAATCCGTGAATGGTGAATATGTGTACAGAAGTAAACTAATCCGTGAATGGTGAATATGTGTACAGAGGTAAACTAATCCGTGAATGGTGAATATGTGTACAGAGGTAAACTAATCCGTGAATGGTGAATATGTGAACAGAGGTAAGCAAATCCGTGAATGGTGAATATGTGTACAGAGGTAAGCTAATCCGGGAATGGTGAATATGTGTACAGAGGTAAGCAAATCCGTGAATGGTGAATATGTGTACAGAGGTAAGCAAATCCGTGAATGGTGAATATTTGTACAGAAGTAAACTAATCCGTGAATGGTGAATATGTGTACAGAGGTAAACTAATCCGCGAATGGTGAATATGTGTACAGAGGTAAACTAATCCGTGAATGGTGAATATGTGTACAGAGGTAAGCAAATCCGTGAATGGTGAATATGTGTACAGAGGTAAGCAAATCCGTGAATGGTGAATATGTGTACAGAGGTAAACTAATCCGTGAATGGTGAATATGTGTACAGAGGTAAACTAATCCGTGAATGGTGAATATGTGTACAGAGGTAAACTAATCCGCGAATGGTGAAGATGTGTACAGAGGTAAACTAATACGTGAATGGTGAATATGTGTACAGAGCAAAACTAATCTGTGAATGGTGAATATGTGTACAGAGGTAAACTAATCTGTGAATGGTGAATATGTGTACAGAGGTAAGCGAATCCACGAATGGTGAATATGTGTACAGAGGTAAACTAATCCGTGAATGGTGAATATGTGTACAGAGGTAAACTAATCCGCGAATGGTGAATATGTGTACAGAGCAAAACTAATCCGCGAATGGTGAATATGTGTACAGAGCAAAACTAATCCGTGAATGGTGAATATGTGTACAGAGGTAAGCAAATCCGTGAATGGTGAAGATGTGTACAGAGGTAAACTAATCCGTGAATGGTGAATATGTGTACAGAGGTAAACTAATCCGCGAATGGTGAATATGTGTACAGAGGTAAGCAAATCCGTGAATGGTGAATATGTGTACAGAGGTAAACTAATCCGCGAATGGTGAATATGTGTACAGAGCAAAACTAATCTGTGAATGGTGAATATGTGTACAGAGGTAAACTAATCCGTGAATGGTGAATATGTGTACAGAGGTAAACTGATCCGTGAATGGTGAATATGTGTACAGAGGTAAGCGAATCCACGAATGGTGAATATGTGTACAGAGGTAAACTAATCCGTGAATGGTGAATATGTGTACAGAGGTAAGCAAATCCGTGAATGGTGAAGATGTGTACAGAGGTAAACTAATCCGTGAATGGTGAATATGTGTACAGAGGTAAACTAATCTGCGAATGGTGAATATGTGTACAGAGCAAAACTAATCCGTGAATGGTGAATATGTGTACAGAGGTAAACTAATCCGTGAATGGTGAATATGTGTACAGAGCAAAACTAATCCGTGAATGGTGAATATGTGTACAGAGGTAAACTAATCCGTGAATGGTGAATATGTGTACAGAGGTAAGCAAATCCGTGAATGGTGAAGATGTGTACAGAGGTAAACTAATCCGTGAATGGTGAATATGTGTACAGAGCAAAACTAATCCGTGAATGGTGAATATGTGTACAGAGGTAAACTAATCCGTGAATGGTGAATATGTGTACAGAGCAAAACTAATCCGTGAATGGTGAATATGTGTACAGAGGTAAACTAATCTGTGAATGGTGAATATGTGTACAGAGGTAAACTGATCCGTGAATGGTGAATATGTGTACAGAGGTAAACTAATCCGCGAATGGTGAATATGTGTACAGAGCAAAACTAATCCGTGAATGGTGAATATGTGTACAAAGGTAAACTAATCCGTGAATGGTGAATATGTGTACAGAGCAAAACGAATCCGTGAATGGTGACTATGTGTACAGAGGTAAACTAATCTGTGAATGGTGAATATGTGTACAAAGGTAAGCGAATCCACGAATGGTGAATATGTGTACAGAGGTAAACTAATCCGTGAATGGTGAATATGTGTACAGAGGTAAGAAAATCCGTGAATGGTGAAGATGTGTACAGAGGTAAACTAATCCGTGAATGGTAAATATGTGTACAGAGGTAAACTAATCCGCGAATGGTGAATATGTGTACAGAGGTAAACTAATCCGCGAATGGTGAATATGTGTACAGAGGTAAGCAAATCCGTGAATGGTGAATATGTGTACAGAGGTAAACTAATCCGCGAATGGTGAATATGTGTACAGAGGTAAACTAATCCGTGAATGGTGAATATGTGTACAGAGGTAAACTAATCCGTGAATGGTGAATAATGTATGTGTACAGAGGTAAACTAATCCGTGAATGGTGAATATGTGTACAGAAGTAAACTAATCCGTGAATGGTGAATATGTGTACAGAGGTAAACTAATCCGTGAATGGTGAATATGTGTACAGAGGTAAACTAATCCGTGAATGGTGAATATGTGAACAGAGGTAAGCAAATCCGTGAATGGTGAATATGTGTACAGAGGTAAGCTAATCCGGGAATGGTGAATATGTGTACAGAGGTAAGCAAATCCGTGAATGGTGAATATGTGTACAGAGGTAAGCAAATCCGTGAATGGTGAATATTTGTACAGAAGTAAACTAATCCGTGAATGGTGAATATGTGTACAGAGGTAAACTAATCCGCGAATGGTGAATATGTGTACAGAGGTAAACTAATCCGTGAATGGTGAATATGTGTACAGAGGTAAGCAAATCCGTGAATGGTGAATATGTGTACAGAGGTAAGCAAATCCGTGAATGGTGAATATGTGTACAGAGGTAAACTAATCCGTGAATGGTGAATATGTGTACAGAGGTAAACTAATCCGTGAATGGTGAATATGTGTACAGAGGTAAACTAATCCGCGAATGGTGAAGATGTGTACAGAGGTAAACTAATACGTGAATGGTGAATATGTGTACAGAGCAAAACTAATCCGTGAATGGTGAATATGTGTACAGAGGTAAACTAATCTGTGAATGGTGAATATGTGTACAGAGGTAAGCGAATCCACGAATGGTGAATATGTGTACAGAGGTAAACTAATCCGTGAATGGTGAATATGTGTACAGAGGTAAACTAATCCGCGAATGGTGAATATGTGTACAGAGCAAAACTAATCCGCGAATGGTGAATATGTGCACAGAGCAAAACTAATCCGTGAATGGTGAATATGTGTACAGAGGTAAGCAAATCCGTGAATGGTGAAGATGTGTACAGAGGTAAACTAATCCGTGAATGGTGAATATGTGTACAGAGGTAAACTAATCCGCGAATGGTGAATATGTGTACAGAGGTAAGCAAATCCGTGAATGGTGAATATGTGTACAGAGGTAAACTAATCCGCGAATGGTGAATATGTGTACAGAGGTAAACTAATCCGTGAATGGTGAATATGTGTACAGAGGTAAACTAATCCGTGAATGGTGAATAATGTATGTGTACAGAGGTAAACTAATCCGTGAATGGTGAATATGTGGACAGAAGTAAACTAATCCGTGAATGGTGAATATGTGTACAGAGGTAAACTAATCCGTGAATGGTGAATATGTGTACAGAGGTAAACTAATCCGTGAATGGTGAATATGTGGACAGAGGTAAGCAAATCCGTGAATGGTGAATATGTGTACAGAGGTAAGCTAATCCGGGAATGGTGAATATGTGTACAGAGGTCAGCAAATCCGTGAATGGTGAATATGTGTACAGAGGTAAGCAAATCCGTGAATGGTGAATATTTGTACAGAAGTAAACTAATCCGTGAATGGTGAATATGTGTACAGAGGTAAACTAATCCGCGAATGGTGAATATGTGTACAGAGGTAAACTAATCCGTGAATGGTGAATATGTGTACAGAGGTAAGCAAATCCGTGAATGGTGAATATGTGTACAGAGGTAAGCAAATCCGTGAATGGTGAATATGTGTACAGAGGTAAACTAATCCGTGAATGGTGAATATGTGTACAGAGGTAAACTAATCCGTGAATGGTGAATATGTGTACAGAGGTAAACTAATCCGCGAATGGTGAAGATGTGTACAGAGGTAAACTAATCCGTGAATGGTGAATATGTCTACAGAGCAAAACTAATCCGTGAATGGTGAATATGTGTACAGAGGTAAACTAATCTGTGAATGGTGAATATGTGTACAGAGGTAAGCGAATCCACGAATGGTGAATATGTGTACAGAGGTAAACTAATCCGTGAATGGTGAATATGTGTACAGAGGTAAACTAATCCGCGAATGGTGAATATGTGTACAGAGCAAAACTAATCTGTGAATGGTGAATATGTGTACAGAGGTAAACTAATCCGTGAATGGTGAATATGTGTACAGAGCAAAACTAATCCGTGAATGGTGAATATGTGTACAGAGGTAAACTAATCTGTGAATGGTGAATATGTGTACAGAGGTAAACTAATCCGTGAATGGTGAATATCTGTACAGAGGTAAACTAATCCGCGAATGGTGAATATGTGTACAGAGCAAAACTAATCCGTGAATGGTGAATATGTGTACAGAGGTAAACTAATCAGTGAATGGTGAATATGTGTACAGAGCAAAACTAATCCGTGAATGGTGAATATGTGTACAGAGGTAAACTAATCTGTGAATGGTGAATATGTGTACAAAGGTAAGCGAATCCACGAATGGTGAATATGTGTACAGAGGTAAACTAATCCGTGAATGGTGAATATGTGTACAGAGGTAAGCAAATCCGTGAATGGTGAAGATGTGTACAGAGGTAAACTAATCCGTGAATGGTGAATATGTGTACAGAGGTAAACTAATCTGTGAATGGTGAATATGTGTACAGAGGTAAACTAATCCGCGAATGGTGAATATGTGTACAGAGGTAAACTAATCCGCGAATGGTGAATATGTGTACAGAGGTAAACTAATCCGTGAATGGTGAATATGTGTACAGAGGTAAACTAATCCGTGAATGGTGAATATGTGTACAGAGGTAAGCAAATCCGTGAATGGTGAATATTTGTACAGAAGTAAACTAATCCGTGAATGGTGAATATGTGTACAGAGGTAAACTGATCCGCGAATGGTGAATATGTGTACAGAGGTAAACTAATCCGTGAATGGTGAATATGTGTACAGAGGTAAGCAAATCCGTGAATGGTGAATATGTGTACAGAGGTAAGCAAATCCGTGAATGGTGAATATGTGTACAGAGGTAAACTAATCCGCGAATGGTGAAGATGCGTACAGAGGTAAACTAATCCGTGAATGGTGAATATGTGTACAGAGCAAAACTAATCCGTGAATGGTGAATATGTGTACAGAGGTAAACTAATCTGTGAATGGTGAATATGTGTACAGAGGTAAGCGAATCCACGAATGGTGAATATGTGTACAGAGGTAAACTAATCCGTGAATGGTGAATATGTGTACAGAGGTAAGCAAATCCGTGAATGGTGAAGATGTGTACAGAGGTAAACTAATCCGTGAATGGTGAATATGTGTACAGAGGTAAACTAATCCGCGAATGGTGAATATGTGTACAGAGCAAAACTAATCTGTGAATGGTGAATATGTGTACAGAGGTAAACTAATCCGTGAATGGTGAATATGTGTACAGGGCAAAACTAATCCGTGAATGGTGAATATGTGTACAGAGGTAAACTAATCTGTGAATGGTGAATATGTGTACAGAGGTAAACTAATCCGTAAATGGTGAATATGTGTACAGAGGTAAGCAAATCCGTGAATGGTGAAGATGTGTACAGAGGTAAACTAATCCGTGAATGGTGAATATGTGTACAGAGGTAAACTAATCCGCGAATGGTGAATATGTGTACAGAGCAAAACTAATCCGTGAATGGTGAATATGTGTACAGAGGTAAACTAATCAGTGAATGGTGAATATGTGTACAGAGCAAAACTAATCCGTGAATGGTGAATATGTGTACAGAGGTAAACTAATCTGTGAATGGTGAATATGTGTACAAAGGTAAGCGAATCCACGAATGGTGAATATGTGTACAGAGGTAAACTAATCTGTGAATGGTGAATATGTGTACAGAGGTAAGCAAATCCGTGAATGGTGAAGATGTGTACTGAGGTAAACTAATCCGTGAATGGTGAATATGTGTACAGAGGTAAACTAATCCGTGAATGGTGAATATGTGTACAGAGGTAAACTAATCCGCGAATGGTGAATATATGTACAGAGGTAAACTAATCCGCGAATGGTGAATATGTGTACAGAGGTAAGCAAATCCGTGAATGGTGAATATGTGTACAGAGGTAAACTAATCCGCGAATGGTGAATATGTGTACAGAGGTAAACTTATCCGTGAATGGTGAATATGTGTACAGAGTTAAACTAATCCGTGAATGGTGAATAATGTATGTGTACAGAGGTAAACTAATCCGTGAATGGTGAATATGTGTACAGAAGTAAACTAATCCGTGAATGGTGAATATGTGTACAGAGGTAAACTAATCCGTGAATGGTGAATATGTGTACAGAGGTAAACTAATCCATGAATGGTGAATATGTGTACAGAGGTAAACTAATCCGTGAATGGTGAATACGTGTACAGAGGTAAACTAATCCGCGAATGGTGAATATGTGTACAGAGGTAAACTCATCCGCGAATGGTGAATATGTCTACAGAGATAAGCAAATCCGTGAATGGTGAATATGTGTACAGAGGTAAAGTAATCCGTGAATGGTGAATATGTGTACAGAGGTAAACTAATCAGTGAATGGTGAATATGTGTACAGAGCAAAACTAATCCGTGAATGGTGAATATGTGTACAGAGGTAAACTAATCTGTGAATGGTGAATATGTGTACAAAGGTAAGCGAATCCACGAATGGTGAATATGTGTACAGAGGTAAACTAATCTGTGAATGGTGAATATGTGTACAGAGGTAAGCAAATCCGTGAATGGTGAAGATGTGTACTGAGGTAAACTAATCCGTGAATGGTGAATATGTGTACAGAGGTAAACTAATCCGTGAATGGTGAATGTGTACAGAGGTAAACTAATCCGCGAATGGTGAATATGTGTACAGAGGTAAACTAATCCGCGAATGGTGAATATGTGTACAGAGGTAAGCAAATCCGTGAATGGTGAATATGTGTACAGAGGTAAACTAATCCGCGAATGGTGAATATGTGTACAGAGGTAAACTAATCCGTGAATGGTGAATATGTGTACAGAGGTAAACTAATCCGTGAATGGTGAATAATGTATGTGTACAGAGGTAAACTAATCCGTGAATGGTGAATATGTGTACAGAAGTAAACTAATCCGTGAATGGTGAATATGTGTACAGAGGTAAACTAATCCGTGAATGGTGAATATGTGTACAGAGGTAAACTAATCCATGAATGGTGAATATGTGTACAGAGGTAAACTAATCCGTGAATGGTGAATACGTGTACAGAGGTAAACTAATCCGCGAATGGTGAATATGTCTACAGAGATAAGCAAATCCGTGAATGGTGAATATGTGTACAGAGGTAAACTAATCCGTGAATGGTGAATATGTGTACAGAGGTAAGCGAATCCGCGAATGGTGAATATTTGTACAGAAGTAAACTAATCCGTGAATGGTGAATATGTGTACAGAGGTAAACTAATCCATGAATGGTGAATATGTGTACAGAAGTAAACTAATCCATGAATGGTGAATATGTGTACAGAGGTAAACTAATCCGCGAATGGTGAATATGTGTACAGAGGTAAGCGAATCCATGAATGGTGAACTACTACTACCACCACTACTATTTCCATGAACCCAATTATTTCCACCTTTTTGTGGGATCGGCCAGGAAGCCTTTTTGGCCGAAATCTTTCACTGCTTCGGCCTGACGTTCGACCGAAAGTGATTTCAGTAGTAATTTGTTATTCAGGGTGCCAGAGATAACTCGCTCCCCTCTTACGAAGGACACCGTGGGATCTTTAATGTGGATCACACATCAATGCCTCGCCTTAATGCAGGCGAAACACCATGGGGGTGAGAGTTAATAGCCGGGTCGAACTTCAAACATCAGAGATGAGTGCGCTTTTCCTCCGAGCCATCCTAACCGATATTTATTAAAATCGACCAAATTTTAACAAAACTAGTGTGTTCAGCGCAAGTGTCACAACCATATAAATCTGTACTGGGTGTGAATGTTCATCGACAATCGCAAAACCAATGCTTTGTGATGTTTCAAACGTGATAACATGGTCGTGCGCTTGATACTCTTAAAAGATTGAAAAAAAAGGCGTTTAAAAAATGAATTAATTAAAAAGTGCAAAAGCTGTAAAATATTTTCCCTTGTTCAAAAGAAAAATCGACTTTTGAAGCAATGTGCCTAAAAGTTATTATTTAAATTACGTTCAAGCCAATGATCACGTGAAGGAAGTCTGGAGACACCAATGGCTTTCAGCATGCTCCAACCGACTGCATGCATTCCATGACTGCACCAACTGCAGGGTCTAAAGTTACTGATGATTGTTAGTTTTCATTTATTTATTTCTCAATTTGGTACATACAATTGTCACTGTTAAACTCAATAATCATTAAGAGAAGTCTTCCTTTCATCTACACTCCTTTCACCCTCTAGTTGGATCATCATGACGTCACTATACACAGTAAATGTAATGACCCGAAGGGCAAAAGTATGACTTGTGGACACCTGTATAAAGAGGAACTTTCGTTCCACACATTATTCCATCAGGTGAGGAGTTGAGAGCATTGAAACAAATAACTCATGGTTGGTAAATAATCAAAATCTTTCATGATCAATACACAGGTACAACTGCCCTCCAGAGCCAGTCGCCGACTGGGCATTCTCCGTCGTGCAAAGTATTTTATTGGCACACCTGAGCTCCTGACCACGTACAAAGCTTTTGTCTGCAGCCTGATGGAGTACTGCTCTGCCCTCTGGGCTGGTGCTCCTGCCTCTCACCTTTCTCACCCTCTCAAAAACATCACTCCCACTTCGCTGCGCAGCTCGGTGTTGGATTATTTGGTTTGAAGTGTCCAATTAAAATGAGTGAAATGAAACATTTTGAAAAATTTGAATTATTCTCACTCAGATTTCAACATCACCACAACGCATATTGTTAAGTTGTTTAAACTTTCTTCATACAAGAAGACGATTTGTAATACCGGCTTACCACCAGGTGGAGCTTTACGAGACACATTGACATAGAGAGAAATTGAGTTTCCCCCCCACATTGAACCCCCTCCCCCCAGATATGCTACCCCAACAGAAACCATCCTTGAGCTCACCTTAGGCAACATACAAAATGTGTTTGGATTTGGTTCATTCGTTTTGTTTAGGCATTTATGAATAAACAAACAAGATCGAAAGATGTCGTGCAGAGCACGATACTTGCGAAATCTAAGCAAACAATAGTTGCCATGGAAACAGTAATTTGGAAAATTTGACCTATCAAGTGTTTTACATGATGGATTGTTGCGCATAACAAATTTCGTTGATACATTTTCTGGTTGCCACCTATTAGGTGTTTTACATGTTTTGGATTACATTGACCTTGACCTTTGACTAATTTTGATCAGATTTTATACACATATACATCCGTACAAGTTTCAATCGGATATCTTGAAAAGTTCCTGAGGCTTGGAAATGATAAAATCACAAACGTATCGCATTTGATTATAATTTTGAGTGAAATTGTCATGGACACCGTTTTCTCTTTGCCATGTGGGATTTTTCCCTGTACCACTAAGGAAGATGAGCAAAACCTGAAAAAAAGACAATTAATTAATTAATTCTATTTTGCACCCTCTTAGCTTGTTACTGATGTGGTTTACCAATGGGAGGGGGGGGCTTTTTGATTATGACTGGTGACCCTCAAGTGTTGCAGAAGGCCCTCAGACAGAAGGTCTAACGGGTTATATTGGGTCTTCAGAGACCTTGGGATTATAAAGGGTCCAAGCAGTCTTGAGGGTCCTCAGGGTCTTAATGGACTGAAATAGTCTGATGGCTATAAAGGGTCCAAATGGTCTTAAAGTGTCTTAGGGGTCTTCAGGGTCTTTGTAGTCTAGGTCTTTAAAGGGCTTTGGGGTCTTAAAGGGTCATGTGAGTCTTATGGGTCTGATGCATCTTAAGGGACTTAAGGGTCTTAAATAATCTTTCAGGTCTTATGGGTCTTTGAAGGGTCTCTGGGGTCTAAATGGTCTAAGGGGTCATAAAGGGTCTTGGGAGTCTTACGGGTTTTATCAGGTCTTAATGGACTTCAGGAGGCGGAGGAAGCGATTGGGACCATACTCTGTGCAGAGCGTTGGTGCTGCCTGAGCAGTCTCCTTGGCTATTGGACACAATCCTGGACGGGTCGCCACTCCGACACAGGATACCAGCAAGCTGGTACTCATTTTGCCGACCTCGGAAGGATGACAGGCCGAGTTAACCACACATTGTATTAATTCAACAACTGAGCAGGATTTGAACTCAGGACCCTAGGATCCAAAGCATGCCACCCTAACCATTAAGCCAACACCAAGCGTAGGTCTAACGGGTTCTATTGAGGACTTAAGGGTCTTAAATAATCTTTCAGGTCTTATGGGTCTTTGAAGGGTCTCTGGGGTTTAAATGGTCTTAAGGGTCTCATGGGCCTTAGGGGTATTCAGGGTCTTTGGGGTCTAAAGAGTATTAGTGGTCTTCAAGGGTTTTAGGGGTCTAAAAGGTGTAAAGAGCTCCACATGTCTAAAAGGTATGTTCCAATAGTCCGTAATTAATAGACGTCGTCAACAACTCACGCTCAAACAGAACGTAATTAATGGACATATTCACAGAAGTCGACCAAGACTTCACCTCGATGAAGGTTCACTATCCACGCATGTTTTTCAGGTTTATACTGCATACAGTACAAACGTGGAACAGCTCGCTCGGCTCACCTCTCCACACGTCCTTACAGAAATTGACATTATAGATTTGCCATGTTGTCATGATTTCCACCAATCATAATACAAACATTTCTTTTGTACAAATTTATTTATTATATCGGTGAAATGATATTTATTTGTGAAATAAATTTCAGTGGTCTAAAGAAAAAAAAAAGTCCAAGTGGTCTAAAGAACAGCCTCAGAGAACAGAGAACTGTCTCTGCAGTTGCGAGTCTGGCAGTTCACTCAAGCAAACTGGCAGGGACTGCAAGCAGCCATCACACGTCAGGACTGGTCTCCTATATCCATTGCCCATGATATTAACTCAGCCTGGGAATCCTTCCACAGACACCTGCACTCTCTTTTGCACAGATTCATCCCATCTAATCTCCAGATATCTTACACATCCTCCAGCTTCAGGTCTTCAAGATAGCTGTTCACCACCATCTCACGTCATACCCCATCCAAAATCATGTTTTCTACACCTGTTAAACCACCCTGCACCCCTCCTAAAATTTTGCTTATGTATCCATATTGTTCACCCTTTGTGTTCTTCCTTACACGTCGTCGTTACCTGCATCCATCTCCATCTACTTTGTCCTTCCACCTTGCTGTTGGTTTTTCCCCTTTCTCCTGCTCTTCTGTAAAGGCCCGGAAAGATCTAATGGGACTTGAAAGGCTGTAAAGGTCTAAATGGTGAAGGGATCTAAAGTGTTGAAAGGATCTCACAGGTTAAAGGGGTTTTCAGGGTCTTAAAGGAAAAAGGGGTCTTAAAAGGTCTTTGGGTCCTATGGGTCTTTTGGGTTCCTCTGGGTCTTTTAGGTCTCTGAGACTTTTGGGTCTTCGGGGTCTTTTGTTCTTGTCTTTTGGGTCTTCAGGTTTTTTTGTTCTTCAGTGTCTTTTGGGTCTTTCGGATCTTGGGGGTCTTCAAAGGTCTAATGGCTCTCAGCAGTCTAAAGGGTCGAAAGGTACATTCCAATAGTATGTAATTTATAGACATGTGTAGTTACGACGTTCAAACAGTACTTAATTAATAGACATATAGTCACACAGCTTCATGGACGGCTTCACGGATGGATGGACGGACCTTGTTTTTCGTTTATATATTTTTATAGATGTACATACAGTAGATATTAAGTGAATTGGTTCAAAATTGACGACTTATGTGACCTTGACCTTATGACACATTTACCTCAAAAACAATAGGCTTCCAGCTTGCCACTACCTCAACTACCTGGTGAAGTTTTGTGAAGATTGGAGCGAAGATGTGACCTGCAGGCAATTGACATACAAACAGACAAACAAGATAGATGCCGCGCAGAGCACGATACTTGTAAGATCCCTGAAGCAAATTTGACAAAAAAAAAAAATTGGTGGATGAATTAATTGACATGCTATGATATCATCGGCAAATCCTGTTCAAATTTCAAGTCAATTGGATGAAAATTGAGGAGTTTAGAAACTACACCTAAGTTGTTGACGTTTGGCTTATGCTGACCTTTTGGCCTATGTTGACCTCAAAATAATGGGTGGTTGAATCAATTGACATGATATGCAAACCCTATTCAAATTTCAAGTAAATCTGATGAAAATTAACGATTTTATAAACGTGGCCTATGTTGACCTCTTGACTTTTTGACCTTTAGACCTCAAAAACAACTGGTGGTTGAAATCAGTGACATGGTGTGCAAATCCTCTTCAAATTTCAAGTCAATCGGATGAAAATTGAGGCTTTTAGAAATTCGACCGAAGTTATTGACCTTTGGCAGATGTTGACCTTTTCACCTCAAAATCAATTGGCTTATTGCTTATGACCAACTCGACCATTTGGTGAAGTTTTATGAAGATAGGTTTGAAATTATGAAATATAGGAAATTGACGACATAGACAAACAAACGGACAGAATGACAGACCAGACCAACGTTCGATTTTGCAAGCAACAAACACAATGATGTGACCTGCATCGATGATATTAGATTTCCAGTGTCTCGGACAGCAGGAACCCTTTTTCAATGAAACGGGACACAAGCACGGACGGATGCTTCTCTGCGTAATAGAACATGATACTGGAGGTGAACAGTGTTAACTAGTTACCATATTAAGGCTTAGATTGGTGATTTCATTGTGATGTTTTCAGTGGCAGAGGTTATGTTTTAACCCTTGTTTGTCTGTAATTGTCTGTCTGTCTTTCTGTGAGCAGGATATCGCAAAAACGTTGTGGACAGATTCGGACGAAATTTGATGGACAGGTTGTGCGTGTGTCAAGGACAAATGAATTCGATTTTGGTGAAGATCCTGATCCGGATTTGAGAATTTTAAAAGTGATTCTTCACCATTCGAAAGATCAAGCCAAAACGATACGTAGCACGATATCTCAAATAGTTGTGGAGGGATTATGACAAAACTATGTGGATGAGTTGGTTAAATGACAAGAACAAGCTGGTTAGACGTTGGTTGAGGTCTGAACCCAGATGGGGCCAATCAATGAGATACAAAACGTAAACTGTTCAGCCTGGTGGAGTTTTGTGCCCCATTGAGTGCCGTTCTCGTTAAAGATTCAAAACGGTGTTGCGTTTATTCAGAAGAGCAACTCAAACCGAGCTGGTCATTGCGTGACGTCCCTCAACGATTGATGAAGACTTCATCTCTTCCTATATGTTGAATGAAAGCGAATAGGACGGCCGGCTTTACAACATCCTTCCCCACATGTGTATATATATATATATATATATATATATATATATATATATATATATATATATATATATATATATATATATATATATATACATATTTTTTCGGAACTCACGACGGTTTCCACCGCAACTCGTGCTTAGTACATCACCGAACAATCGATGTCTCTTCCAGCTGGACATGCGCATTCCTGTGTGTAATTTCCTCCTCTCGAGCCAGGACAAGAAAATCCCGAGTTTCAGACAATGCAGAAATGGTGCTCCGGGGCCTGATTTATTTACGAACCTTGGTTTTTCCAATAAATTGCATTCCGAAGAGTGCATTTAAGGAGCGTTTTAGGGCCGGCCAACAATCGCCGTGTTTAGCAAGGCGTTCTGCGCTTGAGGCCCAGATAAGAGCCAGGGTCCGGGACGGGAAGTTTGTGAAAGCGGATGCGGTTTCAGTCCCGAATTGTGTGCCCCTGTTTCCTGACGCCTCCCCGTCCTGCCTGCCTCAATACAAACCTATGATGGGCAGCACAGAAATAGCCGGCAGCATAAACACACCGACGCACCATCAAACGGCCTGTGCCTGGGAAGCAGACCGAGCTTTCCGGCAGGTCACAGTAAAACTTTCCTGTCTTCGACACTGTCCAAGTATGGGGGGGACGACGCTTGCTGTGTCTGATCGCCTTTTTGCCTGGCAGACGTGCAGAAGAATCAAACATGCATCTCACAACAGGAGGAACGACTACAGTGGAAACTTGTGAGCTTATCCAGGACTCCACTGCAGCCCGAGCCTGCTGAGTGGCACTTAACGCATCTGGAAGAGCTGCGACATCAGAACTGACCATTGTGTTGCAGAACTGACCACGATTTGTGATAAAATGGGTTTATTTAACTATTCCTTTTCAAATATAATCACGAGTAAAAGAAACGAATATTGTCGCTGACTTCAATGGAAGACACATGAGCATCATGGGCGAGCAGGGGCAAATCCAGGAATTGGGTAGGGGGGGTTTCCAAGTAACAGAAAATCTAAGTCATATGAACGTTATGAAAACTTTATTGCAGCTTTCAAATAAATGCACATTCACATATTCTTTGATGTGCATGTGTTGTTGTGCAAAAAGATATAAAAGTTAATTAATTTAATATTTAAATGCATAACTAAAAATAAAATAGCTTGAATTCAATAAACTTCAAGTTTCAATCTTAAATAGCATGACTAGTGAGACATACCTGAGTGATGGTAGTGCCTATATGACATACTAGCAACTATATGACATACTAGGAGTTCTGGGTGACCAGGGAACCCCTGGGTTTGCCACTGTAATGGTAAATATTTTTTTTGTTGGGAGGGGGGTTTCCGGGCAACCAGGAAACCCCCCTGGATCTGCCATTGGGCGAGTGACAGCAGCGACTTCCAAGAAATTCCCAAGTCGATAAAATTTATTGGTGGAAGGAACAAAGCAAGAAACTTACTACAAAATACTACTATTGCTACTACTACTTAGTCGACTACAGTAACTATCACCAACTACCTCGACTAACTATGATTACCACTACTGCTGCTACCTCTTGTGTGGTCAGCCAGTGGAATTATTTGTCCCAAGTCTTTCATGAACCTGCTGATCAGGCTTGACGTTTGATTGGAGCTGACTTCAGCAGGAATTTGTCATTTGTTCAGGATGTCGGAGATAACTCGCATACTCTTCATTAAAGACGCCGTGAGATCTTTAACGTCCATCAACTAATGCCTGCAGACGGGACACCCGGCTAAATGTTCATCCATGGGACGGTGCAGTCCGTGATAGAACACTGCCTGCAAAGCACCGAACCGGCAGTTTATAGTCAGTCGGGATTCGGTTTAGAGTTAGTCAGTCTTGGTGTAGCCCATTTGGTGGAATTATCACCTAGCTGTCTGGATGGTAGATGGTGGAGGCCCCTCATTGAGGTGTTCACGAGTCATGAACCTTTCTGTGGATAAGAACCGACCCCATGGAGGTCTCCACTCCATCGCATGGTTCTGAATAATCCCCACTCGCATCTGCAGCCCATCTGAACCCAAGTTTCTCCGTCTGCAACAATGTGGACATAATTAAAGGTCTTACGGTGTCTGCTGCAAAAAAAAACAGGCGTTTTAGAGTGTATGTCTACATATTACGTCCCCAAAATGTTGGAATTATTACCTCCCCTCTCCCCTGGTATGTTCCAATAAGTATCATTCCTTCCTTTTCCTCTTAGTTCCATCTCCTCCAAAGCCTTCGCTTCCCTTTTCCCTCCTTATCGACCCCCTCCCCTTCCTTTATCTCCACGATTCCTTCCCCATCCGTTACTTCTCTAAAATCTCTTATTCTCCATTTACCGTTTATAATACATGGATGATGGACCTAAAAGCTGTTCCATAGTCACAGTCTCGGTGGATACATACCTTTATTGAGCATACTCCATAGTTTCCTGCAAACTTACATTCAGGGATATAATGTTTTTTTTTTATTTCCAGGATGTCAATTCTTAAAACCCACCACCACCATCGGTGCAAACTGCATCAAAGAACGTTCACCGTTAGCACTTCCAAAATGAAGGGGAAGTGATTGGCCATATGGTTTTTACAAAAAAAATCAATGCCAAATGTGTTTTCTGGAGCTGCATGCTTGCTGGAAGTTTGGTGTCGGGTTCACGTCTCTGTCTGTCTGAATACAGAACCTTGAGCAGACCACTTTCCGACTGACGGACTTCGCGACATTTCGAGATGTCACACAAACAACGGTCTATTTAGTTTGGCCCCATAAACGTTTTGTAACTGGGAAGGATGGTTTGGCACAAATGGCTATGGTCTCTCTCTCTCTCTC